>NC_134234.1:301244456-301547486 GCF_965152275.1 Natator depressus
GTATTAGTCTTTGAAGTAACAGTCCTTTATAAATAAAACAGTCAGCACCTCTGCAATTTTGTTTTTCTTATGCACTCAGATACTCTGGTGATGGAGGCCATATAAGTTTGTAAAGAGGGACAAAATAAAAGTAATTGTGTTTGCTTGCCACTGAGTGCCAGATTTTCCTGTTTTATTTGCTGTACGGTCTACATTACCAAAAATGACCACTAATTTTGTGTCCAGCCCCTGGGTACCCAACTTGAGACCTGCTGGGTCTAATTTATGAGTGCTGAGCACCTGCACCTCCTATTTGAAGTTGTGGGTTCTCAATGTCTCAGACGAACATGCCTTGATGTCTCAGGTTGGACACCAAAATTGAGGCACCAAAAACTGGTTCTTTTCAAAATGTAGGCCTTCAGTAGTATCTATATTAAGTTCTTCTTTCATCATGCAGATCTGTTACAATTTATTCTAAAGTTACAATTTTCCTGAGAGGATGTTTTTCATCCACTTAGAAAAAAATGGGGTAAAACGCTTAGTTACATGTGTGCAACCCCACTGAAGTCAATGGAGTCGCATACATGGAGGAGAACAGAATTTGGCTTGTCTTTGTTTATGCTTTCTTTTAAAAACTTAGCTCAATTTGCATAATGAATTTAAAAGTGAGTGTTGGTGCAACATTTTGATATAAAGAGAGAGGTATGAAGACATGCTGGAATCTCATGAGTATGTAAAGATTCTCTGCTTATCAGAATCTAGGTCATTTTCAGTTGAAGCCAGACTTTACATCTACAAGAAGGCACTTTCTGAGGGTTAAGGCCTATATTAATTTCTTCAATCAGAAATCATTTGGGGTAGAGGTATAGGAAGGAGGGGTAGAGTGTAACCTCAACTCCCTTGTGAGACCCACATAAGTCCAGGCAAATTTGTAGTACTAGCACTCAGCAGGAGGACAGAGAATGCTCCCTCTCTTTTTCCTCTGGGATGAGGGGGAGCGAGCTAGAAGATGGGGTAATGGCTCCATCTACCCGACAGTGGAATTGGCCAGCCAGCTGGAAGGTAGTAATGGGTTCTAGCAGCAGGTGTACTGCCTTTGCACCTGCGAGATCCTGGGGCCATTCTGTAGTACATAGAACAGCCTTACAGCTATATAGCTCATATACCACAATTGACTTTGAGCTGTACTCTGCACTTTCTATGCCACGTTCTTCACCTCTGTGAGAGGCGACACAACCGTTAGTGTCTTTATCACAATAATGACCTTTATCACAAATCTCTTATTGTTCTCATCTGCCTTTTATCATTCCCCAAGGGAGCCAATATTCACCTGTGGCTGGCTGAGGAGGAGGGGGTGCTTTCTTCACGAGGACTTTATCACTCTCTGCACTTCCTAAAATTGTGCCCCACAACACACTTTGATTTTTTTTCCATCGTGGGGCCAAATTATGGTCCTGAAACCCTCTGGAGTGTGGCCTGGGGAACACTTTGAGTGCTCCCGCAGTGGTGGAGGAAGACATTCTGCCTGCATAAGGCAGAACAACTTCACTGGTGCTGGGAAAAGCACAGCGAGGAGCAGGTTTCTTTGCACCTTAAAAATATGTAGCCTATCCTCCTCCAGCAATTCCTTGTTTCTTACACAAGCTGGGTGGGCTATGTCCAGCCTCCCAGCCCACTCAGCCGTGCCGCCTCCGTACCAGTATGCACTACCAGTGATGATACAGCTGCAGTATTTGGTTCCCACTCCTTGGTCATGAGCATAGCCAGCCAGATAATGACTGTCTCCTTCAAGGGTGTGTTAGATAGGAAATGTCCATTGCACCCTCTGGAAAACCCATGCAAGGCCATCCACAATTTGGTTCTTATTTTGTTTTTAAAAAGCAATGACCACCAACTACTGACTGCTTGAGAGACCCTTCTTTTGGCAGACATCTCCTGATTTACTACAGATACAAACTACAGCTACAAATTCAGGGGAGGGCTAGCTCTGTGGTTTGAGTTTTGGCCTGTTAAACCCAGGGTTGTGAGTTCAATCCTTGAGGGGGGCCATTTAGGGATCTGGGGCAAAATTTGGGGTTGGTCCTGCTTTGAGCAGGGGGTTGGACTAGATGAGGTCCTTTCCAACCCTGAGATTCTATGAAACAATAAGGAGTTTTTGCACCTAGTTTAATTTGCAAAAGCTTTTATCATTGTTGCTCAAGTACAATTAAGTATTCAGTCCTTCCACTTCAACAGTTTATTCAGCTTGATGCAGTTCAGCTCACTACAGGATCAAACATATTCCAGAAACTTTGATCAGATGTGAACAAACATCACATACACCATTTACACTGGTATTAGGGAGGGCACTACTATTCAGTCTGTCCAATGAGCCACGCTGGCTTGGCACGCCCCCTTTATGTATCTTAAAACAAGACTTAGCAGAATTTGATTTTTTTAATATAATTTTGATAGATAATATCAGTGTTTATTTGTAAGCATTTTTTCTATTTTTATTTATTTAAAATTTCATTGTTGTGGGAAATTATGCAGGGAGGGGTATCAGACAACAGGATGGGTCAGACAATAATCATTTAATGACCATAGACATTGATTTTTAAAAGTTAAAGCTTTATAACCATTAAAATAGAAATTGTCAACTTCACGTCAAAATATACAGAGTAAATATCCTTAAATCAAACTCTACTAAGTTCTAGCTCAGCATTTTTCTTACTTTGCCTATCTGTACATTTTCGTTATTATCAATGAAAATATTTTTCATCGGTTTGTGTGTATGTGGTGAAATTGACATTTTACCGACATTTACAGATAAAAATCTAATCCTTCCAAACCTACTTAAAAACATTTATGACTCCCATCAATGGCTAAAAAGAGAAAGTCAGTGCCAAAGTCAATATTAAATTAATCACCTCATCTAATACTTTGCACCTAGGCAGTCAGACACCTGTGTGTGGAGTGCAGCATAAATACAGAGATAGATGTCTAGCCAGACAGAGCATCTTCCATCTAATGAATGAAGGAATATCTTAGTTCACAAACCTTCTGTGAGGAAAGTCAGGTTTGTCATCCATGTTTTACAGATGGGAGTGCTAAGGCACAGAAAGATTGTGGCTTGTCCAGAGTCAGTGGCAGAGCCAGGAATAGAATCCAGGGGTCGAACTAGATGAAATAAGAGAAAATCCAGAGCTCAGCCAGGACTTTTCTTCCACCAGGAATGGATGAGATTTAATAAACAGTCCCTTTCCTTTGTTTCTGCACAGTGCTGATAGTTTCTTAATGTCAAATATTAACTTGCAAGTGTTTATTTGGCTCCTTAATTGTACATAGTCCCAGAAGTTTGGACAAACTTTGCCTACCCATACACTCTGGTGGCCTTGTTCAAATGACTCTGCCAGCTCTGGATTCAGGGGTTAGGGGATTGATTCACCATTGCAATACTCCAGTGTTATATCAGGGTACACTGGTTTGGAACGGGAGTAATGTAGATAGGGAATTGAGGCAGAGCACAGCTCTTTCAAAGCATCAGTCATACTTTACGTGGAAGGCAAGGAAGTATTGGGTACTCTTTTGCTGGACTTGGAAGATTAATCATTCTTAGGGATTACAGTGGTTAACCAGTAATTGTATTTATTCTGATCAAAGCCTCTTTTTAAAATATTTTGTTTATATTTAAGCTATCACCATAATTAAACCCTTATGCATTGGCTTCCTGTTTAACACCAATGAATATGATTCATAATGTTTATTTGTTTGCTATGGTGACATAATTAACTATTCAGTACTGATGCTTATTGTATTAGCATTTTTACACTGCCCCAAATTATACCAGGTGCTTCACAGAAGGCAAATGTTATAGCCAACATAATTTGACAGATTGCATGTAACACACAAACTTTAAAAAGACTTTGACAAGTTAGAATTATCAGTGGGTAAATGTCATTTTGAGGCAGAATTTCCTGTATGATGCATAGTGTTGAACTCTTTATCTCACAATTCTTCATTAACAAAACTGGGAGTTCTGTGACATGAACATGTAAGGAGTATGCAATAGAGAGCGCTGCACATCAGGTCCAAAAAGAGTATTTTACACTTTGACACTTTTCAAGCAATAAGAAGCAATACACCATACTAAACTGGCTTGGATGAAGCTATAGAACTAGGGGCACCTGCTAACTGAAGAGAAAATCCATGTCAGTTAAAAAGAAAAGGAGGACTTGTGGCACCTTAGAGACTAACAAATTTATTTGAGCATAAGCTTTTGTGAGCTACAGCTCATTAAATTTGTTAGTCTCTAAGGTGCCACAAGTCCTCCTTGTCTTTTTGCAGATACAGACTAACACGGCTGCTACTCTGAAACCTGTCCATTAAATTAATCTCAGTATTTCTCTGTACCCTCCAATGGCCAGCCCCTTAAAAACTTTAAATGGTAGCCCTTATTATAGGCAATTTCATCCATGGTGTAACTCTCTGACTTCAGGGGAATTGTATGTGGGATGAGTTTGGTCTGTAGTCTTATGCTTATCTGGCACACATGCTATGTTTTCAGACAAGTGGGAACTGATAAATTCAGCTTCTCAAATAGGAAGCGAGAAGATACCATCACAGCTTAAGGTGAAAGCATCACATTCCCTATTCAGACTGCTGCTGTGCTCAGTTTAAACTGGGATTTTCAAAAGACTCATAGACTTTAAGGTCAGAAGGGGCCATTATGATCATCTAGTCTGACCTCCTGCACAACGCAGGCCACAGAATCTCACCCACCCACTTCTGTAATAAACCCCTAACCTATGTCTGAGCTACTGAAGTCCTCAAATCATGGTTTAAAGACTTCAAGGTGCAGAGAATCTTCCAGCAAGTGATCCGTGCCCCACGCTGCAGAGGAGGGCGAAAAACCCCCAGGGCCTCTTCCAATCTGCCCTGGAGGAAAATCCCTTCCTGACCCCAAATATGGTGATCAGCTAAACCCTGAGCATCTGGGCAAGACTCACCAGCCAGACACCCAGGAAAGAATTCTCTGTAGTAACTCAGATCCCACCCCATCTAACATCCCATCACAGGCCATTGGGCATATTTACTGCTAATAGTCAAAGATCAATTAATTGCCAAAATTAGGCTATCCCATCATACCATCCCCTCCATAAACTTATCAAGCTTAGTCTTGAAGCCAGATATGTTTTTTTCCCCACTACTCCCCTGGGAAGGCTGTTCCAGCACTTCACTCCTCTGATGGTTAGAAACCTTCATCTAATTTCAAGACTAAACTTCCTGATGGCCAGTTTATAACCATTTGTTCTTGTGTCCACATTGGTACTGAACTGAAATAATTCCTCTCCCTCCCTGGTATATATCCCTCTGATATATTTATAGAGAGCAATCATATCTCCCCTCAGCCTTCTTTTGGTTAGGCTAAACAAGCCAAGCTCTTTGAGTCTCCTTTCATAGGACAGGTTTTCCATTCTTCGGATCATTCTGGCAGTCCTTCTCCGTACCTGTTCCAGTTTGAATTCATCCTTCTTAAACATGGGAGACCAGAACTGCACACAGTATTCCAGGTGAGGTCTCCCCAGTGCCTCGTATAACGGTACTAACACCTCCTTATCTCCACTGGAAATACCTCACCTGATGCATCCCAAGACCGCATTAGCTTTTTTCACGGCCATATTACATTGGCGGCTCATAGTCATCCTGTGATCAACCAATACTCCGAGTTCCTTCTCCTTCTCTGTTACTTCCAACTGATGCGTCCCCAGCTTATAACAAAAATTCTTGTTATTAATCCCTAAATGCATGACCTTGCACTTTTCACTATTAAATTTCATCCTATTACTATTACTCCAGTTTACAAGGTCATCCAGATCTTCCTGTATGATATCCCGGTCCTTCTCTGTATTGGCAATACCTCCCAGCTTCGTGTCATCCACAAACTTTATTAGCACAAGGGAGCATCAGTGGGGTTTGGACACCTACTTCCCACAGGCTCCTTCAAAATCCCTGCCGTCACTCCCAAAAATAACAAGAAGCACACTCCATTTGCACACTACACACAGTTACTATTTCCTATCGGCCCCATTTCTCTGCTCCCAATCCTTTTATGAGCTCCACACAGACAGATCTCTGTTCCTGTGCAGACTTCATTGCAGGAGCAAGGCCCTAGACTCACAGTGTCATCTATAGAAATTATAGCAATATTTAAAATTAAATAGTTTTAACACTGTTACTTGAGGATCCGTAATTTAAGGCCTTCCATAAAAAAATTCTAACAGAGGACATGCAGAGACAAATATTTTTAAAGGGCTCAGAAAAGTTAAATAGACTTTAAACAGCTTTATGCACCTTGTATTAATGCTACCTTCAGTTCTAGACATGGCAGGTAAAAAACGGGGTGGGCGGGAGGCACGTGAGGGGAAGAAGAGAGAGAAAATTGTTACATATCATTATGGCAATCAAAGGGAAAGTGTTTATTTCAGTTGATGTAGTGTGGCTACCCAGTGGAAATTATACTTCTTCTCATCTCAGTGATGTGTTGGTGCCGCTACACAAATTCGCATTAAATTTGTTTAATAAAATCTTTATTGATTACTTTGTTATTAAGGAGCTTGTGTTTGTAAGTGGGGAGGTTTAGGTGAATGAGAGAGAGGCTAGCGATACAGTATAAAGTGGTACTGGAGCACAAACATGTGAGCTAGAACCTGATCCAAAGGCCGTTATAGCTAATGGAAATATTAACAGCATCAGGGCCCTAAAAACAAGACATTTTGTTTTAAAGAGTAGTGGAGTCTTTTAAAAATCTGTTTACCAAAATCTTTATTTCTCATAAAGAAATCCTAGGGTGAAATCCTGATATCAATGGCAGATTTCTCCTTGACTTCAGAGTTGCCTGAATTTTACCTCGAAACTATATTTTTTCTGAGTAGGAAACATTTTCAGATATCCCTGGTGTAGGTGGTTGAATCAGATGTATCAAATTGTGGCTTGTGAAACAAAGTGATACAAAAAAGTTAAACGTAGTTGGGAAAAGTTTTAGTATGGGGAAAATGTAGTGACCTAACCTAGCTTTCAGAACACCAGTTTCCAGGGAGGGAAACAGCAACTTTGTTTCCTCTATGACAAATTTACTCTGGCAACATCAAAGTAATTTTCCTCGGGAATTGGCTGGTAGGAATACACCACCTGCACAGGACATATAGCAGTACTTCAGATAGATTCAGATGACTCCTTACATGGATAGTTCATCAAATCTCTCAAGCTATATTGAGGCAGACCAGGTGAGAACTTGGATAAAGGCCCTCTAAAGAATGCCTAGTTGTTGCAAGAAATTATGTTGGTAAAAGCAGGTGGAATTCTCTCTGAATTCACATGCATAACTTTGCTCTCACAATTAGTTACAGTGACTTCAGTGGGACCGCTCAACCGATCAAGTTAAGCATGTGCTAAGAAATGTATGCAGGCCTTGGTTGGTACTGAATCAATAACCCCACATAGTGTCAGGGAACAAGACGCTGTCTTCTTGGCAGGACATAAAACTGGAGCTGGGTGAATGAAAAGCAAATAATTTATCTGAAATGAGCACAAGCAAATCATGATTTTCTCAGATTTATTCATTATTCAAAATTATTTACTGAATGTATCTGTGGATTGTTTACAAGCAGCCCATTGGAATGATTTGATATTCAGAACTGAATATTTGAACCATATTGGTTAGTTTTGATTGAACACTTGCAATATTTCTCTTTGCTGATTGGAGGAGTGTCAGCCTTATAATCAGGATTCTTATTTATGAATTCAGCATTTGCTTTCTGTGAATATTTTCAAGTACTCGCCAAAGATTCGTTATTTCCATGAACATTCTTGCCAGGAAACGAATTTACTAGAATATTGTAGTGCAAGTGAACACAAAAAGGGAAGGAAACACAATCAAAGCAAAAAGAAAAGGAGTACTTGTGGCACCTTAGAGACTAACCAATTTATTTGAGCATAAGCTTTCGTGAGCTACAGCTCACTTCATCGGATGCATACTGTGGAAAGTATAGAAGATCTTATTATATACACACAAAAAGCATGAAAAAATACCTCCTCCCACCCCACTCTCCTGCTGGTAATAGCTTATCTAAAGTGATCACTCTCCTTACAATGTGTATGATAATCAAGGTGGGCCATTTCCAGCACAAATCCAGGTTTTCTCACACACACCCCTTCCCCACAAACACACACAAACTCACTCTCCCAATCAAAGCAAACTCACTTAAAAGTTTGAGCACATATTTGTGGGATATTTTTATTTATTTATTTGCAGCATTGAGCCAGTTCTATATAAAACCAAGGTTCTGATTATTTGTGGTCCTAGTGTTTCTTTTTTCTGACTATTTGTGGTCCTAGTGTTGTTTTGTTTTTGTTTTTTTTGTTGTTGTTGGTTTTTTTGGTGCTAAAAAAGTGTCATCCCTCGGGGACCTGGCAGGCTTCTATGAAGGCAGTGTGCTCTGATGGACTGATTTCAGGGCTGGAAGCCAAAGTCTAATCTTGACTTTTGTATTCATTGGTTGCGTGATCAAAGGCAAGTTACCTCTTTGTCTCATGTGCTGGAAGAGACTCTTGATACATTTCTTCCACCAGATTACAAGTCAAGGTGATTTCCCTGTTTCTGATCACAATTATACCATCTCTGGATACTGCTAGAGATTCCTAATCTCTAAACGTCCTTGTCAAATCATGAGGATCTGTACTTTTGAATAGTAAGAATTTTGCCTTTGTCAGGTACCAGATTTCACCAAATGGCCAGTATTTAAAAGGGTTATTAGTGGGAAGCAGGACACCTGGGCATGAGCATGCTGTGCATTTTCAGGGACAAAATATAAACGTCCCAGAAATGCAGGTGAATATGTTTGTTTGCCAGATGGTGCTGCCTCCGTCCTCGGTTCTGGTCTGAGAGCGAGTTTTTGTTTAAAATGGAAAACAAGTGAAGAAAATCCACCGTTCCTCCCCCGCCTCCACCCAGGCACGTGCAACCCAGGGCAGGGGGGTGTATTACAGGTCAAGGAGTGAAATATCTGTTGGAGTTTCTTGTAATATGGACAGCAGTTCACCATGCCTGTTTCCTTTTCATAAAGGCTTTGAAGCTCTGAAGTGCTATGTAATGTCAGTGCTCCAGTTTATCATAAAATCAAAATCAGTAAAATCACATGGTTGCTAGGAGCCCAGGCAAAAGAGGAAAGGAGCAGCTCAATGACACATAACCCTACTCCCTCTGCTTCAACCCCAAATCAACCCCATATCCCTCTCCTAGTCTTTTCCTCTCTGCACATTCTGCGGGGATGACCTAATGTGCTTTTCCAACTTCTCGGTTCCTATGATACATCAGAAGGACTGTCAGGAAGACAGTTGGTTCTGTGTGTGGAAGCATGTATTTTGCAAAGGAAGTGGGAATGTTTGAGTCAGGGAAGCATTTAAAAATTTGGATGCATTTTATCTGCAACTATTGGGCACTTCTTGCATAACTTTTACCTAGTTCCAACCACCTAACAATGTTCTCCAGATTTTGTAACTGCACATTTTCAATATCCAAAAAGTAAGTGGAAGCATAAATAGCTAAGAACAAAATCCTCCGGACCTCCCATTTTTTCATAACATATTCACCAGTCTTAACCACCTCTGGAAGAATTGCATCTGTCCTGGAGCTTCTCTCCCCTCCCAGATGTGACTCATAATGCAGTGTGGCTATGGTCATTTTGAGACTATAGGCATCTTTGCTTGAACTGAATTGTTTTTAAAGGAAGTTGAGTAAATGGAAAAATTTAAATGATAAGCTGAGCACAATAGGGAAAGATCTTATCTGCTTCCTGCTATATGCTTGTTACTAGTCTTGTAAGGACACAATATAATCTAGCAAAAATATTGGGTTTTATTTAATGTGAGGAAAAACTTGCCGTAAAACAGCACAGTGCCGGCATTAAAATCAGCCTCAACATTTCACATTAGACATGTTTTAAAAATATAAATAACCCCTTTTTATGGCTATATAGAAATATATTCATGCATGTACATTGCTCATTAAGCACCTGGCTTTTGATCAGGCCCCGCAGCCCAGGAGAGCATTTAAGCCCATGATTTCAGTGGGCCCATTCATGTGCTTGAAGTGAAGCACATACTTAGGTGCTTTGTTAGATCGGGGGCTTAAGGGTTCAATTCTGAAAGGGGCTGAGTGCTTCCATAAGGAGCTGAACACCCTCCCACTGACTTCAGTGGAAACAGAGGGCTTTTAGCACTTCATCGTGGCGCTCAGCACCTTGCTAGTTCACGCTGAAACTGAGCATCAGTGGCGTATGTAAATTGGATCGTTTGTGACCACCCGCAGTAGTGCTCCAAAAACATGGCAGTGGTTTTTTGGGCATGCATCGTCATACCTGCAGAAATGTTGGCTGGATTGAAACCTCTGTGAAAATGTGGCCTTTAGGTATCCTTCGTTATCTTCCCAGCCAACACAACATGGTAAAGTTTGCTTTGCAATAGGTGATGTCTCAAAGAACAAACTTTCAAAAGGGGCAGCAATGATAGCTGGAGGTTTGGGATTGGAATTTGTAGGAAACACCCCACAACTCCACAGCTTTTGATATATAACTCACTCTTGCACCCATCTCTCTTTTCTCATATAAAGAGTGCACATTTCTTCGTTGAGTAGGCTGCTCCTTTGGAACAATAACTCTTATCTCAGACACTGTAATTAATAGAGGTTTTCTTTAAACAAACCTTGAAAGAGTAGACAAGTTCTTCATATCATTTGCCTCCTTGCAAATAAATCTCTGTTCAAACGGACTTAACTCACGGATAAACTAGTTTAAAAAACACCTCCAGGGCAAATGAAACTGCAGTATTTTTCATAGCAAAACCTAACAAAAGCTACAAGCAATGCAAAAACTGGCTTTACCAAACTGAATAGTAGGAAACAAAGAACTGCTGAGGTCAGGAAATGTATTGTAGACATAGAACAGAAGTTGGTAATGTTTAAAAATCTTTGGCCTAAACAGAAGGTTATTTTGAGTTATTAGCATCCTTTAATTGGTCAAAGCCCATTTCCTTACCTTGTGTCCATAATTTAACATGCCTGTATTTTCATTAGCATTGCAGACGTGTCATGGCCATGTCAGGCTGTAGAATAACTAGTTCCCTGGTGTACATGTACTGCAGTGAGGGAGGCGTCTGCCTAAATCTGTGCCTGACTGCATGGAGCTGCAACAAGGTCTTTACAGGCCAACCTTCATTTGGTATATTTGACAAAAGTGGAACCCAAGTAAAGTTTATCTTATCCTCACAAGCCAGTGAGTTTCCCTACTAAAAGCTAATGGGAACCTTTGCTGTATCTCTCTGCCCTAATGTCCATATTTCTGGCCACTTCACTCCTATTTTTACACGGCTTGGTTCACTTTGGCTCTTGTTATCAGTCTGATGACACTCAGCATCACAGAGTGTTACTGGACTGATAACCAGAGGGGAAAGCTAAGAGACATGAACATGCTGTGGGAGAGGCAGGAAGAGTGATGTAGTCAGAAGAATGGAAATGACAATAGAACCTAGAAATGAGGATAACAAAATGCATAGGTTGCATAGTGCATATTCTGCTTGTACAGGGTTGATCCCTATGCTAGGGGCAGAATCTGCTCCTCACAGGAGGCATCAGGGTGATTGTTATGACTAAGGCTCCGTGTTAGTCTTGGCGGTCAGGTCACAGATTTTGAGACTTTCCATGACCACCTGAGCAGCTCGGGCAGCCCCCAGGCCAGGCGCACCAGCTTTTGCTGGGGCTGTCTCGGGCTCCCTGCGCTCCCCCTCCCCCGCCCACAGCAGGTGTTTGGGTGTGGGGGGGCGGGCTCAGGGCTGGGGATTGGGGTGCCGGGCGGTGCTTACCTGGGGCAGGGGGGCTCCCCAGAAGGACAACAGGAACTCCCCTCCCTCAGCTCCTAGCTCCAAGTGCTGGCTCCGCCCGCAGGCACTGCCCCCGCAGTTCCCATTGGCCACGGTTGCCAGCCAACGGGAGCTGCAGAACCCAGCACCCACAACGCCCCCCCCCGCCCCGGGTCATGCTCGTCCCCTCCCCAAGTACCCGTGGTACCCCCCAGGCTGTCCCCCACCCAGCACCCACAGTGCCCCCAGGGCCGCTCCCCTGAGCCGCCTCCCCCACCAAGTTTTAGTCAGGGGTATACAGTAAAAGTCCTGGACAGGTCACAGGCTGTGAATTTTTTTTTATTGCCCGTGATCTGTCCATGACTTTTATTAAAAATACCCATGACTGAAATGCAGCCTTAGTTATGATCCACTCCCTGATCCTTTGGGCTGATCTGTGCTGGCTGCACTGTGACGTAGAGCACCCTTGGGGCTGCTTTATCTTATGCCAGCTGGCATAACTCCTAAATGAACATATAGCAGCTGAGAATTGGTGGAGTCCAGCTATGCTCCCTTAATAATAATACTTCCTTTCTCCTACACTTTGCCTGTCTTGTCTATTTAGACCGTAACCTGCAAGAACTGTCTCATCCGATGTGATTGTACAGCACTTAACACACTAAAGCTCCAGTCTTAGCTGAGACCTTCTAATCACTTATGTAATTTCACTGTGTTTGTGCCATGAACAGACTGATCGCTACATTTATGAATACTGTACATGCCTGAAAGTCTCCTAATTTGCCATGCTGCTCATTGGTCTTTTCACTCTCAGGAGTCAGGTTAACATCACTACTTAATCACTGTGGAGCAGCTTGGGACTTGTGGCCAGTAGAAAAGTGAAAAGGGAAGATGTGGCAATGGGACATTGACTACAATTCATATGAGATGGTGTATTCAGTATTGTGCAGTATAATCTAAAATTGATATAAAAGTTCCCACGTTTGTTAAAGTTAGTCTAGAACAGTAATCCCTCCCTGATTGTTGGTGGCATGAACTAATAATTGTTTAGCCTCTCACGCACATAACGGTTCCTGTGTACTTTTAGGACATTTGTGTGTGACTTGAGCTGTGCCACCGTGGCATAGCAAGTACCATGATTCCATGACATCATCTTCATCTCTTACACTTGGAAAAGGAATGTCTGCCAAGAAAAGAAATATGGCCTGATTCTCCTCTCCTCAGGAGTCACTCCACAGAAGTCTGTACAGTTAGGCTAGTGTTGTAAGATGAGCAGTTACCGAGACTCAGGCCTAGAGAGAACATTCACTCGACTTTTCAGCCTGAAAAGCAATGCGATTGCTTTGGAGTCATATTTTTAAAATAAATATTTCACCATTGTAATGAATTATATATAAATACACCTGAGCACATGGGTGATTCTAATAATTTACTTTAACAGCTCTGTGAGTTCCATATAAACATATAGTTTCTTTTTTTGGGTGCCAAAAAGATAGTCTGTTGTTAACAAAAAGGTTATGCTTGACTACCGGTAAGTTAAAGATGCAGCCTCAGAAGGGCTAAAGGGCTTCAATGCAAAGTTAGTTTCCCAGTAAGATTTAATGTTTCTACTATGAGCCAGTTGAAAAAAATAAATTCTCCTGTAAAACAGCCAGCCTGTACAAACTCAATCCTGCGGTCCTTCTGGATGTGTGAAAAGACTTTTGGCCTAATCCTAAAAACCCTTTATGCACAGGATGACCACTGAACTAATTTGAGGAGCAATTTGACTCATTGCGGAAGCAAATAAATGTATGTTGCTGAATACATTTTATGTTTCACCAACGTTAGCATAATGTGATACAAAAGTGAATGTTGATGACAGTTTTCATGTGCTTAACTAGAAAAATCCTTGTATAGTTTGGGGAAAGAGTTACTATAACCTAAAGCTTGTTATCTTAACTATTGCAGAAATGTCTTTTTTTAACAACATGTTTTTATGTTCATGAATGAGGCAATATACACACTGCATAGATTCACACTCATATGTTCCACGCCCGGTTAGGAAGGTTGGCTCTAGAAATCAGTGTTGCAGGTCTTAGAATCATCTAAATTCCAGCACATGGCTCACTAAACTCCAAGCTTTCTACTGAAACTGAAATATAATATCCAGACCCTGTCCTAATGGAAATGAGGCTTTTTTTCACTTCTGCATGTATACATTTTTTTTGTAATGTATTTGACCGGATTCAACACCACCTGACAGTTCATGTTAGCTAAACAATGTCACAACACATCAAGCAAGGATTACTTTTCTTAACATATGTTACTAGATTTTGGTTAACTTGTACTTGCAAATTCACAGATTTATTTTATAGGCCAACGTGCTGCACAAAAGTATTCAGCATCATTTATTAAAGTCCAAAAGTATAAACCATTCAATCCTAACAAAGCTTTAATGGAAATACAGAGAAATTGGAGTATATTTATTTCTTTGAAGTCACTCACAAGATTGCCAGCATAGCAATATGTTTCATTCATTACAGTTAAAAAAATTTCCATTTTTCTATCTTTGCTCATTGATGGTATTGAACTTGGATGACTGTAGAACTTTACAGGAGAAAAGCCTCTAGTTTTCTAAAGTGATTTCACAGGGAGTTATTTTCTAATATGAGTTAAAACATTTTTAATGCATTTATATGAGCTACAAAACCATACACTGTTTCTAATTCTTATTTGAAGAAAAGACATTTGCCAATCCTAGCTTTTAAAGTTGATATTTTTATTATTACTATATTTTAAATTAGGTTGAGTTACATTTTACAAACTCCTTATACATTTCTGGCTCTGCACAGCTCCTACAAAAAATACAGAGTTGTGTCTCCATTGCACGTATAACACGTTTTCCTAACGGAAGACTGATTCCATGGATGAAACCTTGGCCTCTTTGAAGTCAGGAGGAGTTTTGCCATGGACATCAATGAGGCCAGACTGTCACCCTATATGCTGTTGTATTGGTTAGAAAACTTGCTTTCATTTGGTGAAATCATTCTTTTAGAGAAGTACCAAAAATCACTTTTGTGCTATTAGAGCCTTCTTCAGAGTGGCAGATGATCAAACAAGTATCATTATAGCTTGCTATTTGCAGAACCAGGGAGAAGAATTAGGCTGGGAATGGAAACTTGCAAGTAGCCCGGGCTGGGGAGAAGTCTTAGGCTTAGTAACACACCAAATTAAGCTAAAATGATATTATCCATCCTTAACTGACACTACACCAGGAAGTTGTATCCATTTAAACAAATTGATTTAGAAACTGATTTAAACTATTGGAATTTCAGAGTGAAACCCTGGCTCCACTCAAATGAATGGCAAAACTCACATTGATTTCAGTGGGGACAGGATTTCACCATCTGTGTGTAGACCAGCTGTTGGTTTGAGGATTAGACAGTGTTATTTTGGAATTTTTGAATAAAATGAGATCCTCCATGGTGGTGACATGGCAGCTAATGACTCTACAGCAAGTGTGTGGCTTGTATCTGGAGCTGGGTGGAGACTGCACAAATTTACAGGGATTTACATCCAGTGTCAGAAATCAGAGCTATGCAGTTTCAAGCCAAACACGTTCCCAATATTGCAATAAGAGGTGGTCTCCATGGAAATACAATTTTAGCTGCTTATCCATTTATGTACGTGATTTGTCATCTTTACAGGTATTACAGAAGAGGTTAATGATTACATTCCCTATCCCATAAGGTGTTAAAAATATCAGACTCCATAAACATAGGGTAGAGTAGGATGCTGCTGAGAATTGCATAATTAACAAATGTGCTGTGCCTTAGAAAAGCACATTAAAGAACCATTGCTGTGTGTGTGGCATATTGAGCCTGATCCAGTAAACCCATACTCTTGGCAGCAGTCTCATTTGTATCAGCTCCTATGAGTGTATTGTTCTTTCCACCAATATATATAATTGTT
Source organism: Natator depressus (assembly GCF_965152275.1). Classification (NCBI taxonomy): domain Eukaryota; kingdom Metazoa; phylum Chordata; order Testudines; family Cheloniidae; genus Natator; species Natator depressus. The sequence goes on from NC_134234.1 coordinate 301,260,279, forward strand.
TTAATTTCTTGCCGTGGAATACTATTGTGATGTTCATTTTTCCTGTTGACCTACTCTGCTTGGTTATGTTGGCCACGCTAAATATCCTGTGCAGTGGATTATATCAAACACATGTTTAGCTTGTGTGACATGGGGCTGAACTATTATGTCTCAACATGTTTCTGTTAATATTGTAATGGAAATGTTATGACAATTAAGCTTCCTGGATATTTTGGCATTTCAACAGAGACCTGTAAAATATGCACCCTTTATTGTAGCACTTCCTTCAGGTGAGTTTTTGCACAGGTTGGCTATAATAGTCAAAACTATGAAATGTGTACGAAAGGGTATTTCTTCTAAATATTAATATATGAGCCTGGCCAGGTATCTTACCAACAGAGTGTCAACCCATGATCCGTATGGGCAAGAACCAGACTACAATGTAAAGATGTTCCTAATGATTAACTCAAACTGAGAACCCCCTGACACTTCCAGAATTAAAGAGATGCATCATCGGGTGCTGTTATAAATATGGCATATTAACAACTATTTATGTTTGGTTTTAAAGCACAAGTTTAAAGAACTGTCATCCCCACACACTGACTGTAAAAATTCAATAAGAGTTCTAAGGGTGGTATTAGAAAATTCAGTCAAGAGTGCTTGTCTTTAAGTTAGACGACTGCATGATGTGGCACGAATGGATGTAATCACTATAGATGGCTACATACTTATTTTTTTAGGAGAGCTCCCAGAAGGTTGTGCTGGGCACTCAACACATTGAAGATGCCATACTATGTCTCACAATTTTCCCCTCTCAGATACTTTGAATATGAGGGGGCTAAGATTGAAACCTGTGGCACTCCACACCAATAGGTCCTTGGGAGGAAGGAGCAGCTCTATGTCTCCTTTTCATCAGGCCCAGACAGACAGAATCATTTTCCTGCTATCCTAGGTTCTGATCCAGCTCCTACTGATTTCAGTAGGAGCTGGATCACTCCCTTAGAATCTGGTGGAGAGACAGGTAAATCTGAATGAAAGCCAGATAGATCTCTTAGGCTCACTTTGGGTAAGATAAATGTGATGCATGTTGGAGCGGGAAACATTTTGTAGAATTTGCATAGACCGTGGCTGCTATTTCTATTGAAGGCATCTGTCCACCTATTGTCACAATGCTTTTGCCATCTCAGGACCTTTAGTAGATTCCTCTACTCCCAGAAGGTCAGAAAAATCATTGTCTTCCTCAACTGACTGAGACACTTCATCCTTTCCCTTGAGTTGCAAACCTCACTATAATCGTCCATGTCTTTATCGTTATAAGATTGGACTGTTGTATTACACTTTATCAGGGAATAGTCAGAAGGCCCATTAGAAGCTTCTACTCCTCTAAAATGTGGTTTCCCATCTTCAGAGCAGAGCAGACTAGTGAGAGCATATTGCATCTGTGGTCCATCATATCCACTAGCTGCCAGTTTTCTGCTGGGTGAAATGTAAGGTGCTGGTTACTACCTATAAAGCCCTAAAAGTTCTAGAACCCTGTTATCACAAAGGCCAGCTGTCCCTCTGTTCCCCATCACAATGCCAACATTTAACAGAAATTCTTTCCCTGCCTATCAAGGGTGAATGGGCTCTGGAACTAAATGTTCCCAGCAGATGTTCCTCATTTCTAGAATTCACTCCTATCAGAAGTGAGCTGGAGCCTGGCCACTTTCAGAACATGATGTAAGCTGAATCTCATTAATCACGTCCTCCACAAATTGCAGGTTCTGGAATCCCAAGATATATGGTTTACCAGTTGGTCTTCCCCACCTTTCAAGAAGTTGGCTTGGTTACCAGAGGGGTGATTAGGTGTGTGCATCACATGACTGGAGAAATATTGTTTGCTCTTGATTTAAGCTACATAAAATGTATCTAGATCCTGAATACCTCAAATACATCTAATAAAATAATAATTTATATCTAGAGTTTCTGGTTTTCAATTTACATTGAGCTGTCAACATTTTACAAACTATTAAATTGCTGTCACCTTGGAATGTGAAAATGACTGCCTGATTCAAATGAACCAGAAGAAGTCCCTGTTGCACTGTTGAAGTCTGAAGTTTGGTTTCATGGTAACATATATGTCACAATGTGAAGTGGCTAGAATTTAAGGGTCCAGTCATTCAAGAGGCAGAACATGCAACATGATCCTGTTGATTACAGTAGGAATTGAAGACAATCAGCACCTTTCAGGTTAAACCCTTACATGATCAGGAGGTATGAAAATGTTGGGTTGATATTTAATGGCTTAAATTTGTTTTTCTCAATATTTGCTCCTCTATAATTGATTTTATAGGAAATAAATGAGGGAAAGATGCACTTTTATTTGAAAAGCTTTTATTGGGGTTTTTAACCTTATTCTATTAAATTAAAATAGATTTTCTGAATGCACTAAAATTGTCTAAATAAATGACTTGTAATAATTTCACATAACCACATAATACTCCACTCACAGTGCTTTAGGAAAGCAACTATTTTCTTACAAAAATTTAGACTTTTAAATTCATAGTATTCAATTTTTCATTCTAAGAAAATTTTCTTCTTTAACAACCAGATAAGCCCAGTGTCAAAAGAGCTGTTTCTCATTAGAATTCAAAGAAAATTACACAAAACGTATCATAACTCTTTAACATCAATACTTTGTCACTTTCATAAACCCAACAATAACTTGTTTCACTATTAAGAGGGGCCTCAAGAGACAGGACAGAAATTCACTGTCTAGTGTGAGTAAGTCTAAAATTATTTACATATTCTAAATGCTTTTGCAAAATGGGAGGGTTTGCATGTAAATCTTTACTACTGTTTATAAGCCATTCATTCTACCGTATTGCATATTGTGATTTTGCAATGCAGAACTGCTGCTCCTCTTTTTAATACTAGTTTTCTCTTCCAGAGCATTGCATATTTACGTTAGAATATATGGAGCCTAATCTTGATCTCACTTCCCTGATCATATAAATTAGGAGAAACCCCAGACACGGCTATGAAGTTTCACTGTTGTAAGTGGAAAGCAGATGCTTGTCTGCTGTATCTTCTTCTGTCCTTCAAGGATTGGTTCACAGTCAGATAGCAGCATTTCTCTACAGTGCAATTCTCCTTATATCCTTTGGAGGCCTGAGAATGGTGTCCCCATTTGTTCTTCTTTTTTGCTCCTTCCTTTGGGGTCCATGACCCAATAACCCTGTGTCCAGCATAGGAGGAAACTCCAGGCCAGGAATCTGAGCTTCCATTCCAGTTACATGAACAGATCTGCTAGCCACAATTAGCAGAGGCTCGTTTTATATTTTAGACACACTTACATGCAGATGCTTCACACAGTCCACAAGACTGTTCCATGCAATTCGGAGACTAAAGTCCTGATTCAGCAAATTACTTAAGCAGGTGCTTGACTTTAATGACATGAGTAACCCTATCTTTAGTCAGCAAAAACGTAAGTACATGCTTAATGTACATATGTGCTTAAGTGTCTAAATCTATGGGACTTGCATGCTCAAAATTAAACACATGCTTAAATGTTTTGTTGAATCGAGGCCATAATGAGTAGATCACTGTTAAGACAAAGGGTATTTGGAATCCACACATCTGTGTCAGTTTTGAATATCTGTCTAACCTGTTTTTGTGTCCTCTTTGCCTTCAGATTGATTTTGAAGGTGTCATTGCTGAACCTGATGGAACACACAGTTTTGATGGGATTTGGAAGGCCAGCTTCACCACCTTCACTGTGACAAAATACTGGTTTTATCGCTTACTGTCGGCAATCTTTGGCATTCCTCTGGCTCTCATCTGGGGTATTTACTTTGCCATTTTGTCATTCTTACACATCTGGGCAGTGGTGCCATGCATAAGAAGCTACTTGATTGAGATCCAATGCATCAGCCGGGTCTATTCTATCTGCATCCACACGTTCTGCGACCGATTATTCGAGGCCATCGGCAAAATGTTCAGCACTATCCGGGCAACAGTACGAAAAGAAATATAAGTGATGCTTCAAGGACAGCTCTCTGTCTGGAGAGTCTTTTTGTGTGCCAATTTCAAGGCTCCTAAATCAATCTGCAGTAACCGCTGGTGAATATACTGGCCCAAAACAAAGAATCATGTGTTCGGTTTTCATTACTAATATTTATCCCTACTGGATTTTTTTTTCACTCTGCATTTTTCAAACTGATCTTGAATTGCTACTCTCCCATTCCAGCCGCATATCATTTTGCTGACCATTTGATAAACATATTGATGTGCTTTTGTTGGGGGATTTTTTAGCCCTCCATTCATTCCTTGCAAGATACATTCACAATGATATAATAAAGAACTGCAAAAATGCTTTCCAACACTGTCATGCCATTCATTTTATTGTGGGCAAACAGTATAAAGCTATTGCAGCAGAATGAACCTGACAAGTTGGCAGGTTTTAAAAGAATGTTCTTTTTTCAATTGTATTGTCAGTTGACTACAGCCATTTACTGTAATGGTCAGATATGAAAAGACAGATATAAACAAATTACTTAACTAATATATGTTCTGAAAATCTAATGCCTTATCAGGTCAGAGACTTTGACACATAAAACGTTCCATGTCTGAATGCTGAATGTCCATAAAAAGCTACAGTTAATGCCTTCTTGTGTCATAGTAGCTATCCTGAAAGTTTGCTGCCAACTGTTTGTCAACCCTTCACTATAATTACAGAAGCAAACTGAAGATCAAAATTAAAAAATATTGTTTTTAAAATGTTTTTCTGGCAGTGACTTATGATATGTCTCTTAGCTAATATGTAGGTGTTCATCACACCAGTAAATATCACAAATGTGTCTGAGATGACACTGGCTTAAAAAATGAATAATCCAGGTGCGCCAAACTCATGCCGTATCATGCCAACTATGAGCTGTCTCTGAGAGAAGCCAGCTTTAAAAAACCTTCCTGTCAGCCGAGGTCAGCATGCTGTTAGCTCACAGATTAGTTTCAGGAGAATTCACGCTTTGCTGAGTCCAAACTAATCCATCACAAGAGATGCTTTAGAAACTCCACATTGTGTTCCACTTTTTTAGCTGAGCTGCAGCCATCAGGAAGTCTTAATGGAGGGTATTGTGTGAAACTGTCAAATGTTGCAAAGCACGAGCCCTTGAAAATAAAGCATTTGCAACATATTATGCTGTTACCCATGGGAGCCTTTGACCTTACAGTGATGTTACTGAGTTCAGAGGACGTCCTCATAAGGTTTGCATGAAGCATTTGAACCCTTAAAACCTGAAATGCACATAAAGTTGTCTGGTATCATCAAAGCTTTCTGCCTAATGCTTCATATGAATCAGGGATGCCTTCCATCTATTTCTGCCACAAGTGCATTTAAATCTGTTTGGAGGATGCAGCTGCTGCTTCTCTCTCTCTCTTTTTTATAGGCACATGCATTGCAAACCTATTAACTACTTTTGTTTTGCATTTAAAACAGACCCTGGTATGGGTAGAGTTTTATGGTTTTCCTATGTACAGAACTGAGAGTGTACTATTATAGAGATTTTGCAGTACTAAAAACAAGCAAGATTGTAAACAAGAAATATTTTATCTTGATATGACGAAAATCACTTTGAAAAGGCCTCCTTGTTTTATCATGTAAACTGTGTATCCTGAAAGATGTCTGTTCACTTAGACTTATTAGTCCCTAATCCAAATACATTGCTGATCCGAGACATTTACATTGCTATTATATGCTTACAGATTTAACTGCCACCTTTTTTTTATTTTGCATGTACTGCAAAGCCTACAATCTACGCAATAAAAAATGTTTAATGGTAGCTCCTGTCTGAATTTTTCTTTACCTAAAAAGCCATCTTCACAAATCTCACATCCGATGAAGTGAGCTGTAGCTCACGAAAGCTTATGCTCAAATAAATGTGTTAGTCTCTCAGGTGCCACAAGTACTCCTTTTCTTTTTGCGGATACAGACTAACACGGCTGCTACTCTGAAACCTGTCCGTAAGAAGCAAGACCAAACATCTCCTGAGTAAAAGTCAAATAAATCATGGAATGATTCTTGAGAAAGACCCTGTGAATAAACCTTGGGTGGTGACTCGGTGTTTGCTAGGAGTAGGTTTTCACAACAGTAAATTCTGTTTCCCTCACTGTTATACATTGACATTATTTAGCTAGTCAATAGTACACAGCACTGGGACTTGGGAGGTGTGGCTTCTAGTCCCAGCTCTGCTACTGGATGAGCTTAGGTAATTCACTTCACCTTCCCATTCCTCAGACATTGGGGTAATGATACCTGTAAAGTGCTTTGGAGCTGTTCTCATGAAAAGTGCTAGGTCAGAGCTAAGTATTATTGTATATTTCATTTGGCATAAAAGACATTGTGCCTGATCCTGCCACACTTGAGCTCCTTGGGAGTTCTGTCATTGACTTCAATGGGAACAATATTGGTCTTACCAATACCACTGTTTATCGTAACCATTTTTTGTATTGTAGATACTGTACTATGTACTGCATCTCTTATCCAGTCCTGAACTGACATAACATATGACAGGCTAATTCTTTCCTTCAGGTTTATTACTTGGTATCTGCCATCCTCTTACCATAATACAAACACGTGCTACAAATTAGGATATCACATTTTGAGCCCATAAATCTATTAGCTATGCTTTAAAGCACAAATTGCAAACATTAGCACAAGGTAAGTTCTCCTACATTCTGCACTCACAGGACAGTGTGTTCAATGATAATATAGTAAGCAATGCATTTAATTTCCCTGCAGTGTGAATGAAGAGAGCTTTTAAAACAGAGAACATTTTAAAATAAATTAAAGAATGAAATGTGGACCTGGAGCAGATGAATATATGGATGGTTTGTGCAGAAAACAGGATATCAATATTTAAAATGCCTGAAATGCTGTGTTATTTTTCCTTTGAAAGGGGCTTGATATACCTGGGACAAAAACATCCGTCCAACTTGTCCATCTGACAATGGCACATCAGCAAGAGGCTCCGGGGAACATGGGGATCTGACTTTCTCTTCCATCCTCTATAGCAACTCACTAGCTGGAGTTTATAGCAGGGAGGACTAGATGGGTATTACACTGCCGTGGCAGATTAGGCTCTTGCTGCAGAACAGGTTTCCAGCCATGCTGTTCAATAATGGCAGGGAACAGTCATGATAATGATTTAGCCTGGTTATAAAACGTGGTTATGGTCCACGCTAAACTACAAATTGGAACCATATTTATAACCATGGTGTCAGAAGATTGCCTGCCACAGCTATATTTGTAGCGTAGACAAGGCCTTACATTGCTAGGTTGGTACATTACTAAAGGGTCAGACTGCCCTATAGACTCAGATCCCAGATCCTCTGGTCCAAAAAGCTATGCTCAATGGGGATGAGAATAAAGGTGGCTTTAGGTCACCTTCATGTTCCCTGATCCCACAGCTTCTGGATGCAGGCCCAGTCCCCAGCATAAAACAAAGCAGACTGAAAGCTGCTCTATTTCATACAAGCTCCCAACTACCCTCAGGCCCTATTCTGGCAGCAGGGACCAGCGAGGTACAGGACTGCCACAGCCAGTAACTTTCTTTCTGGTCATATCCCTTAACCAGGAGTGGGGGCAGCCCTTCACCAGCTCTGTTCAAGAAGAACCCTTCTCTGGACAGTTAAATCAGGTGTAAGGCCGCTGTACATGCAAGGAGCAGCACAACGCAGCCTGAATGAACCAAAAGGTGGTGTGGGGGGGGGGGGGGCGTGTAAAACTTTCTGGCAATTGGCAGAATACAGACTATCTCCCCCACTTCCAGCAACCAGAGCTCCAGGTGCACACATTGCCAGAATTCCTGCTGGCAGGAAACCACAGATGAAAACAAGGTTCAGCAACTAAACGTAAAAAGAGTTAGCCCAGAAAATCAAAACCAAATGGTACGTTGCACAGGACGGACGTATTCTAAAGAGAGACTGAAGAATCAGTATGTAACTTAAAGGAAAGTCATAAACCGCAATAGAATTATACTGGGGGGGAAACGGTTCAAAACTTGTCAAGCCAACCACAAACCAAAGCATGCAAAAGCTGAATATAATGTGGGACAGTCCGAACAGCAGCTAGCCAGCCAAAGAAAGAGGCTGCAAACATAAAGACTGGTCCATTTGAGGGAGTAGACAACAACCAATAGTCCAGGAGTCAGGGGTGTGCACAAGGGAGGGGCAAGCAGGCAACCCCAATAATGGTCAGGGGCACAGAACTTCTCCAGCCCCAAGGCCGCAGAGGCAGGGAAGAGCAAGCTCCTGCCAGGACCAGTGCAGGGGAGAGGGTAGAGCGAGCTCCTGCCGGGGCCGGATGGGGAGGCAGGAGAGCAAGCTCCTTGTGGGGGCACAGCATGTGCCCCTCCAAAAGGGGTCAAATTTAAATTCCTCTGCAAACCCCTGCCAGGAGTCAAATTTGGGTCCAATGCAATGTTACTCAATTCAAGCACTGTATACAGCCGCAGCCCCACCCCTTGTCTCCAAATAGCTGGATTGTCACAGGACAGCACTGACTATTTCAGAAGAAAGAGACCAGTGCACCTGTGACTGGTTAGCTGCCTCCCAACTGAGGTTAAGGGAAGGGACCTGGGCCACATAAATGGGGAGAGACTGAGACAGTGGGATCAACCAGGAAAAGGGGCAGGTGAGAGCTGCCTGACAACAGCTGAAGAGAGTCAGAAGATGGACAGGTGAGTGCTTCCTGAGACCAGGAGAGTCAGGAAGGAGCAGTGGAGAATTACCTGAGGGAAAGAGTTGGAAGGAGGGCAGAAACCATGAGCAGCTGGTGCGGAGTTTGGAAGAAAGCTGTTGGTGACAACTGTCCAGTGCTGGGGACCTCCGATGAGCAGAAGGCTAGTGCAGTCGAGCTTGGTCATGCAAAGCTGAGCAGCAAGCAATAGGGTTGTTGTAGGAGGGTGGATCTCTGAGCAGGGGCAGCATCCCAAGAGGGGGAGTAGAACATTGCTGGAAGGGGAGCTCTTGTACTGCAGACCTGAGTGGAGGGTTGTAGGAAGACTGGTCTCTCTCTGGCAGGGAGGTCTGGAGAGTGGGGCCCTGCCTCTGGGGAAAAAGGGAGGGGCTTACACTGAGTGGAGGAAAGGGGAAACTAAGTTAGGTGCACCTGTTGTGCTGTGGTCTGCTGCAGGAGGTGGCCCCAGCCAGGAGCCAACTTGTGACATGGATAAATGTACTCAAATGATCAGCTGCAAAACAGGTCACAATGATGACATTTAAATTATTATAATTAAACTTCAGAATCAACATCCCACTGAAACGATTGCTGTCTCACACCTCTCCTGCTGCTGGCATTTCAGTCAGTCCCAGCATTGTTGAGACAGGATTACATCCAGTCAACATTTGGAAGGGTTTTTTTGCTAGCGTAACACCATATAGAAAGTGCACTTTGCAGAAACTGATGGGACCCCCAGAGAAGCTCCCAGTATGTCATCTCTACCATACACTCTTAGAAGTTTCCCTTTCTGTTGGAAACAATAATGGACAATTCACTGAAATTTCCAAGCAAAGATCCTTCCCAACCACTGGTACTGATCATGGATATAGCTAAAACAATAGATAAAAATATCAGTACCAACATGTTGCACAGAATCTTCCAACTCTCACTGTATCAGGTTATTGCAAAGATGATATCTGACTGCAAGACCTCCAGGGTGGGGACCATCTTTTTGTTCTGTGTTTGTATAGCACCTACCACAATGAGTCCTGGTTCAATGAATGTGGTTCCTAAGGGCTACGGTAATACAAATACTAATTATCCTCTGGTCCCAGAAATCTGAATCACATGTACTACCCAGGCAGGAGGAGATGAGTCTGTATAATGCGAAGGTAACATCTTGCACCTTCAAGGCCAGAATCCCATGCTCCATTTGCAGGCAAAACTCCCATCGAAAATGGCAGAAATATGTAGTAAGCCAATATTTATAACTAAATCCTTCAGAAGGGAGGGATCTTGTACCATTTAGCAATAACCTCATGTCAATAGTATCAATGTAAAATGGGAAATTATGGCCTCAAACCAGTCAAAGAAGTACAAAGCATGCTAAGACACAGGTCTCTGTAATATCCTGGGACCAACACAACAGCTTCAACAATGCTGCAAACATATAAAGCAGATTATCATTCTCTTATATTGTTCAGGCAATTATAGCCTTTACTTTGTTACAAAGCTGTGACACTCTGTAGCTCAGAGTAGCACCCTGGACCCTCATCTTCACCACTGTGATATGATTGATATGTTTTGTAAACTATGCCTTCTGAGATATCATTTTTAAAAGGCTTTATCTGTTGAACATGAATATCCTGTTGGATTGTATGTGCCATCCTTGTATGAGAAGTTACGAAGTATTACTATGCGTGTGTTACTGAAATATGCTGTGAGGTTGGGAAACGCCCACAGCCAGCCTTTCACTGGCTACAAAGGAGCACCTAGTAAGACAGATTTACATCAGGACCAGCCAGACATGTGTTGATGGCCCACTAAGGGAATTCCACTCTCCCAAAGGCCATCCCAGAAAAGCCTCATAGAGGGCATGTATTCAATGAGGGCAGCCTAACCCAAGTCACAGCAAGGATCTTTCTAGCAGCTGGAAGAAAGTATAAAAGAGGGATAGTGACATCGTCACTTGGCCTCTCTCCTCTTCCATCTCAACACCTGGAAGATTGTCTGGAAGACAAAGACTTTGAACTGGGGAGACTGGTCCCAGGATAGGAAGGGAATCCAGCCTGTGTATTAGGAACTCTGAGCTGACTGTAACATCTGGTAGGGTGATTGCCTGGTGCCCCTCGCTGTATAATTCACGAGTGGCTTAGTGAGCCTTCATGCAATTTAGCTCGGTGTGGGGCTCCACATAGAATCATAGAATATCAGGGTTGGAAGGGAACTCAGGAGGTCATCTAGTCCAACCTCCTGCTCAAAGCAGGACCAATCCCCAACTAAATCATCCCAGCCAGGACTTTGTCAAGCCTGACCTTAAAAACCCCTAAGAAAGAGATTCCACCACCTCCCTAGGTAACCCATTCCAGTGCTTCACCACCCTCCTAGTGAAAAAGTATTTCCTAATATCCAAACTAAACCTCCCCCACTGCAACTTGAGACCATTACTCCTCATTCTGTCATCTGATACCACTGAGAACAGTCGAGATCCATCCTCTTTGGAACCCTCTTTAAGGTAGTTGAAAGCAGTTATCAAATCCCCCCTCATTCTTCTCTTCCGCAGACTAAACAATCCCAGTTCCCTCGGCCTCTCCTCATAACTCATGTGTTCCAGTCCCCTAATCAGTTTTGTTGCCCTCCTCTGGATGTTTTCCAATTTTTTCACATCCTTCTTGTAGTGTGGGGCCAAAAACTGGACCCAGTACTCCAGCCTGGAATGTTTTGAGTCTCCATTTTCAAATAATTTTTCCATTTTTAATTTTATACGCTATAAAACTTTTGGAAAGTCAAAATCAGAATGAAATGTTTCAATTTTATCCAAACAAAACATTTCAACTGACTGGATTTTTTTTTTTATTTTGCTCCATGGGATTACTTGTGGCTCCATTCATGACAATGGAGTCAAGGGCATACCCTTTGCCTTTGAACTGATCCAGTATACATTCTGAACTGATCCCAACAACTCATTTGATGCTGCATGACCTCTGTTGGTGCAGCCTCAGAGAGTCTGACTTTGTACCAGTGGAGTCAATGGGAGTGTTGCAATTGGCTTACAATGGGAGCAGGTGCAGGGCCATGTACAATCTATTTTGAACATGTGTAAATACAAGAATATTGTCTGAAGCAGAATCTATACTCTGGGGGAGTTGTACATTAGAATTAGTTGTGTAACCAAGACTGGTAAAAAATGTACTCTCCATACTTAAGTCCAGATAAAGAACATGACTGTTGCAGGGAATTAGTCCTCATCTTGTTTTTAATACATCTTAAAGTGGATTGGATATTCTTGAAAAATGGCAGATGGAGAGCTCACTGGGAATAAGTCCTCTGTTTCCAGAACAAGCATGGTACAGGTGAGGCAGCAGAGATGCAATTTTCCCCATACTGCCCTGCAAACATGTCTAATTTCTGTCCTGGAGAAAACAGCCTTAAGAGCAAGAAGATAATTCCATGGACATTCAGTTTTTGGCTCTGCTGGAACTGACAACTAGGAAGCTAATGCAAGTTCATTGTGTCGGTGGTTTCTGTGATGTCTGGAGGTCTGGTCACTAAAAACTACTAGACTGAGACCACAAATCCATTTCAGATAGGCCTGTCAAGGTTCCTTCCCCACTCTGAACTCTAGGGTACAGATGTGGGGACCTGCATGAAAGACTCCCTAAGCTTATTCTTATCAGCTTAGGTTAAACGCTGCCACCACCAAAGTGTTACACAAAGAACAGGGGACATGCCCACTTGGAAACGTCTCCCCCCAAAAATATCCCCCCAAGCACTACATCCCCTTTCCTGGGGAAGGCTTGATAAAAATCCTCACCAATTTGCATAGGTGAACACAGACCCAAATCCTTGGATCTTAAGAACAAGGAAAACAATCAGGTTCTTAAAAGAAGAATTTTAATTAAAGTAAAAGAATCACCTCTGTAAAATCAGGATGGTAAATACCTTACAGGGTAATCAGATTCAAAACATAGAGAATCCCTCTAGGCAAACCCTTAAGTTACAAAAACATACAAAAACAGGAATATACATTCCATTCAGCACAACTTATTTTATCAGCCATTTAAACAAAACAGAATCTAACGCATATCTAACTAGATTGCTTACTGACTTTTTACAGGAGTTCTGACCTGCATTCCTGCTCTGGTACCAGCAAAAGCATCACACAGACAGAGAGGACCCTTTGTTCCCCTGCCCCCTCCAGCTTTGAAAGTATCTTGTCTCCTCATTGGTCATTTTGGTCAGGTGCCAGCGAGGTTATCTTAGCTTCTTAACCCTTTACAGGTGAAAGGGTTTTTCCTCTGGCCAGGAGGGATTTAAAGGTGTTTACCCTTCCCTTTATATTTATGACACCTCCCAAATCACAGATAGGGTGAAACGCTGCCTGTTATTTCTTCCTGGAGCTCTAGGAGAAAACAGAGTTAATAAGACACATGCACCTCTAAATATACTACCAAATATATAAAGACGAACAATATTTTCCACATCTCAAAGACAATTTTAACCAGTTGATTCTGGGAAACTTTCACGGGAAAGTGCATCAGCCACTTTATTAGAAGCTCCTGAGATGTGTTGGATGTCGAAATCAAAATCTTGGAGAGCTAAACTCCACCGAATAAGTTTTTTTTTTTTAATTTCCCGTGATGGTATGAAGCCACTGTAGCGCAGCATGGTCGGTTTGCAGGTGGAAACGCTGTCCCCAAACGTATGGGCGTAGTTTTTCCAGAGCGTAGACAATGGCGTAACATTCTTTTTCACTGACCGACCAGTTGCTTTCCCTCTCAGACAGCTTCTTGCTGAGAAACACTATTAGATGGAATTCTTGATCCAGTCCTTCCTGCATTAAAACTGCTCCCACACCACGCTCGGACGCATCAGTGGTTACTAGGAATGGTTTGTCAAAGTCTGGGGCCCTTAGCACAGGGTCAGACATGAGTGTCGCTTTAAGCTGGTTAAAGGCCTTCTGACACTCTTCAGTCCACTGAATGACATTTGGCTGTTTTTTTTTGGTTAGGTCTGTCAGTGGGGCGGCGATTTGGCTGTATTGCAGTACAAATCACGTGTAATATCCGGCCAAGCCTAAGAAGGATTGGATCTGTTTCTTTGACTTTGGGACAGGCCGCTTTTGGATAGCATCCACTTTGGCCTGTAGGGGGTTGATAGTTCCTTGACCCACCAGGTGTTCAAGGTAAGTCACTCTGTTTAGGCCTATGACACTTCTTAGTCTTAACAGTTAGTCCTGCCTCCCTTATGTGCTCAAAGACTTTTTGTAGATGTTCCAGGTGTTCTGCCCAGGAATCCAAAAATATGGCCACATTGTCAAGGTAGGCGACTGCATATTCTCCTAATCCCGCTAGGAGACCATCTACAAGTCTTTGGAAGGTGGCGGGTGCATTCCACAGCCCGAAAGGGAGAGCATTAAATTCATACAGCCCGACATGTGTGGTGAAGGCTGACCTTTCCTTGGCGGATTCATCTAGCGGTACCTGCCAGTACCCCTTGGTTAAGTCCAAGGTAGAGATGAACCGGGCCTGTCCCAGTTTCTCTAATAGTTCATCTGTGCGTGGCATTGGATAGTTGTCTGGGCGAGTTACAGCATTTAGCTTACAGTAGTCCACACAAAAACATATCTCCCCATCTGGTTTGGGAACTAGAACCACTGGAGATGCCCATGCACTGCCAGAGGGGCGGATTACCCCCATCTGTAGCATATCCTGGATCTCCCATTCTATAGCAGTTTTAGCTTGAGGAGACACCCAGTAAAGTTGGGCTTTAATTGGGTGAGCATTACCTGTGTCAATGGAGTGGTATGCCCGTTCAGTCAGTCCTGGCGCGGCTGAGAACGTCGGCGCGTAGCTAGTGCACAGCTCCTTGATCTGCTATCACTGCATATGCCCAAGGGTCATGGAGAGGTTCATCTCTTCCACGCCACCATCACTTTTCCCTTCTTGGTAGACACCTTCAGGCCACTCAGCATCATCTCCTCCCTGGGTTGTAAACCAACAAATCTTTAATTCTCTGGAATAAAAGGCTTTAGAGAATTAATATGGTACACCTTAAGCTTTTGGTTGGAGGTGTGGAATGCTATGAGATAATTAACAGCTCCCAGGTGCTCTTGGACCGTGAATGGCCCTTCCCATGACGCTTCCATTTTATGGGCCTGGAGCGCCTTTAAGACCATGACCTGGTCCCCTACTTTGAAGGAACGCTCTCTGGCATGTTTATCATACCAGGCTTTTTGCTCTTTTTGAGCATACTGTAGGTTTTCTTTAGCAAGGGCTAAAGAGGTTCGGAGGGTGTTTTGTAGGTTGGTTACAAAGTCCAGAATGTTAGTTCCTGGAGAATGTGTAAACCCCTCCCATTGCTGCTTCACCAACTGTAATGACCCCTTAACCTCGTAGCCATATACAAGTTCAAATGGTGAAAACCCTAAACTGGGATGTGGTACAGCTCTGTATGCAAATAGCAACTGCTGCAACACTAGGTCCCAATCTTTGGAGTGCTCATTTACAAATTTATGTATCATGGCCCCCAAAGTCCCATTAAATTTCTCCACCAGGCCATTTGTTTGATGATGGTAACGGGTGGCAACCAAGTGATTGAGCCCATGAGCTTCCCAAAGGCTTTCCATAATTCCAGCCATGAGATTAGTTCCTGCATCTGTGAGGAAGTCGGAGGGCCAACCTTTCCTGGCAAAAATGTCTGTTAGTGCCTGGCACACACTTTTAGCCCTGGTGTTGCTTAGAGCTACTGCTTCCGGCCACTGGGTGGCAAAATCCATGAAAGTCAGTATGTACTGCTTTCCTCTGGGTGTCTTTTTCGGAAAAGGACCCAGAATATCCACAGCTACTCGCTGAAATGGAACCTCAATGAAGGGGAGTGGCTGGAGAGGGACTCTGACCTGGTCTTGGGGTTTTCCCACTCTTTGGCATACCTCACAAGACTGGACATAGGTAAAAACATCCTTGCCCATTCCCTCCCAGTGGAATGACCTCCCCAAACGGTCTTTGGTCTGTTCACCCCAGCGTGGCCACTAGGATGATCGTGGGTTAAGCTCAAGAGCTTGACCCAGTACTTAGTTGGAACTACCAACTCTCTCTGAGGATGCCAGTCTTCCTAATAAGCGATGGTCACATAAACACTACCCTATACCGGAAACCTACTGACCGCTATTCCTACCTACATGCCTCCAGCTTTCACCCAGACCATACCACACGATCCATTGTCTACAGCCAAGCTCTATGATACAACCGCATTTGCTCTAACCCCTCAGAAAGAGACAAACACCTACAAGATCTCTATCAAGCATTCTTACAACTACAATACCCACCTGCTGAAGTGAAGAAACAGATTGACAGAGCCAGAAGAGTACCCAGAAGTCACCTACTACAGGACAGGCCTAACAAAGATAATAACAGAACGCCACTAGCCATCACCTTCAGCCCCCAACTAAAACCTCTCCAACGCATCATCAAGGATCTACAACCTATCCCGAAGGACGATCCATCACTCTCACAGATCTTGGGAGACAGGCCAGTCCTTGCCTACAGACAGCCCCCCAACCTGAAGCAAGTACTCACCAGCAACCACACAACATAACCACTAACCCAGGAACCTATCCTTGCAACAAAGCCCGTTGCCAACTGTGTCCACATATCTATTCAGGGGACACCGTCATAGGGCCTAATCACATCAGCCACACTATCAAAGGCTCATTCACCTGCACATCTACCAATGTGATATATGCCATCATGTGCCAGCAGTGCCCCTCTGCCATGTACATTGGTCAAACTGGACAGTCTCTACATAAAAGAATAAATGGACACAAATCAGATGTCAAGAATTATAATATTCATAAACCAGTCGGAGAACACTTCAATCTCTCTGGTCACTCAATTTCAGACCTAAAGGTCGCAATATTAGAACAAAAAGACTTCAAAAACAGACTCCAACGAGAGACTGCTGAATTGGAATTAATTTGCAAACTAGATACAATTAACTTAGGCTTGAGTAGAGACTGGGAGTGGATGTGCCATTACACAAAGTAAAACTATTTCCCCATGTTTATTTCCCCCACCCCCCACTGCTCCTCGGACGTTCCTGTTAACTGCTGGAAATGGCCCACCTTGATTATCACTACAAAAGGTTTTCTCTCCCCCCCACTCTCCTGCTGGTAATAGCTCATCTTAAGTGATCACTCTCCCTACAGTGTGTATGATAACACCCATTTTTTCATATTCTGTGTGTATATAAATCTCCTCACTGTATTTTCCACTGAATGCATCCGATGAAGTAAGCTGTAGCTCACAAAAGCTTATGCTCAAATAAATTGGTTAGCCTCTAAGGTGCCACTAGTACTCCTTTTCTTTTTGTGAATATAGACTAACATGGCTGCTACTCTGAAACCAGTCTTCCTGGTGTCCACCAGAAAGAGTTTCCTTGTATAAAAGTCCTCTTTCTACAACAAACCTGGATCGATTAGAAGAGCTGAGAGGCGGTGGGTTGCTCCGTGCCACCGTCCAAGCTCTTCGGAGGCTTTCATCTGCTTCCTGTTCGGTCTGGAACTCTTCCCTTGATGCTGGAGACATCAGTTCCTCATTGGATTGTGGACCTAGGCTTGGTCCCTCTGGAAGCGATGTAGGGGATGGGGCTGTTTCCGTTGACTGTGAACCGCTCTCCGCTGGTGCACTATGTTGGGGTTCAGGCTCCGGCTGAGCCTCTTGTGTAGGGTTATCGGCTGCTGCCATTTCAGGGTCGGTGGGGCCCTCTGGTGTTGGGTTTGCAAGTACTGGATTCAGTGCTGACAATGGGTCTGGTGCTCGTCGTTCCACCGGTTCCGGTTCTGGGACTGGCTCTGTCTGAGTCTTTGGGACTGGATCCACTACTGCTGTTGCAGACGTTGGCATGGGGTCCGGTTCCATCACCTCTGACCTGGTCCTGGTAGAAGTTTCTGGAACAGAGCTAGGTGTGACAGCTTGATTAGCCAGGCTGCAGGTGACCATTCCCACCGTCTTGGCTAGCTTCACATGATTGGCCAAGTCTTCCCCCAACAGCATGGGGATGGGATAAGCATCATAGACTGCAAAAGTCCACATTCCTGACCAGCCCTTGTACTGGACAGGCAACTTGGCGGTAGGCAAATTGAAAGAGTTGGACTTGAAGGGTTGAATTGTCACTTGGATCTCAGGGTCGATTAAATTGGGGTCCGTTAAGGAAGCATGGATAGCCAACTCTTGTGCTCCGGTGTCCCTCCGTGCTGTGACCTTCTTCCCGCCCACAGTCACAGTTTCCCTCCGCTCAGAGGGTATCTGGGAGGCATCTGGGCCTGAGAACCTCTGGTGTGATTCCGGTACAATGAACTGTAATCTGTTGGGGTTCTTGTAGCAGTTGACCTTTACATGCCCCGGCTCATTACATTTAAAACATCATCCAGCTGACGGGTCACTGGGGTGAGGTGGGTTGCTGGAGAACGGTGTGGCAGCACAATAAGGTGGCTGGAGGGTTCCTTGGGGGGGTAAGGTGGGGCCTTGGGCTGCCCCCGGTCGTAGGGTGTGGTCTGAGGGTGTCCCTTCTGGTATCCGCTCCAACTGCGACCAGTTTTTTTCTTTTCTGCCACTTCCACCCATTTGGCTCCAATCTCCCCCGCCTTGATTACAGTTTTGGGCTTCCCATCTAGGATGTATCTTTCTATTTCCTCAGGAACACCCTCTAAGAACTGCTCCATTTGCATTAGGAAGGGCAACTCTTCTGGAGATTTAACACTTGCTCCTGATATCCTGGCATCCCAATGTTTCACAGTGTGCTAGCCATGTCAGGTAAATGACACGTCTGGTTTCCACCTTAGGGCTCTGAACCGCCGACAGGAATGCTCAGGTGTTAGCCCCATTCTGACTCTTGCCTGGGTTTTAAACAGTTCATACTTGTTCATGTGTTCCTTAGGCATTTCAGCTGCCACCTCGGCTAAGGGTCCACTGAGCTGCGGCCTCAGCTCTACCATGTATTGGTCTGTAGAGATGCTGTACGCAAGGCAGGCCCTTTGGAAGTTTTCTAAGAAGGCCTCAGTATCATCGCCTGCCTTGTAGGTGGGGAACTTCCTGGGATGTGAGGTAAAGTGGTACCTGGAGAAGGATTGTTATTATGCTGAGCCTTTGCCTTCTCCATGTCCAGGGCATGCTTCCTCCCTTTTTCCTTTTTCTCCTCTGCATGCTTCCTCTCTTTTTTTTTCTCCTCCATTTCTTTTTCTCTTGCCTCCATAGCTCTCCTGTGGGCAGCCTCTTGGTTTTTTTCTGCCTCTTTCGCTGCCTCCAGTTCTCTCCTGTGGGCAGCCTCTTTGGTTTTTTTCTGCCTTGGGTTCTGTCATGTTTGCCTCTCTCTTTTTAAACTAACTTTACACCCGAGAGTTAGAAATAAAACAAAACAAACAAAAAAAAAAAACTTGTCTTGTCAAAAAAATAGGTTGTGCTGTAACTGGATACTTGTGTTCTCTGATAGTGATTGTCAGCCTACAGAAAAATCCTTTTAAAAAAAAAACTAACACCTTTGTCTCCAGGCAAATAGTCAGAAAAACCTCTAGTTGCTCTTAACTAAAAAAAAACTTCTTCAGGTCTGTGAAGACTTGTGAATTTCCCTGCAGGAGGTTCAGTACCCTGCCTTTAGGTAGAGAAACTCCAGCTCACAAAAGACAAATCCCTTTTGTTATGCTTGTTGCTTTGTCCCCTTTTACAAAACCCTTTAACATCTTTTAAAATCCTTCTGTGCTTCTGGGTTAAAAAAAAAAATCTCAAAATGATTTCAAATAAATCCCACCACTCTGCCACCATGTCAAGGTTCCTTCCCCACTATGAACTCTAGGGTACAGATGTGGGGACCTGCATGAAAGACTCCCTAAGCTTATCCTACCAGCTTATGTTAAACGCTGCCACCACCAAAGTGTTACACAAAGAACAGGGGAAGTGCCCACTTGAAAATGTCTCCCCCCCCCAAAATATTCCCCCCCAAGCACTATACCCCCTTTCCTGGGGAAGGCTTGATAAAAATCCTCACCAATTTGCATAGGTGAACACAGACCCAAAATCCTTGGCTCTTAAGAACAATGAAAAGCAATCAGGTTCTTAATAGAAGAATTTTAATTGAAGAAAAAGTAAAAGAATCACCTCTGTAAAATCAGGATGGTAATACCTTACAGGGTAATCAGATTCAAAATATAGAGAATCCCCCTAGGCAAACCCTTAAGTTACAAAAAGATTCAAAAACAGGAATATACATTCCATTCAGCACAATTTATTTTATCAGCCATTTAAACAAAACAGAATTAACACATATCTAACTAGATTGCTTACTGACTTTTTACAGGAGTTCTGACCTGCATTCCTGCTCTGGTACCAGCAAAAGCATCACACAGACAGAGAGGACCCTTTGTTTCCGCTCCCCTCCCCCAGCTTTGAAAGTACCTTGTCTCCTCATTGGTCATTTTGGTCAGGTGCCAGCGAGGTTATCTTAGCTTCTTAACCCTTTACAGGTGAAAGGGTTTTTCCTCTGGCCAGGAGGGATTTAAAG
This sequence comes from Natator depressus, assembly GCF_965152275.1. NCBI lineage: Eukaryota > Metazoa > Chordata > Testudines > Cheloniidae > Natator > Natator depressus. Next base: position 301,280,509 of record NC_134234.1, read on the forward strand.
GTGTTTACCCTTCCCTTTATATTTATGACAAGGCCATTAAACAGTGATTAGACAGTAATGTCTTTTGTTCCTCATAAATCTGGCGTAGATTTAAATCAGGTACCTAAAAGTAGAATTTTGCATAGACAGAAAACTTTTTAAAAATGAAACATTTTCAATTTGGGGCTTTTGAAAATGGAAATAGTTTTGGTTTTTAGGGCCAAATTTTCTGCAAAAAAAATTTTTTTCCACTAAAAAGTGTTCAACTAAAAAATCTGGAACAGCTGTATCTAATACCAATTTACTAAGCCATCTAAGTCAATTTTTTTATAAGAATAACTCCTGTTCTTGGTATCTTATAGAAATCCTCTGTTGCCACAAATTCGCTCAGAAATTCTAACGTGCAAAGAGATCAACTATCAGGTATCCAACTATTTCCCCACCAATATATTGATTCAGCAAGGTACTTAAGAACATGTCCTACTTTAAGAACATGAGTAGTCTCATTGAGTTCACTGGGATTATACACTTACTTGAATTTATGCATATGTGCACTCAAGTCCTATCAACCATTGGTCCCTGTATGTTAATGGTATCATACTTAATTCTGAATGAAAGTGGAATGCCCATTAAAGTAAATGTTGCATCTACACAGATGAATGTCTTATGAACAGTGCTGCTACAGGACATGTTAAACACATTTAAAGCACATACTGAACACAGACAAATAGGGGCTATTCCAAAGTATTGAATCAGGCCCCACCTGCATCCTTTGGTCCATTTAGTCATCTGACCAAGTCCCTTTGTAAAATGTGGTATCATTAGATGATGTAGGTTTCTTACTCCCATGAGAACTTGTGCCTTCTGTACTTTTATATAATTATAAAATTTTCCTTCTGAGACTTCTTGTTGCTGAAAAGATACAGCCTTATATAACAAGAATATGTTCCATTTGTGTTGTTATCATATATTTGGCAGATTATAATATGAAAACAATGGCAATCCATACAACTGGAAGTCAGTGCTGTAATATGGAGCCTTATAAGTGAACCTAGCATGTAACATCCCTCTCATTTTTAATACTGGTTCTTTTTAATACACTTTTCAACTTCACTGTTAGGAAAGAAGGTAGACACCGAAATATACTCTTTTTGTATAAATGGAGCTCTCTGAGATTTAATTAAAACTGCTTTATCTTTAAACATGGAGTAAATTCTGTCTGGAATGAGATCTACAACAGTAGAAACAGAAGAGGTAGATGATACACACCATGCCGTAGTCTGAGTAATGGGCAAAAAATTGGAGTGTAACCCTATGACCATATTTAGTTTCGACATCTAAATCTTTGCTGACCTAAACCCATCCCACATGGCCTGTGAGCTGGACATTTTTCAAACTGCATACGATCAGAGCCCTGAGTCTCACAGACAAAAATGTAGGAAGACTAAGACCAAAGAGTACAAGGTTTTCTTTCTTGAGGGAAAGATTTTTCTTTCTCAAATAGAGACACTTCCAGTCATAACTCAGCTTAGTGTGTGATTTTTGTCAATTCACAACAACAATAACAAAAATACAAGAGCTGAAGTAACCATTATAATTTCTGAAGTTCAACTGTACAAAATCAAAAAGCTTTCCTATTTTTAAGACAGTGAGCCTAATTCATCAGCAGTGTCAGATGCTTGAAGACATTGGAGCTGCATTAGGGACACATTTGGCCCTTATAAACATTGTACCTTGTATTTTCCAACCTGCCAAAGCACAAATGTCTGACAAAGTCACAAAATGAGGGACACAGAGTATTCATGCTGTGGGATTCACTCCTTTATTGTAAACAGCTCTGTCTACAACCCCTCTTTCATGATTCTCTATTTCTGATGTAAATCATTTTCAGTATCAAAAGTGATGGGAGAACGTAAGGAACTTCGGGACTCAAATGAATGATGTCCCTCAAAGTAAGAAATATTTCAGAGGCATCTGTATCTTGTATATCTATGGTGGGAATTTCAAAGTGCCACGGTTGGCCTCTTCTCCCACTGAAGTCAAAAGAGTTTTACTATTGACCATGGAAAATCAGATACCAAAACTAGTAATTGAACCAAATCATTCTCACTTTACTGTGTCAGTTGAATCATTGAAAGGAGTTACTAGCTAAGGCAAGCAGGATTTGCTGCACTATTTCTCCTCTGATTTGCACCATTGGCCCTGTTCTTCTGAGATTCAAGAGTTACACCATCTAAAGATCTCACTCTTAATGTCCAAAAATGAGAACATAAATGAAACCTGTCACATCATTTTTATTCCAGTGTGATTCCACTGACTAAAATGGAGTAACTCCTGATTTACTGGAACAAAATCAGGCTCATGCAGTTTAATTGGTTTCATAGAACCATAGAATATCAGGGTTGGAAGGGACCTCAGGATGTCATCTAGTCGAACCCCCTGCTCAAAGCAGGACCGATCCCCAATTAAATCATCCCAGCCAGGGCTTTGTCAAGCCTGACCTTAAAAACTTCTAAGGAAGGAGATTCCACCACCTCCCTAGGTAATGCATTCCAGTGTTTCACCACCCTCCTAGTGAAAAAGTTTTTCCTAATATCCAAACTAAATCTCCCCCACTGCAACTTGAGACCATTACTCCTTGTTCTGTCATCTGCTACCACTGAGAACAGTCTAGAGCTATCCTCTTTGGAACCCCCTTTCCGGTAGTTGAAAGCAGCTATCAAATCCCCCCTCATTCTTCTCTTCCGTAGACTAAACATCCCCAGTTCCCTCAGCCTCTCCTCATAACTCATGTGTTCCAGTCCCCTAATCATTTTTGTTGCCCTCTGCTGAATTCTTTCCAATTTTTCCACATCCTTCTTGTAGTGGGGGGCCCAAAACTGGACACAGTACTCCAGATAAGGCCTCACCAGTGTCGAATAGAGGGGAACGATCACGTCCCTCGATCTGCTGGCAATGCCCCTACTTATACATCCCAAAATGTATAAGCAATCGGTCTGTTTTTTCCCTTGTGGTCTGAGATAAGGTTTGAGGAAATCACCCTCTGGAATTCTGAAGCTCATAGCTAGTGGTGACAGAATGATAGATCACCTTATATAATATAGCGCTTTCAATTTTTTTTTCCTGAAATTCATTATAGTAAATGTTCTACAATGGAAAAATAATGATCGATTTTATTTTAATGTTCTGTAGTGTAAAAATAAAGGTCTTAGCAAAATTGAGATTGAAAGGGAGATTCCAATACATCTAGGACTCTGTTAAATGAACTGTAGCTGTGATATTCCAGGAGCTGACAAAACAAAATTCTAAAGCTGTTTTTTTTTAAAAGGCTCCTATTGAATTATAATGCTCAGACTGCCATCTACTGGCTGCCTACAAACCAAATAACAATAACATCCCTGCAGATCAAGTGGTTAGACGTAGAGAACAACTAAACTCTAGAGTTAGATCTAAAAATGAATGTGTATTTATAAATTTTTTGTAACATTTACAGCAGTGGCTCTGAACCTTTCTAGACTACTGTACCCCGTTTAATATGTATTGTTTCTTGACTTTAGCAAAGCTTTTGACACGGTCTCCCACAGTATTCTTGTCAGCAAGTTAAGGAAGTATGGGCTGGATGAATGCACTATAAGGTGGGTAGAAAGCTGGCTAGATTGTCGGGCTCAACGGGTAGTGATCAATGGCTCCATGTCTAGTTGGCAGCCGGTGTCAAGTGGTGTGCCCCAGGGATCGGTCCTGGGGCCGGTTTTGTTCAATATCTTCATAAATGATCTGGAGGATGGTGTGGATTGCACTCTCAGCAAATTTGCGGATGATACTAAACTGGGAGGAGTGGTAGATACGCTGGAGGGGAGGGATAGGATACAGAAGGACCTAGACAAATTGGAGGATTGGGCCAAAAGAAATCTGATGAGGTTCAATAAGGATAAGTGCAGGGTCCTGCACTTAGGATGGAAGAATCCAATGCACCGCTACAGACTAGGGACCGAATGGCTAGGCAGCAGTTCTGCAGAAAAGGACCTAGGGGTGACAGTGGACGAGAAGCTGGATATGAGTCAACAGTGTGCCCTTGTTGCCAAGAAGGCCAATGGCATTTTGGGATGTATAAGTAGGGGCATAGCGAGCAGATCGAGGGACGTGATCGTTCCCCTCTATTCGACACTGGTGAGGCCTCATCTGGAGTACTGTGTCCAGTTTTGGGCCCCACACTACAAGAAGGATGTGGATAAATTGGAGAGAGTCCAGCGAAGGGCAACAAAAATGATTAGGGGTCTAGAGCACATGACTTATGAAGAGAGGCTGAGGGAGCTGGGATTGTTTAGTCTGCGGAAGAGAAGAATGAGGGGGGATTTGATAGCTGCTTTCAACTACCTGAAAGGGGGTTCCAAAGAGGATGGCTCTAGACTGTTCTCAATGGTAGCAGATGACAGAACGAGGAGTAATGGTCTCAAGTTGCAATGGGGGAGGTTTAGATTGGATATTAGGAAAAACTTTTTCACTAAGAGGGTGGTGAAACACTGGAATGCGTTACCTAGGGAGGTGGTAGAATCTCCTTCCTTAGAGGTTTTTAAGGTCAGGCTTGACAAAGCCCTGGCTGGGATGATTTAACTGGGAATTGGTCCTGCTTCGAGCAGGGGGTTGGACTAGATGACCTTCTGGGGTCCCTTCCAACCCTGATATTCTATGATTCTATGTTCATATATGTACCAATACAGGAAATTACTTACATTCTAGCTCCATTGATTTCAGTGGGACTTAAGCAAGCACTTTAAGATATGCACATGCTTACCTGATTTCCTGAATTAAGGACAGTTATAAACAGACACATATTGACTGGCAGAAAACAGCCAGCTTCACAAGGGGGTTTGCATTTCATCTAGTGAAACAAATGTTTGTGAGCCACTCTACCAATGGAAGTGTGCCCTCTGCTTTCATCCTAATAAAAGGTTTTTAGAAAGTCTTCTTTTACTGTGCGTGGGAAGAGGAGGCAAATCTAATCCAACTCTCCCCAGAGTGCAGCGAAAATGGATACACTGGCATTCTGCTTTGAGTGGAATGCATCCGTACACAGAGCTTGCACACTAGGAAAAGGCACCCAGCAAGAAAATAAAGCATGAAATACACATAGAAAAGCAGAGCTCCTATCTGCACAATTGTTGATTGGGTAGAGAAGCCAAGCAAGGCAATATTACCCTGGATAGGAGATATTTCCTGCGAGTTTTTTTTAAAATCCCATGTTGGACCAGGCTCACTGACGAGCTCTGGACATGCAAAGCAGCTGTAAAGCAATCAGAACTGAACAGTTAACCCGTAACTGAATTGCTTTGGATCACTGGAGTACTCTGATGAAAGTGGTGTTAAGGGAGTTGTAATGAATGATTCAAAAATAAAAGATTGTTTTTCTTGTAATAATTTTTTTTAATTCCTGATACTCTAAGAGAGTAGCTTTGTTTGGGAAGCCCCGTCTTTTCAACAAGAACCTTAAATAATGGTACTGAGGACAAAAATCCCTAGACAGTTCAACCTGGAAGGGGAGTGAGAAGGGGAGACTTTGAGCCAAATTCTCTGGTAGGTAGCTTCTGGCTGTTTTGTGCTTCTCTAGTGTTGCAAATCAGCCATAAACACAGTTTACCCAGCCAGTTATACAGTCTACAGTTGCTTGACATTTCAAGAGCAGCGCAAAGCTGCAGGAGCAGATTGGTGCTTAATATTTATAAATAAATAAAAATAGTGCTAGGATTTTTCATTTGCAAATCTCATACAGATTTCCAAAGGAGGGTAAGCATTATTTTCCTCATTATACAGAGGGGGAAACAGGTCATATGATATGTCAACAGTAGGGGCAGGAACAGAGCCCTGGCCCCATGCTTAGACAACAATTACCCTCCTTGATTAGGTACCACACTCCAGCAAATCCACACTATCCAAAGGAATAAGGTGCTGACCAAAAACACAAAGCCCTTTAGCCTGATGATCAAGAGCACTGCTCAAAACCCACCCTCATTATCTCATTGTTTATCGTGGAAATAAAACATGCTTTCTGCATTTTTTTTTCCCAGAACCAAAACCAACCATTGACATTGAGGTCAAAACATTTGCAGTTTCCCACTTTGTGTTTAATTTTCATTGCTTTTCAACACAGAGTTGCAAAATAGTCCTTATCTTTGTTGATCATGTGTTCAAACTTACTAATCTGATATATGGAGTGTGTGTTTTCATTGAGAGATGCCCCTTTTTTAGAAAGTATTAAATCTGAACATTTAACTAGCGACATTGTATGGATATACTTCAGGCTTAATCTTTTCTAGATGCCTTCACAACTACTAAAAACACAGCCTAAATGATAACAAGGAAGTGATGGACTGCATGTGTAACCCTTCTGCCCGTCAGAGTTGGCAGCAACAAGGGCCGGGTTCAATATCTAGGGGATCCATTCCAATAACACAATGCAAACCGGCTCGAGCCCCCACCCAGTGACCTGGGACAAATATATACCACCCCCGCTGGGCGTCTCCAAGAGGCAATACTTCCCCTCTCGCAAGCACATAGTCTGAGTGTAGCAAAAAGCCTTTTAATAACAGAGAGAAACAATGTGGCATTATGTTGGGGAAACACCACCAACAGGATTCATAACACAACCCATGAGCAAAAACCCACCCCAAGCAAATTTGGGGCATGCAAACCTTTCCCTTTGGTTCTTGAGTCCAGCAACCCCAAATCACCCAAAGTCCAATGACCCAAAAGTCTCTGTCCCTGGTCAGGGCAGCCCCAGAGTTCGAAAGTTTATCTGCAGAGCTTTACCTCCCAACCTGGGTAGAGATGGGGGGGGGTAGCGGGGGAAAGAGAGGTAAGGGGCACCTTACATGATCTGAAGCTGACCGCCCCACAGCTCCATAGGCCTTTGCTCCACTCTGCTCCACCAGCCGCCCCACGAACTGCTTTGCTCGGCTCCTTGTCCCACAAGCCGCTCCCGCCGTCCCACGAACTGCTCCGCTCCTTGTCCCACAAGCAGCTCCCGCCATCCCACAAACTGTTCCGCTCCGCATCCCACAAGCAGCTCCCACCGTCCCACGAACTGCTCCAGCAGCCTGTCCACAAGGCACTCCAGCCGTCCCGCAAACTGCTCCACAATATATCTTCAGGCTCCCCCACTACTTAACACAACGCTCAGTGATTTCAGCTCTTAGGTGAATTCAGCTTGTAGTAGGGGAGCCTCAGTACTGGTGCACCATTAGCCCAAAGTGAGCTCAGCAGCCTGTAACTAGACTCCTAATAGAATCAAAATTAGCTCTGATATTCCACAGTGGAAACAGGAGCAAGTGCAATTAGCATGTATAGGCCTCACTAAGGGGCCCATACCACCAAGTATTAATACTTGTCCCCAGCCTCTCTCAATTCACAGAGTTTTGGAACCCATGATCCTTGCCTAGCGAGTGCTACTTAGTTGATGGTGAGTCCCTCCATCATAACAAAAGGCCAAGTACAGTTCCAAGCACAGTTCCCATAATCAGGGTAATAACAATTTATTCTTCCTGCCCCAATAACAGAGACACTGGGGATCCCACAGCAGCCAAAGTGACCATTTGGGCAGCTATGGCCTCATTCTAGGTGGGGTGGGTGTGCCTATGCAAATGAGATCGGCCCCTGAAGTTCTTTTCCACAACTTGCCACACCTCACCACCAGATGTCAGGGTGGAGCTCATCCTGACACTGCTTACACATGTATAATGACAGGTTTCAGAGTAGCAGCCATGTTAGTCTGTATCCGCAAAAAGAAAAGGAGTACTTGTGGCACCTTAGAGACTAACAAATGTATTTGAGCATAAGCTACAGCTCACGAAAACTTATGCTCAAATAAATTTGTTAGTCTCTAAGTTGCCACAAGTACTCCTGTTCTTTTTGCATGTATAATATGGTTCATATACAAGGTCTGAAATGGTAGCCAACAGCAGTTCTATGTGAGTCTGGTCACTGTATGTTCAACTATAAACTCAATGAATGTATCACAGATTTTTCAGCTTCTCAATCTAATACATGAAGTTAGTGTCTTGCTAGAATCTCTCTGCAAAATGTTTAGTGAATTGAAATTCTTCAATACATACAATAGCATGTCCTTTTGGCATGCTTGCATTGTATTCACTGTGTTTTTCTAAATGCAAGATATGGTGATATGCACATTTAAATTAGAATTATTATGTTTTTATCCTCAAAGGGAGGAACACATTTTCAATGTATGCATGCAACTTCTCATGTTAGAGAATGTTACACACACACACATGCATGTAGGGAGAATAGGCCTTTTATTATTCAATATTGGCATTCATTACCCGTGACGTTACACTCCATATTCTTTATGAAAATATGCTTATGATATAGACATGACATAATTGAGATATACTTTATGCAAGATGGCTCATGTAAGATATGTGATACAGCATGGCCAGAATGCAGCAGGAGTGTGATACCACACAGACTATGCGGACAGCTTGTGCCACATGCTCTCAAAGAAACTGCAGAACCACCTGATCAACATCCTCTACAGCAAACAGGGAAAGATTAAGAATGAGCTCTCAAAACCGGATACTCTCATAAAAAACATCCTTCCACACAAACTTCCTCGTGGCTGCACTTTACAAAAACTAGACAAGCCATTTACAACACACACTTTGCTTCTCTACAAAAGAAAAAGGACACTAAACTATCTAAACTACTACGTGCCACAAGGGGCCACAACAGTGGTTCCCTTAACCCACCCAGCAGTATTGTTAATCTATCCAGCTATACTCTCAGCCCAGCAGAAGAATCTGTCCCATCTCGGGGCCTCTCCTTCTGCCCCTCCACCCCCACGAACATGATATAGTTTTGTGGTGACCTAGAATCCTATTTTCAACGTCTCTGACTCAAGGAATATTTCCAACACACCTCTGAACAGCATACTAACCCACAGACACCTTCCTACCAAGACTACAAAAAGAAGGATTCTGGGTGGACTCCTCCTGAAGGTCAAAACAACAGACTGGACTTCTACATAGAGTGCTTCCACCGACGTGCACGGGCTGAAATTGTGGAAAAGCAGCATCACTTGCCCCATAACCTCAACTGTGCAGAACACAATGCCGTCCACAGCCTCCGAAACAACTCTGACATCATAATCAAAAAGGCTGACAAAGGAGGTGCTGTCGTCATCATGAATAGGTCGGAATATGAACAACAGGCTGCTAGGCAGCTCTCCAACACCACTTTCTACAAGCCATTACCCTCTGATCCCACTGGGGGTTACCAAAAGAAACTACACCATTTGCTCAAGAAACTCCCTGAAAAAGCACAAGAACAAATCTGCACAGACACACCCCTGGAACCCCAACCTGGGGTATTCTATCTGCTACCCAAGATCCATAAACCTGGAAATCCTGGATGCCCCATCATCTCAGGCATTGGCACCCTGACAGCAGGGTTGTCTGGCTATGTGGACTCTCTCCTCAGGCCCTACGCTACCAGCACTCCCAGCTATCTTCGAGACACCACTGACTTCCTGAGGAAAGTATAACCCATCGGTGATCTTCCTGAAAACACCATCCTAGCCACTGTGGATGTAGAAGCCCTCTACACCAACATTCCACACAAAGATGGACAACAAGCCGTCAGGAACAGTATCCCCGATAATGTCACGGCGAACCTGGTGGCTGAACTTTGTGACTTTGTCCTCATCCATAACTATTTCACATTTGGGGACAATGTATACCTTCAAATCAGTGGCACTGCTACGGGTACCCGCATGGCCCCACAGTATGCCAACATTTTTATGGCTGACTTAGAACAACGCTTCCTCAGCTCTCGTCCCCTAATGCCCCTACTCTACTTGCGCTACATTGATGACATCTTCATCATCTGGACCCATGGAAAAGATTTCAACAATTTCCATCCCACCATCAACCTCAGCCTGGTCCAGTCCACATAAGAGAACCACTTCCTGGACACTACAGTGCTAACAAGCGATGGTCACATAAACACCACCTTATACCGGAAACCTACTGACCGCTATTCCTACCTACATGCCTCCAGCTTTCATCCAGACCACACCACATGGTCCATTGTCTACAGCCAAGCTCTACGATACAGCCACATTTGCTCCAACCCCTCAGACAGAGACAAACACCTACAAGATCTCTATCAAGCATTCTTACAACTACAATACCCACCTGCTGAAGTGAAGAAACAGATTGACAGAGCCAGAAGAGTACCCAGAAGTCACCTACTACAGGACAGGCCCAAAAAAGAAAATAACAGAACGCCACTAGCCATCACCTTCAGCCCCCAATTAAAACCTCTCCAACTCAGCATCAAGGATCTACAACCTTTCCTGAAGGATGACCAATCACTCTCACAGATCTTGGGAGACAGGCCAGTCCTTGCTCACAGACAGCCCCCCAACCTGAAGCAAATTCTCACCAGCAACCACACACCACACAACATAACCACTAACCCAGGAACCTATCCTTGCAACAAAGCCCGTTGCCAACTGTGTCCACATATCTATTCAGGGGACACCATCATAGGGCCTAATCACATCAGCCACACTATCAGAGGCTCATTCACCTGCGCATCTACCAATGTGATATATGCCATCATGTGCCAGCAATGCCCCTCTGCCATGTACATTAGCCAAACTGGACAGTCTCTACATAAAAGAATAAATGGACACAAATCAGACATCAAGAACTATAACATTCAAAAACCAGTCAGAGAACACTTCAATCTCTTTGGACACTCGATTACAGACCTAAAAGTGGCAATTCTTCAACAAAAAAACTTCAAAAACAGACTCCAACGAGAGACTGCTGAATTGGAATTAATTTGCAAGTTGGATACAATTAATTTAGGCTTGAATAAAGACTGGGAGTGGATGGGTCATTACACAAAGTAAAACTATTTCCCCTTGCTTATTCCCCCACCCTTCCTCACCCATTCTTGTCAACTGCTGGAAATGGCTCACCTTGATTATCACTACAAAAGTTCCTCCCCCCCGCTCTCCTGCTGATAATAGCTCACCTTACCTGATCACTCTCGTTACAGTGTGTATGGTAACACCCATTGTTTCATGTTCTCTGTGTATATAAATCTCCCCACTGTATTTTCCACTGCATGCATCCGATGAAGTGAGCTGTAGCTCACGAAAGCTTATGCTCAAATAAATTTGTTAGTCTCTAAGGTGCCACAAGTACTCCTTTTCTTTTTGTGGATACAAACTAACACGGCTGCCACTCTGAAATAGGAGAAATATGTAAGTCCCAGGATGAGGAGAAGCCTTATTCCCTATAGAGGGAAGAAAGGTTTCTATAGATTAATTAAAAGCACCTAAAGCTAATTAGAGCACCTGAAGCTAGTCACCTGATAAAAACCCCCTGCTTAGATCAGCCAGGGGAAGGAGTTGGAGCAGAGTGCAGTTTGGAGGAGTTGAAGTAGAGGAGAGTTTGGAGACGTTCCGTGGCTGGCTAGAAGACCAAGACCCTAGGTAAAGAGACCTGGCTTGTGCACAGAAAGAGGGCAGGAAGCCCCACAAACTGAAGAGCAGGAGAGGGAAGTAGCCCAGGGGAAGGAAACACTAGTTCAAGTGTTTTACCACTATCCCTAGGGCCCCTGGGCTGGGACCCGGAGTAGAGGGTGGGCCTGAGTCCCTCCCTTTCCACTACCCTTTTCTGGGTTACTAATGGGACAATAGATACCCTAGTTCAGGGGCAGGAAACTGTGCCATGAACCCCCCCCCAAAGAGGAAGTGTGGGACCCATCATAATCGTACTGGCAATTTGCCACAGATATTGTTGGAAAGGTTATGATTTCCTGAATGTGATTACCCAATTTGTATGCCTGTATCATTTCTGTATCCAAAGTTAGGAATGTGGACCATGTATCTGTATTTCAAATGTGCTACTTTAGGTGTCACCCACAACTAGTCTTCAGGTACAATGATGAAAAAGCCAGACAGGGCTGATGGCCCATTAGCAAAGACAATAGACTGTAAAAAGGCTTAGTCTTCCTTTGGACACTCCAGACAGGCTGTGAGTAATGGCTGCCACAGCCCTGCAGAGACATGGGTCTGGGTTACCTGGTATTGGACCCACCCCTTGGAATGCCAATGTTTTTCCATGGGAAGACAAAGGGTTCACACTATACACAAGAGCTATATAAGGCAGGGGAGTGACATCATTGTGGTTCTCCTCTGCCTCCCCACCAAAAGAGACATTGGAAAAACACCTGAAAGGAAGAATGGAACTGAGGGGAGAAGGGTTGAGCCCAAGCTGGAAGAGTGTCTGGCTTCTGAATAATAATACCAGTCTCAAGCTGCAGGCCAGGGCAGCTGACTTTCAACACTTTCTGTAATCTGCCTGTGACAATACTGAGGGTGAGAAATTCCTATTTGTGGCCAATTTCTTTAGTGAATCAAGCTTAGTTTGCATGTTTTGTTTTATTTGCTTAGTAATCTGCTTTGTTCTGTTTGCTATCTCTTTAACCACTTAAAATCTTCCTTTTATAGTTAATAAAATTTGTTTTGTTTATTATTAAACCGAGTTTATATAATTTCTAACTGGGGGGACAAGAAGTCATGCATAGCTCTCTTCACATTGAGGAAGAGGATGAAATTTTATGAGTTTGTGCTGTGCCGATTTTTCTATACGGTGCAAAACAATATACTTTGGGATACTTCTCCCAAAAGGGGTGTGCATGTGAGTGCCGGGTGAGCCTTCTCACACAGAGCTGATTTCAGTCTGTGTCTGCAGCTGGGTGTGGCCCTACCTGTGTGTGTGCTGGAAGAGGCCAGAGAGCCAATTCAGCAAAACAAGGAGAGGGAATCCAGGCTGGTGGAGCAGGAGGGGCTCAGTTAAATCCCAGTACATTAGGTGGCATCCCGGATGAGGGGGTCCAACCCATCACATTACCATCTGTCAACTTTTCAGAGACATATGGGAAAGAGTAGATTCAGTCCAGTTTCTAAGCCATATCACAACACCAACCATACAACTAGAACCCAGGTTGGCAATCTCAACAGACAAGCTGAGGACTGAATAGGCAAAGACTCTAAATTTCCAACCTTTGATATAATCCTGCTTGTAAAGTATATCATGATCTGTGGAACTGGAGTCACAGCTTATATTCTCTGGAGGGGCTGTTATTGATGGGAGACCAGGGAATGCAGGAAGTTGGGCTGGAAGCAACTTAGCCACATGGATAGAGCAGTGCAGAGGGTTTAATAAAGTTCCACTTATTCACCTTCTCCTATATTCAGCTTATTTCTTTGCTAATGAAATAGAAAGAATTGGGGTGTATTCTGTGGGAAGGAAGGCCTGGCCTTTTAGGTACTATACTTGAAGTGCCACTACTGTACTTGTTCTGTAAATAGAGTATTTCAGTCTCCAGTGCTGGCAATCTAACAGCTTTTACATGCACTAACGTTCATTTAAAATGATACATTAAAGAAAAACAATTAGTCACCTCAAAGACTTTACTGGTCCAATGTATTTTCATATTTAGAATATTAAAATCAGCCAGATCTAAAACACATTAATATTAAAGCCTGGAAATGGATTCAGTGCCACGCAAAGTCTAGCTAAATTCCCCCCCAAATAATAGGATCAGTATCCAAATATAAATATTTCCAGTTCTTCCCACTGAATGAGGTCATTTTGGGCACCCTTCATAATGATAATGATGTCAGTGGTGTGACATGTCTTTGATTCTGTAAAGAATTCATTTGGAACAGACAGTTTTAGTGCCCATCCCTGCCAATGTTTGTGCACAGCAGAGAATTGACACACATAAGTAGTCCCATTGATTTCCTGTTCTACGGATAAATGCATAATTGACTTCTATGGGACCCTTGCATGCATAATGTTACTGATGGGCTCACATGTTTGCACGATCAAGGCCTAAACTGCAAAATTCAAATCCTCCTTTTGCAAGATATGAATTCAGGACATCAATTTTGGGTGCTATGGTCCCTTTCAGCAAAGTGCTTAAACACTTGCTTGATCTTTTTAGTACATTTTGAAGCCCTATTGATTTTAGTGGGAACTAAGCCCATACGTAAGTGTTTTGCTTTGCATACTTAAAACTGTTTTGCTTTGCTTAAGTGCTATATCTGTTGTTTGTCTCTAGTAACATTCAAAGTGGCCAAGACATTCCAGGTGTAACTCAGGGCTGCCACCCTTCCTTTATCAAATGCCATAGTGTGTAGGGGGGTGAATGACATGGATCATTCACAAAGTGTTGGCCTTCATTTTTCATTTTCTGGGCTCTGTTGCTTTACTCACAATCTCTACACCATTTCTTTAAAATGAACTTAATCCTCGTGAATGATGCATCGCTGAATAATGAAGTCCTTTGTTTATCCTGGACCAGGTGCAGCAAACATAGCAGCCATATAAACGGGACTGGCAGAATTCTGTTGGGTTGGGGGGGGGGAGGGAGGGGTCCTGTAAATTCAACTGTTAATATTAATGTTTATTTTTAACCTTTTTCCCCCAATTTTAATCAATATTAACAAATTTCAACAGTTTCAAAGCTGGGCTGCAGGGTGTACCCTGTGCTGCCACGGGGCTGGTAACACCAGATCCCTGCAAGCAGTAGGTTTGGTGAGGGCTGCAATGCTGGTGTGGCAGAACAGAAACCCCCAGCAGGGCTGAGAGGAAGAGGATGAGCCCCCAGCCTTGGGGAAGGCCATCCCGTTGCTGAGCCAGCTCCTGCCAGAAAATGGCCCCTCACTTCCAGCCAGTGAGTGAGTTAGTGGGACATGACCACAGGGCTGTAGAGGGCTCTCTGTGTGTCCATAAGGCTGGGACACCGATCCCGGCAGGCGCAAGGAGGTTATACTCACCTGATGCTATTGATGGATATTTTTCCCCACAATTTCTGTGTATCACGTGAAATGGATGTTTACAAATCACTACCAATTTAAATCAAATCCTGCCAAGCCTGAATATACAGCATCTTCAGCTCCACCCCACCACCCTTGAATCCAAAACCTGTTTGGGAAAGAGCTCCATTATTGGACACACAATCTCTCTCCAGTCTCATGTAGGACCAGACTCAGAGCCCACTGAGTCAATAGGAATCTTTCCACTGACCTCAGTGGACTTTGGATCAAGTGCTACGTCTTCAGCTTCTCAAACGGCCAATTATGATCTATACTGACAAATGCCAGTGCTATTTGTAATTCATTTGTTCCTAAATCACTCCCTTTAATGGGGAAGTGGCACTGGCAGACCAGATGCCACCTCATGCCGAGGCCACTGGGCCTCACTAAACACTGACAAATGCATAGCTGGAAGCCAGTCTGACTTGCCTGTGTGTTAGTGTTGTTAAAATAGATATTTGAGATATAAGAATGTGTTTAGACTTTATGGAATGCTTGTCAGCTGCTGCATGTATTAATAGCATGTATTAATCTTACCTATAATATCTGTACCCCATGTTCTAAGGTAATGTTTAAGTGTTTGCGCTAGAACTATAAAAATGTTTGCTAAGGACAGGTTGTGACAGGGTGCACGCACTGGATGGGGATGGGTTAACGTCTCCCTGGGGGCTGAAGAAGCCACACCCTCACATCCCTACTGGGCATGCTCAAGCTTTAGCACCAGTATAAGAGGGAGCAGCCAAGCTCAGTTTGGGCTAGTTGCTGAAGAGCAAGGACATATGCTGTAGGCCCTGAAGCCTCAGGCTGAGAGACCTGGAGACACTGAAACTCAGGCAGATACCCGGGTACCTGAGGATGCCACTCAGAGGTTGGAGCCCCCAGGATAAGCATAACCTGAGGAGACCAGAGACCCTGAAGATGTCTAGACCAGTACTGCATGGTAGGAAGTAGCCCAGGGAGGGACTAGCCATTGTCCCCAAAGCAGTCAACGTGTTTTGAGTGGATCCCTGCTGACTAAATGGTTAGCCCACTCGCCACTACCAGGGCCCGGGGCTGAGACCTGGTTGAGCAGGGAGGGCCTGGGTTTCCCTACCCCAGTTGCCACCTTTCTGGAACAGCCCAACTCTATTGACTCCAGCCACTAAGCCTAACTGCCCTGTGGACCAGGGTGAACCTGTTGACTCTGGCTGTTAGGCCTCATGGCCCTGGGAGTCAAGGGCTGTTGATTCTGACTCCTAGGCTGCACAGCCTTACTGCAAAGAGCCAATTGGTGGACTTAAACCTTAGGCCTCACTGCCTGGAGGCACAAGGCAGCTTGAGGGATGGGGTGCACTCACCCTGCACTGGACACGGACCCTCCACCCACTCACAGGTCTACACTTAAAATGCTGCATTGGCGCTTTAGTGAACATGTGCCTACTCTGACAGGAGAGCATCTCCCATCGGCATAATTAATCCACCTCCCTGACAGGTGGTAGCTATGTCAGTGGGAGAAGCTGTCCCATCAACCTAGCACTGTCTACACAGGGGGTTAGATCGGTAAAACTAAGTTGTTCAAGTGTGTGGATTTTTCACACACCTGAGCAATGTAGTTACACCAATATAGGTCTGTAGTGTAAACTGGGCCTTAGACTCTAAACCCCTACAGTTGGGAAGAAGAATTGCCAAGTGTGAAATTCTAGTTTCCCACAAAGTGTTATCTTCTCCCTTACAAAAGGCGGCATACAGTCACCAGCCAAGCTGTTGTGGAACATCAGTGGACAAAAGACTGTCAGTTGTTTTCGCCATACCCTGAAGAGTGTACGTGCACAAGCCCTTATCCTATGACAGCTTGAATGCTGAGGGAAGGGAATAAAATCCATGTTAAGGAAAACTATCCTTCTGCTGCTTGAACTCTGAGGGCAAAGATTTCTAAGCATAAGTTTAGCTTGAGTTATCCCTAAAGAGCACATAGAGCTTGCATATATAGGTGCTCCTGTCACCTTTTGGAACTTAAGACTGTAACCCATTTGGGTGTGTATGTTTAGCTGCTTTAACCTTGTAAATGACTCATTTTTCTTAGGTAATGAACCTTTAGTTAGTTTATTTGGCTATAAGTTTTGTCTTTGGTGAGAAATCTAAGGTACAAATTGACCTGGGGTAAGTGACAGGCCCTTTAGGACTAGGAGTAACTGACACTGAAACACACGTCAGTATTAAGGGACCATCTATCACAAAGGCATATTTGCCTGGGTGGCAAAATAGACCAGAGAGCCGAAAGGGAGTGTCTGTGAGTCCATGTTAAGGCTGTTATAGTGCTTGAGGAGTTCACACTTGATACTTGATTGGTGAAAGCTAATAGAACTCATAACCAGTTTGGGGTTTGTGCCTGGGTTTTTAACAGTATGCCCTGAGGTTGGCACTCACATTCCTGAGCCAGTCCAGACACCTTGATGGGGCAGAGAGGGCAAACGCAGACTTGGAGAGCCCTGACTGCAGGGGAAATTGTGTGGCTGTGTAGCATGACACAGAGCAGGATACTGGGATCAGCTCAGCACCTCTTGTTTTCTGACTTCACATTCCCCTGCCTTGGAAGGCCTCACTTCATTGGCCGAGGAGGAGGGCGAGCTCTCCTACTTTCAGCAGATCAGCGGGAGGTGAACTTCAGCAACCCCAGCTTCTTTCTGTGGTGCAAACGTATGGTTCTTGTATACACAGTGCCCAGAACCTGCTTGAAGCCTCTAGAGCAGTGCTACTCAAAGTGGTGGTCTGTGGACCGGTGCCGGTCCATGAGCCATCGGCTGCTGGTCTGCGCACACATTGCGGGGGAAAAATTGCCGGTCCCCCACATCAGATAGCTTGAGAAGCACTGATCTAGAGTGCTAAACATGACATTCTAAACTTCACTAAACACACAGCTTGACAAAACAATTCTTTCATATTGCCGGGGCATTGTCTTAAACTGATTTCAGAAATTGGAAATCTAAAAAATATATTCTCTATTAGGAAACATTACTGTCCCTTACATGTGTGAGACTCAAATGGCAGGCTGATAAGTAGTAACATTCATTCTCTCTCACACACACACTGTACATACAAGAACCAATGATATTAACCTGCATTCACACAGAGAGAGAGAGAGAGAGAAAATACAAGGATATAAAAAGACATAAAATGATGACTTTCAAAGAAAAGTTGTACTAACTGGGGCATAGAGAACAGCCAGTTAAATTCTCTGAACAATGTAGCGACTGCCTGGGTCCCAGTAAGTGGAATTAGAAAGCAGAAGTAAACAAATAGCATAGTGAAGTGCAATTGCAGAAGGTCACCTTGATGTGTATCAGCTGAAATGAAACATGACAGCCATGCACTGACCGAAAAACTTGGAGAGCTTGTTCTGCCTCATAAGTCATAAGAGTACAAAGGCCACTTGAATTATCAATGTGCAAACTTTACTGGGCCATTGCAAGTTCACGGTGTTTGTGCTGGGTTTGAAAACTGTTACTTACTACACTGGAACCATCAGACACAAAGAGCAAAGGGCTCAAGTATCAAATGGAAGATAATGGGAAAACTGTTAACCATATTATTAAACACACCCATCTTAGGCCATGTGTGCAGAGGTCCAGCTCCTCCATGCTGCTCCCTGGAGTCCCCATCTCCAGGCAGCATGGGTAAGTCCTTGTGTCCAGTAAAAGCCCAGATGCAGCAGAGCACGTATCTCCCACTCTCTGAGAGGTGACAGGAATGGGAGTTAGCGCTGCTCTGAGCAACACTTGCTTCCAATGGATTTTTCAATGGAAAATGCACCTGTAGGGGCTCATACCATATAGAACAACTTCCCCACGTGGTCCTCCTGTGTCTGGATGCCCTGTGGTGTTCACACAGTGGAGCTTCCATCTTGGAGTGTGGGGTGGCACATTCTATCGTCCTCACATTGAGTAGTACTACCCTCCACAAACAGTCCTCCTGAAATCAGTGGAACTATTTGTATAATGAGGCACTATTCAATGTGAGTAAGGGTGGCAAAATAGAGCCCAAAGGAAGGAGGAAAGATGCCCCATAGACCCTACTTCCCTCTTCCATGCTTATCGGCCAAATATATTTGTGCTAGTCCCGTCCCTTCTGTGCCTGGATGTGGACTGGTTGATGCAACCCCAAGAGTTTGTATGCAAACATAGTGGAGTACCAAGAGGTTAAGTGAACACAATGAGCCCCATTAAAGCAAAATTTGTTACACTCTGCTGGTGGAAATGCTGGAAATCTCAGCTGTAGTTAAACTGTATGGAAAACCCCAGTATTGTACCAAATGTATATATATGGGTTTTCTAGGCATGGAAAAAGGAAGAAGTATGGCAAGCCATCATAGACATTTGTGGACTGAAAACAAAGTAGTATTTTCCAAATCAATCAAAGACCTTTTATTCTGAGCTTCTGCCTTAGCAGATCAATAGAGGTTACAAATGTTTGGAATAAAGGAATATATAGCAGCTGAAATTCACTTTTTAAAATGCCAATGGTTTGGACATACCCACAGCATGGACATTTTATTTCAATTTTATTAATCCTGATGGTAATTATAAGCTTTGAGACTCTAGTGGTTATCATAAGTAGCACATGCAGGGCTTGATGCAGCACTGTTTAACTCTATTGCAATCAGTAGATAAAATAGTGAATCAGGCTCAATATCTGTAAAGTGAGGAAGAAAGGGAATATTAAGTGCAGTGGTCTTTAACCCCAAATCCCTTTACTTATTAATTATTATCCAGGTGATCTCCTGGATCAGGGCCCCATTGTGTTAGGCACATTGTTGCTACCTCTTGAAATTTTATCTTGAGTGCTGGGATATTTGTTTTTCTTAAACCCCCCACCCACTCTTGGAGTCATATGATTACATGAAAATCTCAGCATTCTTTTTAAAATACAGTTGGTCTCTAGCCCTTATGGTTGGTAAGAAAAGATTGAAAACTTGAATTGGAAAGGCTCAATCCCCACATGGCCAATAAAAATAACCCACAGTGTATGTTTTCAAAATCGCCTCATGCTTTTTAAGCTAATCTCATTACTTGGTGGGGGACAAGGGGTGGGGACTGACTCTTGGTTTTTAACATGTTGGCAATACTATAGGTGGGGCACCATTTCAGATTTTGGCTGGGGGTGGGGGGTGGCAACTTTGAGTCCAAGGGCTACTTAAGTAGCTGAAAACTCTAGAGTTTTTTTGTTTGTGGGGGTTTTTTTTGCAGATAAAAGCATTGTATCTAATTCCCATATATGAAAAAAGAATAAATATTGGACCCACTCAGCTCTAATACTAACATGTTCTCACATCTTGTGAGAAGTCACTTAAGTAATACTGGTTAGGTTTAAATTTTTAATGTATATTTTTTGTCACTAACTCTTGAATTAGTACTCTTGAATGGGGCTCTTGAATCTAGATGACTTTCTATCACTTTTTTGCAGTTCACCAAACTTGGAATAGATCATTTAACTTAGGAAACCTCTTACTCTGGCAAGGCCCCATGATTCATAGATATAGTTTATACTGCGCATGCCTGGGGCTTTAGGGGCATTACCTCACTACAAATAGACTAGAAACTAACCTTAAACAGGAATTAAACTGACACTTTCACGTCACTTTCATAGTATTGCCAATCCCAAACATTCAAAAATTATGAATCAGGTTCACGAAAAGTCATGAGATTGGATTTAAAATCATGAGATTATGTAAAAATAGATTTGAGGTTCTTTATTTGCCTTCTGCTTTTTGAGCCTTTAAGATGCACTGGGGTCACATTTTGGAGCTCTCTACAACCATGAGGACTAGAAACTTCATTTTTCTTTAAGAATGAAGGCTGAAATAGCATATCCACTTGACTCCAGGAGCTGCTTTAAGAAAAACAATTATGAGACTCATGAGTTGGCAACACTGCTTTTTAAAGGCTAGTTACTTTCCAGAAGGCTCTTAAACATAACACTACAGTGATTGAGTTGAAGTTCTCACAGGAGCACAGTTAAAACTAAACACCAAGAAAATTCTATATTTTTAGAGTTGAGGAAAAAGACATCAACCCACTGCAGGCAGGAAAGGAAAATAAACAGGCACAGGAGCTCTGGGCAGCTCTTCCTTAGAGAGAAAGTTGGAGGGTCAAATCTTCTAGTCCTTAATCAACCATGTCTAGTTGGCAGCTGGTATCAAGCAGAGTGCCCCAAGGGTCAGTCCTGGGGCTGGTTTTGTTCAATGTCTTCACTAATGATCTGGAGGATGGTGTGGATTGCACCCTCAGCAAGTTTACAGATGACACTAAACTGGGAGGAGTAGTAGATATGCCAAAAGAAATCTGATGAAGTTCAAAAAGGACAAGTGCAGAGTCCTGAACTTAGGACGGAAGAATCCCATGCACTGCTACAGACTAGGGACCAAGTGGCTAGGCCACACTTCTGCAGAAAAGGACCTGGGGATTACAGTGGACGAGAAGATGGATATAAGTCAATAGTGTGCCCTTGTTGCCAAGAAGGCTAATGGCATTTTGGACTGTATAAGTAGGGGCATTGCCAGCAGATCAAGGGATGCGATCGTTCCCCTCTATTCAACATTGGTGAGGCCTCATCTGGAGTACTGTGTCCAGTTTTGGACCCCACACTACAAGAAGGATGTGGAAAAATTGGAAAGCGTCCACCGAAGGGCAACAAAAATGATTAGGGAGCTGGAGCATGTGATTTATGAGGAGAAGCTGAGGGAACTGGGATTATTTAGTCTGCAGAGGAGAAGAATGAGGTGGGATTTGATAGCTGCTTTCAACTACCTGAAAGGGGGATCTAGACTGTTCTCAGTGGTAGCGGATGACAGAACGAGGAGTAATGGTCTCAAGTTGCAGTGGGGGAGGTTTAGTTCGGATATGGAGGAAAAATTTTCACTAGGAGGGTGGTGAAACACTGGAATGCGTTACCTAGGGAGGTGGTGGAATGTCCTTCTTAGGGGTTGTTAAGGTCAGGCTTGACAAAGCCCTGGCTGGGATGATTTAGTTGGGGATTGGTCCTGCTTTGAGCAGGGGGTTGGACTAGACCTCCTGAGGTCCCTTCCAACCCTGATATTCTATGAAAAGTTCTATTGCCATCAGTGCCTCCACTCAGATATAAACATCCCAGTAACCATGTGATGGTGTGGTCAATAACTATACACAAATATCTGAGCCATCTTACCCAGGGTTACACATCTTATATGCATTGGCTCAGGGATAGGATTTTCTGGCATATTCTGAACAGTGACTTCATGGACTCTGGATGCAGTTTCTGTTTGTTCTAGAATTGGCCTGAATCCAGCTGAAATCCTAAGAATTTGAGGCATAAACATCTGATACTTATGATACTCGTTCCTTCCTTTTCTCAAACTCAGAACAAAAAAATGACTGAACAAAATGGTTTTCAGTTAAAATGTAAAACTGCACAGCAACCATTGCTGTACTACCCAGCATGGGGCAGAACCTGCAACCCCTTGGGAGTTAAGTGAGCTCCTCTCATCAAACTCTCATTCTCTATCCTTCCTGACCTCTGTGCTGCTTTTCATGCTGTCAACCATGACATCCATCCTGGGACCACTTGCTGGAGTCTCAGAAAACTGGCCACATTGGTTTTGCTCCCATCTGAGGTTTTGGTTTTTTGGCAGCATGCAGCATCGAGAAGGGCTGGTCAGGGAGCTAGCCCTAAAAGACCTGGGTTGTACTCCCCCCCCCCTCGCTTCCCCCCCCCCATGGACTCCCCATCTGACCCAGACCAGTGCTTTATGGACAGAATTTCAAAGGCTTTTAGGCACCCAAAGATGCAGCTAGATATCTAGTGCAGTTTACAAAGCACCAAACCTAAGTGCATTTGAAAATCTCACGAGATGCCTAAATATCTTTGAAAATCTGGCCTTTAGTCTGTGTGCCTCAGTGCCCCATCTGTACAATGGGGATAATAGCATTGCTGTACCTCACTGGGAGAAGAAATAGGTTTGACATTGAGGTGCAGCCTCAGATATCATGGTGATGGGGCCACAAGTATCACAGGTAGAGTGGGAACTTCTCTAGGCACTGCGAGGCCCTTCCCTGGGTTTGATCCCTTCCTTTAACCTATGCCCCCAAATCCCCCCTTTTCTGAATGTAACCTAGGCTCAGTACTTTGCTGTATTTTGAGTCCCCGGTGTCTAAAACAACCCCTCCTCCCTCTCCAGAGGGATTCCTCTTTTACAAGCTAAACTTCCATATCCTTAATTTAATCACCAGCCCTTTATCATAATCACCCTGCCTCTGTTTGTAAACAAAATATTGACTCTCTGCCCCAGGAGTACCTCTCCTCTGCAGAACTTACATTTCAGACTAATGCTGTGCTGTAGTTAAGAGCTCCACCTGGGATCTCGCACACCTCCTGTTAACTCAAGGCGTGGGGTCATAGGCCCCAACTCTGTGGGTGCTCTGGGGCTGGAGTACCCATGGAGAAAAATTGGTGGGTGCCCCCAGCTCACCTCCACTCCGCTTCCTCCCATGAGCAAGCTGCATCCCCGCTTCTCACCCTAGCTCCCACTGGTTGCTGCCGCAAAACAGCTGTTTCATGGCAGCAAGTGCTGGGAAGGAGAAGGGGAAACATGGTGCGCTCTGGGAAGAGGCAGGGCCGGGGTGGAGTCAGGGCAGGAAAAGTTGGTGCCTGTGGGGGGAGGTGACTTCTGACCTCCCCCCACTGGCACCCTGACTATACGCACTGCACATACACGTAGCACTGATACAGTGTCTGTGCTGAAGAGGTTACACTTCCTAATGCATACATAGTGAAAGGGTTAATGTCATTTCAATATTACCTGTAGCCTGGTAAATCTGGGGATGGGAGTGGGGAAAGTTGCAGGGGCATGATATAAATAATGGTAGCAGAGACCAACATGGAAAAAGTGAGACAAATCAGTAGCGTAGATCTGCATTAGTGATTTAAAACCTCACTTTGCTGGATTTACTGCTGAGGTTGTTAACTGCTGTGCTCAACTACAAAAAGTAATGAGACAATTAAGGTAAAAACTAAGGGAGACAGCCTGGCTGTCATTGTAATTTACAGTTTGTAAGTCCATGAAATCGTTACTTTGAGTATTAAATAGTGGTGGTAAGTTCAGTTACTGGTTTGGAATCTGCTAACTAATACAATGCAATGGAACGAGCTGCTAGTTAATGCAATGGAGTGCTCGTTCAGCTCCAAAAATCAAAGGCCTGATTTCTCCTTTGTACTATAGCCACTTTATGCCACTGTAGCTCTGTAAAGGGGCCCTAAAGTGTAGTAGTGTAAATTGGCCTTAGCATAAATGAGAAGCAGGCTTCAAGTGTTTTAAAATGTTTTGTATCCCTTTAAAAAAATTGCCTCCTTGGTTGTGTACAAGATGTACAATGCATATTTGTTTTACGATTCCTAGGTGTAATGACCAGGGCATGGGCAGCCAGGCCTGATGAATAGAGTCAGGTGCCAAGCCAAAGGTTAGAGCCAGTATCAGGTGCCAAGCTGAAGCTCAGGGCCAGAGACAACATCAAGTGTAGGAGCAGGGACCTGGAGTGAGGCTGGAAAGCTGGAACAGATGAGACCTGGGATAAGAACAGGGATGAAGAGCAGACAGGGAGGCAGGAGCCAGGTAAGCAGGAGGAGACCATAGTAACAGCCATTACTTCAGTAAGAAGGATTGGGCCATTGATACTAATCGCCCTTATGCTCCCATATATTGCTGAAATCTGCCCAAATTTGTGTACACAGAAAGTTTAGACCTGACCCTGCAAAGCGCTGAGCAACTTTTTCCAAGGTAGTGTATGCCCTCAACGTCCACTGAAACCAATGGGAGCTGGTAGCGCTCAACACCTCACAGAGCATACTCGGCAATCGCAAGTTCAGGCTCTGCGTTATGCACACAGACAGTGCAGTTCATAGGCGGTGAGTTCTATGGGTCTGTGGTGCCTCGGCATCAGGAATATTCCTGGCCTGGGGCCCCGCTCCAGCACCGTCTGAGGCTGGGTCTTCCCCTCAGCCCCACCTTCCATCCCCAGGTGCTCCCCCCCCCTTGGGTACCCCCTGGGTGATTTAGAATGGCCCTATGGCCCCCACCCACAGGCACAGACTTTTTCTGGCGCTGCTGGGTGCTAGACTCCCCCCTCTACCCCAGCCCTACTCCAACTCCACCCCTGCTCTGCCCCGATTCCAACCCCTTCCCCAAATACCCACCCTGCCTCTTCCCCACCTCCTCCCCTGAGCCTGCCACATTCCTGCTCCTCCCCCCTCCCTCCCAGCACTTGCTACAGCTGTTTGGCTGCAGCAAGCCCTGGGAGGGAGGGAGGAGCAGAGATGCAGTGCACTGGGAGGAGGCAAGGTTGGGGGATGGGGCAGGGAGCTTGGCTGCAGAACACCCACTAATTTTTCCCCAGGGGTGCTCCAGCCCCAGAGCACCCATGGAGTCAGTGCCTATGCACCAGGCACCGCAGCGGAGTTAAGCCGCTTCTGTCCCCTCACTCCATGTGGCTGCTGGCCCCTCCCTGTGGCCCCTGGACAGGGTGGGTCTGTGTCCACATACACTGCTCCCACCCCAAGTGCCCCTGTGGCCAATAGGAAGCTGCAGGGGCAGTGCCTGGGGGTAGCAGCACACAAAGGCCCCCGACCCATCCTGCCTAGGACCCCCAGGTAAGTACTGCACCCCCTCCCTCCACACCCCCCTCCTGCCCCCAAACTCCCTCCCAGAGCCTTAGGCAGGTGGAGGTGGAGTTTGGGGGGAAGGAGTTTAGCTGCTCTGGGCACCACCAAAATTTCTACAAACCTGCCATGCCTTGCTCCAACTGGAGCCAGTGGGAACTATGCTGGGTCAGCAGGAACTCATACACATTAAACATTGTTATGACAAGTGTCACCAGGTGGAGCTGTTACATGGAGCTTTCCAAGTTCTTAGTCTTTGAGGTAAAGCAAACATTCAGGCTTGGGAAGACATGCTGTGTATTTGTGTCAGTTTTGTTTATGCAGGGCTCCCTGTAAAGGCAGAAAGGGAGCTGCGGGAGAGTTTGATCTCTACCTTGGTCTCTGATTAGCATCAGGTCTTGAGGCCGAGTTGTTCCCTGAGAACTAGGCATTGGTGTTGGGCTGAGATTCCTGAAAGACAGACTTGCCTGGCATACTGTTTGACCATCTCATTCCAGGACGAGTGTGAATGTAAAGAAAGGCAAGTTATTGTTAGAATACATCCAGAGACCCGTTACTGACTTTTCCCTCTGTGGCAAGCCAGCCTGCTTTGGATGTCTGCTACTGCTTGGCAGAGGGGCAAGAATACCAAATACATTGATTGCAGAATGCATGCTCTTCACTAAGTCTTTTTTTTTTTTTTTTTTAAACAAACCTGATGTGAGGGGAATATGAGCCTTAAACCCAGGCAGTACTCAGCCCACAACCACAAGCCCATAGTTTACCTGAGCAACCAGAGAAGGGAACCTGTGAAGTGCTAGTTTGCAAAGGGCCCTGCCCCTGAAGCTACCAACTGTGGAAAACATCTGCACTCCTGATTGACTGGAGCGCTCTTTTTCAACCAGTAAGCAGCACAGGAAGTTGTTTGAGCCACTACAGGAATCCTGTACTCACCGAAGTCCACTACTTCTCACTGAAGTCAGTGGCCACACTCATTAATTTTACTGGGAGCAGGATCAGGCTCCTAGTCATGTTCTTTAGTTATGTTTAATTATAAGTTGGCTTTATATTGTTTGTCTTGTCATAAACATTGTGTTGTGTAGAAGAAACTGACATCACAGCACATTTGGACCTGTTAGTCCACATCCTGCACAGATGTCTCCTGCTTAAGCACACAAAAGACTCATCTAAGCCAGGGCACATAAAGAGGTAAAAGGCTCATTGTGTGAGAAGAGAACAGGGCCTCCAGTGTCCAGTCCTGGATCCTAAACTGTGTGACAGCGAAACTGGACAGATGTAATTACCCTGCCCAGTTAGAAGAGGAACAGGAAGTATGCACCTGACCCTCTCACACTGATGCTAAGGGAAGAAAGAAGGTTCCTAATACTACAAGGATTGCTAAGGAAGATTCAGATCATATGGTTTGTAAGAAAAAATGAATGACTGCACTAAAAATTATAATATATTGTGGGAAGCCACTGGCAGTGCTGTATACCATGACATAAAAATCAGTGTCAGCTCTGAAATGTAGAGAAAGGAGTAGAATTATAAAAATCTGACAGTTCCAGAATTTTTGAAAATGTCAGTAATGTTTTTGCTGCAGAATTAAATAAATGTGTGGTGATGCTTGAGGTTAAAAATGATACCTTTCCCTTTGTAAAGGTGTAATGATTGTTACAATCTTTGAACAGGGGGACTAAATACTATTGGTATGACTCACCTATAAAAGACAAGTTGAGTGAGGTGGTAATTTTTTATTGAACCAGCTTCTGTTAGTGAGAAGTTTTCATGCTACCTGGAAGAGGAAAAGAAGCAGCTCTGTAGCTTGAAAGCTTGTTTCCCTCATCAACAGAAGTTGGTCCAATAAAAGACATTACCTCACCTCACCTCGTCTCTAAAATCCTGGGACCAACACTGCAATCACTTAAACATTAACCTTTAATGAATATCCTCCATATCACTGTAAAATAGTTATAAAACCCCTTATCTGCCTCAGATTGGCAAACTGAGGTAGAAAAGTTATGACTTGCCTGAAGGCAAACAGTGTCAGAGGCAGGACTAGAATCTGTGGGTCCGAATTCCCACTCCTCTGTTCTAACAATTAGATCAGACTCCCTTCTCTTTAGTCCCTTTATTTAATCTTATAGTTCGAAAGCGTTAGAATAGAGATATTCAGGCCTGCCTGTGAAGGCCTATACTTTAAGAACTTAGATATATTTTTTTATCACTTAGCTAGTTACAGGGGTATAAAAACAAAGAATCAAAATCAGTCCACCTGTGTATGGCCTTCTGTCACTAGGATAGTCTGAGGCCTTGGGCTAAGCAGCAGAGGCAGCCATAAGCTGGGAAGCCTATGGTCACATCCCCACATTCCAAACCTGTCACACTGAAGACAGTTAGGATGACAATCCTGTCCCAATAGTGCCCATCACCACCAGATAAAGAAACAGATCTTAAGATGGTTAAAGAAAACTTAGTTCGATAGCATCCCGTCTGGCAAGAAATCACTTCGATGGTTGCGAAACCCTCATTTCTGTATTTTTCATCTCTATGGCCCCCACTTTTCTATAATCTGTCTGGTTCTCTAATTTCTGTCTGCTGTATAATTAATTTTGTTAGGTATAAGTTAATTAGGGTAGGGGGTATGATTGGTTAGAGGATTGTTACTATGTTAGGATTGGTTGGTTAAGTTATAGCTGAGAATAGTATTGTATAAACCGAGGTCAAACAGGAAATGGGGGGGGGACTGGAATCATGCTTGCTGGGGGGACAGGAACAGGGACACAGGCAAGACTCTGCGGCATTAGGCTGGGAGGGGGACATAGGGTAAATGCTCTGTGGTGTCAGAGCTCAGAAGGGGGACACTGGGGAACAGACTATCAGCATAATAGAGAGATTAAACCTGACTGGTGTGAAGGGATTTGGAAGATGCTTGCTTGGAAACTAACCCCAATAAACATTGCATTGT
The DNA here is from genome assembly GCF_965152275.1 of Natator depressus. Taxonomy (NCBI): domain Eukaryota; kingdom Metazoa; phylum Chordata; order Testudines; family Cheloniidae; genus Natator; species Natator depressus. The sequence goes on from NC_134234.1 coordinate 301,309,008, forward strand.
CTTCACTTTGGACTTCTGCTGCTTGCTGTCTGTGTGACAAGAACCAGGAAGTGGGAGGGTGAAGGGAAAGCCTTCCAGCAAAGGTTTCAGAGTAGCAGCCGTGTTAGTCTGTATCCGCAAAAAAAAAGAGAGGACTTGTGGCACCCTAGAGACTAACAAATTTATTTGAGCATAAGCTTTCTTGAGCTACAGCTCACTTCATCGGATGCATTCTAGCAAAGTGTTCTTCCAAATGCCTATCACTTCATTATAACTATCATTTTTGTTAGTAGGGAGGCACTCTATTGGAGGGGTTGTGAGGAAAGGAAACATACTTGCACATGTGGTGATTGTATCCAGGAATTAGACAGTTTGGGGAGGAAATGATTAAAGCAAGTCATCTTATAACATGTCAGTTTCCCAGAGAACCCCATACTTGCTTACTTAATGCTCCAGTGAAGGATCTGGATTTTAAATGGAATGACTAATTTTTTTATGGTTAGCAGCAAGACTTTATATTGCACATTACTGGGAAAATGTGACTTCTCCTATGGAACTGTGGTATCGTAAAACATGAACTGTCCTTGTAAGGGAAAAGCTTTCACACTAAGTACATACACAAAAGCAGCACCAAAAAGAAGATAGGTATTTAGAAATTTGGTCACCCTTTTTAGTATACTCGGGGCCAGGGCTCCCCAGTCAATAAGACAGAATCTTTAGCCATGTTCTTAGAGTATTAACCTGATCCTGAATAAGCAATGTATGATGTAGTGTTAGAATTTTATTGTAATTTTGCCTTAATACAAAGTTTCAAATAAATAAAAATTATATTTGAAGGACTCCCACACTGCCCCAGGCATGTTAGAGGACAGTACAAAAATATAAATGCAATCAAACATTCCAAACAATACAAATATCACTATAATATATCCACCTTCTAAACTGAAAATAAAAGAAATAGAGAGAGGGAGGTTCTGAAGATGAATTATTTAGTCACAAATGTAACCACATAGCCAGGGGAAAGAATAGTCTGTTACCCATGCTTAGAGGGAATTTAGTTAGTGATAATCTGCTGCACAATGTTAGAGCTGGAATCTGAATGTGTCAGAATCATTGGCAGTTATCCCATTTTTACTCTTGCTTGTACAATAATATAGATAGAAAGTCTTTTCAGAAAATTTGTTAATAAATAGGAAGTGGCAGACTGTGGATGGCTACATATGTATCTCACTGGAAAACATAGGGATGAATGAGTCATCAGAATTGTCTCACACAATGGAAGTCCTTTGAGGAGCATACGCTTAAAAAAATGCTTAGGACCCAATTCTACAAGTTGTACTAAGCTCCCACTGATTTCTGTGAGGATTGGGCCTTAAGCAGCCCTGGTGTAAGAACCACAAGCCTAGAACTGGTGTATGCAGGTGCAGCTGCTGCTTCCCCATCACCACTAAGGGCTCTGGTAGTTACCATCAAGAGGAACTGAGAGGTTAAGCCCTACACAAAGGGACATGAGCTACAGCCCTCTGTTTCCTGATTGGCTGGCACTCCCCATATAAAGTTAAACCAGGAAACCATTTCTGAGAGTTGTCAGAGTAAGGCAGGACTCCAGTGTGCTTCTGCCATAGCCCTTGCTTGCTATGATTTGTCTGGATCCTTGACTGACCTTTGCTCAGATCTCAACCTTGCTCCTGGCTTACTGTCTCTGGCTTAAGACTACTGCTGACCCCAGTGAAAGATCCTGGCCTGACCAACCCTGATTCTTACCTCATACTCTCAATTTGGTAACAGACTCTGACTTCACTGTTTTGAGCTGGCCTAGCCCTGGATTGATCTCTGACCTTCAGCCCTGATGCAGAACAGTTCACTCCATGCCAACAGGTTGCTCACAATCTGGCCCTGACACAGATTTAAAGATGGACAAAACTGCCTTGAGAAATATAAAATCTTACAATTTTTAGATGAAGATCTAGTTCAGAGTCACTATTTAAACTGAGCCAATATGCAGTTTTGCTTGTGGCCATTTTGAAAGGGTCTGAAGAACGGGGGAGATTACGGGATGACATTTTGAAAGATTTGTGTTGACATTAGCAATTGAATTTTGCATAGGAGTCAGACACTTGTCTTTGTAGGGATACTTTGCCATTCTTGGTTCAGCATATAAAATGGACTATTGGCAGTGCAAAGAAAGAATTAATTTACACTCTAGACCAGGGGTGGGCTAACTGTGGCCCACGGGCTAACTGTGGCCCACAGGCCACATCAGGCCCACCAGCTGATTTAATCTGGCCTTATCTGATTTTTATATATATATGATTTATATATAAATCTGATTTAATCAAGCTCCTGCTGGGGAGCGGGGTCTGGGGCTTGCCCTGCTCCCGTGCTCCAGCCTGAGAGCAGGATTGGGACCCGCTCCATGCGACTCCCGGAAGCAGTGATATGTCTCCCCTCCCCCTCCTACATTTAGGGGCAGCCAGGGAGGTCCGCACACTGCCCTTGTCCCAAGCACCGCCCCCACAGCTCCCATTGGTCAGGAACTGCAGCCAATGGGAGCTGCGAGGGCAGCACCTGCTGACAGGGCAGCATGCAGAGCTGCCTGGCCATGCCTCCATGTAGGAGCCAGAGGGGAGACATGCTGCTGCTTCCAGGAGATGCTTGAGGTAAACACCGCCCGGAGCCTGCAACCGAGCCCCTCCCATGCCCCAACTCCCTACCCCAGCCCTGATCCCCCTCCTGCCCTCTGAACCCCTTGATCCCAGCCTGGACCATCCTCCTGCAGCCCAAACTGCTTATCCCCAGCCCCACCCCAGAGCCTGCACCCCCCACCCACACCCCAACCCCAATTTCATGAGTATTCATGGCCTGCCATACAATTTCTAAATCAGATATGGCCCTCAGGCCAAAAAGTTTGCCCACCCCTGCTCTAAATGATGATACATACGGGGTCTACTTAGAAGAACTATGCTGATATTGTATTATATGACTATTCAGCTGTAGATGTTAAGCTTAGGATATAGCCAATAAGTCTTTTTAAAAAGGTTATGTACTATTCAGCTAGTCTGTTTTCTGGTGGTTTTTTAAATCTACTTCAGTTAGAGTGCCCAACAGGCACTAATGGGAGAGATGCCTTTTAAGTTAAGATTCATGGTGTGATTTCTATACCTCAGCTCAATTAAAAAATAAACTGATTTTTAGTCTGAAAAAAGCTCTACATCTAGTTTTGTCAATCATTTAGATCCATCCACTCCCTCTGTCAAGACAAAGACAATGCTGACTGAACAGCCTAATAAGCAAGTACTATCTTAAAGTGCAGTTCTCCGAAAAGTAGTTGCATGTAAAATGATACTTTATTCAATAGAAACCTTATCCCTGTCTGTATTTCAACAATCTGCTCTTTTGTCTGGCTACCATAAGATTTTACTACTTTTTTTCTTAACTGCAGTTGCCCCTGCAGAGCCAACACAGCTACAGAAGAGTGAATTGGTCTGTTTGTGTTCACACAACATCCGCAAAACTATTAAACACATGCTGAATGCAGAGTCGGATTAATCAGAAGAAATCCAGCTTGACTTTCAGATTCCAAGGGCAGATCACAGGGCTGTCTGCTATGAAATCATCTTTATACTTGTAAATTGATCAGATTTGATAAGCCATAAAGAGACAAACAAGGAACCAGAAACTCCTGTTTTTGCAGTCACATTTCAGAGTAGAACTGCCTTTGAGTTCATTCAGTCAGCTAATCCTGGCTCTTTAAGTCAAAGTGAGCTAGTCTAGGAAATCCTCATAGAAAGCAAAACTGACTGCAAAATGAATATGGAGTGAGAGCAGCCCAAAAGATGGCAAAGCAAGATTATTTCACTGGGCACAATATAAAAAAAGCTCTGTTATCTGGCCTGCATTAACCGGCATTTCTGATATCTCCCAATATCAATCTTCAGTCTGGTAACTGAAACAAGTTTACTGACCAGGAGGTTATGCAATTGCACATTCTGCACTCTACTTTTATGCAAAAGAGGCAGAAGGCAAGCAAGCAAGCGGATATCGGGGACTTATTCAAAAAAGCAGCTTCCAGGGTGTGTCAGCGTCATTACAGATTCAGCCCAATCTCCTATACCTTCTACATCTGCAATAATTGATGTTGATAATGATGACCCCGAGTCACTGCAAGAACCTGAAGTGTCTTCTGAATCAAAGAGATTAAATTATGTTCAGGGTAATTTTAGTGTTAAGTGTATTTTTAGTGATGTGGGTGTACACCATATGCTGCCCAGAGTGATATGTAGTGTCATAAGATAGGTATATACGAGTAACCTACTGTATAGAAAATGAAGTGCTTCCAGAAACCAACCACTCTGCAGTGCAGTACTACTACTGGATTGGTGAGTACCTGTATACTATTTTATACTTTAGCTATTTTATTGTATTCTACTTCTTTGAAAATTGGTGTTCCATTGGTAAAGTATAACATAGTTAACCAGACTATTCAATTAACCAGCACCCCTCATTCCCCAAACAATGCTACAATGTATTTACAGTAAAAGCTCTATCAGAAAGACAGCTCTTGAATGGGTACAATACATGGAAAGGGTACAGAAAAGCAGAGATTCGCTGCAGTTTTCTCATCTAGGGTACTGTGAAATTAAACTTAGTCATCTTGAAAACATACAGCCCTGGCTTTAACTCCATTTACATCAAAGGAGTCAGTGCCAAGGATGAATGTGGCCCATGCTGTCAAAGTCGGTTAGGGGTGGGAAATGACATACAATACCTTTCAGTTATATTAACTTGTTTATAGGGTAACTTTTTTAAAAACACCGAAGTGACTCAGGGCCAGATTTTTAGAAGTGTAGCCATCTAATTCCATTGATTTAAATGGGAGTTAAGTGCCAAATTTATAAAGGTATTTAGGCAACTAAGAGCCTAAATCCCATTGGTTTTCAATGAATTTTAGGCTCCTAAGCGCTCGTTAGGCTTGAAAATATAACTTAATTTGTTCTTATGTTATCCCTAGTTTCCTATTGACAACCAAGGCTTTTCCTTTTGTTTGTTTGATAAATAAGGGTTACAGTTAGGAGTAAGTGAACATGAAGAAATGTGAGAATTGTAATAAGTCACAAAAATACAGTAGTTGAAAAACTCAGACCTGACTTTTCCAGAAATATTTATAACCACTACAAGCCTAAGCAAATCACTTTGCTGTGGAAAACAATCTGATTCTCATAACACATGCAAGCCAGAGCTAAGCACAGCATAACCCACCTAAGTTGCTTAAAGGGATGGTGCTAAAAATGTAGAAAGTGAACAAGAGTAATTTGCTCCCATTTTTATTAGTATTTATAGAATGGTGTAAGTGTGCCTGGTGCTTTGCAAACATGAAAAAGGACTGCTGTGGGTCCTTGTCCTAAAGAGCTTGCAGTCTTATTCAGACAGATGTCAAATACATGACAAAACATGAAGTAATGGGACAAGGCCACAGTAGCGTGGACAACAATATGAAGGTTTCACAGAAGTGAGTTTTGAAAAGAAATTTGAAGACTGTAAGGGAGAGCACATGAACACACAGAAGGCAAGGCTGTTCTTATCATAGGGCAGCAATACACACACACGCACAGAGTTGGACTTAAAGAGAGGACTGGAAAGGAATGTAAAGGAATAGAAGCAGAGATGAAGGCTACAGGTCATCCAGAGCCCTGCTAAGTACTGCCAGGAAAATAGTTACCTAAGTAAATCAATAAGTCCATTCAAGGTCATCTTGTCCATGTCCCTGAATCTTCCTGTGGAACTTATTCTGAAATTTTTTTACCACTTATTTTGGTGTATAAATGCTTCACATTTTCAGCCAGTTAAGATGTTCTGTCATCATACTAGTTACTACCTAACAAACTCTGACCACACATTTATAGGTAGACAACTTATGTCACAACAACTCCTCCCATTTATAGAGTGCCTTTTCTCCTGAAAGATTCACCTATGCCTTGTAAATTATATACAGCTATAATTTCACACACCACAGATTTCATTAATATGTCTGATGCAAAATACAGCAACTCTAATGGGACACACCAATGTAACATAAAAATATAAGCCAACTAGGGGTGGCTGAAAATTTTCACCAGAATTGTTTTTTGATGGAATAATTGGATTTCTGGCTCAACAAGTTTGGTCACAAAAAGCGTCTGCTTTTTTTGCAGAAAGTTGTCTTTGTTCAAGAATTAAAATTAAACTACCACCTGAAAACTAAAACACTTCAATTTGGAAATGGCACTGCAGAGCCCCATAGAAGTTATAGTTTAGCTGTTTTGTACCACCAATCTAATCTATAGTTCAAGTTTCTCAGTAGGGCTGTATCTTCCATGATGCACCATCATGCAAGAGGTGTGGGAAATACTGTGATATCATGCCACAGCAGAGAAAACAGCAGCAGCAAGAAGCCAGTTGCAAAGGTGCTTGGGAGCAGCAGAGACATTGCTCAACACCCACTCCCGCTTTCAGGGATGGGAGGTGAACCCATATGAACGCACCTCTGAACCCTGGGTGTTCACTGACCAAGGACAGCCAACTGTGAGTGGTGTGCAGTGGAAGAAAAGGAGTGGCATGTTAAAAGGGCATTCATTTGTCAGACTTTCACACCACAAGGTAGGAAAGTGAGCCAAAGGATGCTGCCCAACATACTGTGAGGTGGATGTTTGCTTACGGTTACGTGCTTTTGAATCATAGTTGTGGTGGTTTCACAAATTAATGCTGGGACCCCTTTCCTTTTTTTGTTTTACACAGACTCTGCTTGTGAGTAGGGAAGTATTGCCTCTTAGAACGACCCAAGGTGGTGGTTACTTTTCCCAGATTACTGGGTTAGGGCTTGAGTCATTTTGATTTTGTATTAAGAGGAATCCCTAAATATTGAACCTGGCCCTTGTTGTTCCCAGCAGCCTCTGGCAAAATGGTTTCACCTGTATTAGGCAAAGGCGGTGAAATGTTCTGCAGAGATGCATGTGTCTTAAAATGGCATGCTGCAATATTCTGCTTCTTTTAGCTTTATTTTTTCTCCTTTCCTTTTATCTACATCTATAGCGCAGACCATCCTCCACTGGATGGAATTCACTATAGGCCAGGCTTTTACAGAGCCATTGTGGATATAGAGCAAGGTGTTTTTTTTTTAAAAAAACCTTTGTAAATATAAATTGACCTGCCTTCAGGCATGGATGGGGATAGGAAGGATGTGGGCGGGAAATGTGGAGGAGACAAGGTGAGGTATGAAGTGGGCTGACTAGAAGGGACATGGACTCTGGTAGAGGAAGGAGTGGCATGGAGCTGTGCTGCCTTGCCAAATCTCAATGTTTGGTCTAAAAGTTGCAGAAAGGAGCCTTATTTTCATGGGCCTCATAAGATCTGCCAGAGTGGGACTTGCCTCCTAAATACACCAACCTGATTTGCATGTTTAGTGCTCATTCAACCATCCCCTCAAAAAGGAAAAATTCATTAAGAAAAAAACCTTCATTCTAAAAGTTAAGGTTAATCGTGTGTCCATATTCCACAAAACCACACAGCATTACTTACAAACAGTATTACCTTCTTTACAAAAATAACCCGAACGTTGGATTGTCTGACAATCCAGTTAATAACCCTGATCCCTTAGAATTTTGAAAAGGAACAGTTCCCTTTGAGGGGGTTACATGTGCAGAATTTCCACCCTTAAAGGGAATGGGATATTTGCAATTGACTACAGTGGGAGTAGGCTCTAACCCTTTGAGTACTAACACCACTAAAACAGTGTTCAGCCCTCAAGTGGAATTCTTTTTACAAGTAACAGGAAAAAAAAAAATCAAGCTGTGCACTGTGTTTGACCCTACAACAACAAGCTACAGAACTTGGAGCAAAGTAGGGGGGTATTTCCCCATAGCTGCAGGGGCATATCTAAATGTAACACACATGCACATAACCCTTTGTTGCTGGGCCACTAGAAAGAGCAGGACACTTAGGCCAAATTGCTGGCTGTCCAGCTTTGTTTTTGAAATATTATTGATATTGACTTTAGATCTTGCCCGACTTACTTTAATTTGAGCTGGGCCTCTACAGAAACCTGTTGCCTAAGTAACAAATGCTATACACCATAATAAGGCAAATTGCTGTTGAAATAAATAGTAATTATGGTCATGGCTTTAAAACTATTATTTCCCTTTATTTTATACCATCCCCAGATAAGATTCTAAATACAAGCTTTGTTCACTCCATGGAAGATGGGGGAGGGGAAAAATTTACTACCTTTGTTCCTCCTTCTGCCCCTCCATAGCAGCTCTAGTTGTAGAAGAGCTTTAAAATATTTTCTCAAGGGTGCATCACTACAATGTATTAAAATATACAGCAGGAAGGAACAGGTGTTGAAATTATTCCTGTTTAATGTCACTGAGGAGAATTGCTCACAGAAAAACATCTTTAAGTACAAGTACATTCACATTTGGCTTACTCTAGATTTCCCCCCCTGCCACCCGTGAAACCTACAGAGTCTTGTCCTGACATGAGACCTTACATATCAATCCATGTTTATCTGAGATGGAATCTGTTCAGCATATACAGCTTTCCATGTATTACTTCAATGATTTGCAGACAAGTATGAGCTTGAAAGTGGGCAAGGAGTGCATAGCAATGTGATAGCAAATGCTTTTATATTGTTTAAAAATTAATTGCACTAGAAAAGCAAATAAGGGAAGAAAATTTGGGTGAGTGCAACCCCTTTGGAGACCTGTGTTTAAATCTTAGCTCATGACCACCCCCACTCCTTTTCAGTTTCTTCCAATGCCCACATTACAAAGTCATCATTAGTACGATTGACATTCTGGGCTGAGCAAATGCCACGGACCAAGCACTGCAATAGCAGAGGGGTTGAAGTGGCAGAGCTGTGTGGGGAAGCATCAATTTTAATGAATGCTAATTCACTGACATTTTTAAAAATATTTAAATTACAGGTGTTTGGGACAGTCTGTTATATAAAATTCCCCCATACTAAGTCCCAGGTTGTCTCTATCTGCAGAGGAACCAGTTTGGTCTATTCATTGCATTGTGACTCCCGACAACAAAAACTACTATATAACCCTAGGCAGCCCGCCCCCCAAGCCCCAATACCTGCGGGGGGGTGGGGGAGCTGAAGCTCAAGGGCTGCAGAGCCTGTAACCTGAGCCCCATCACCCAGGTGGTGGGGCTTCAGCCCAGGCCCTAGCAAGTCTAACGGCAGCCCTGGCAAACCCATTACAACAGGGTCATGACCCACAGTTTGAGAACTGCTGCCAAAAGATCACACAAGGAGTTCTGCATCCTGTCAAACTGCCTGGAGTGGCTCAGGAGCATGAATTCCAACCTCAGGGAAGACTGTTAAGAAGCAGGGCACAAACTCCAAACTGGCTGAGAGTTCTACTTAAATTTCACCAACCAAGTACCAGGTGTGAACTACTCAAGTAGTGTCATAGCCTTAACATGGAGCCACAGGCAGTCCCGTTGGGTACTCTGGTCTGTCTTGCCTCCCAGGCAAATTTCCTTTTGATAGGCAGTCCTTTACATCAAAAAAAACCACAACATTCAGGTTATTCCAAGACAATTGCTCCTTAGATCCTACACCAAAGACAATACTTGTAGCCAATCCTATAATAAACTAATGATTTATTAAGACAAAGAAAAGTTTTTTTTCCCAATGTTAAAACGGGTAAACCTACACACCCACATGAGTTAGTCTTAGGTTTCAAAAGGCGATAGAAGCTGCTGTGATATGAAAGCTCTGTGTCCTTTAGGGCTAACCTGTGCTAAACATCCAGGGATCCCTTCCTTATGCTTAGAAATCTTTTCCCCTCAGAGTCCAAGCAGCATAAAGAGATCTAGTTTCTTCTTGTCAGGGATTATTATTCCCTTTTTCCAATGTTCAGACTGATGGGAGGAGTCCACATGCATATCTCCACTCCAGGGGTGTGGGGAGGGAACAATTAATAAAGTCTTTGTTCATGGATGTGAAGGCTACCCCAATGCAGTATCTCATTAGTAGATATATAGCAGCTCTTTGGCATTCCACAGTGGGACTGATGCTTCCATTCCCCCAGCACTAGAACCATATGTGGGGTATGCAAGTTGGAGGACCAAGGAAAGACTCCTCATACCTTTCCCCCCATGTGTAAGGAGCTAGTGTGATGGGGTGTGTACCCCTGTAGCACTGCAGTGCCTCCTATTGGTTATGCTAGGAATTAGCTCTTTTGGGCCTTTTACTAGCAGTGTCTCATACGCTGTTATTTTCACTTCCTCCACCATCTGGACCCACTTCGCTGCTGGACCACGGTGTCCTTTTTGGGATACAGCCCTCCAGCTGTGTCCCAGCCCACTGTCTCCCTCCTTCAGGGGGACAGGCAGTCCTCAGTCCCTCCATTTGCCTCACTGGCCAACTGAAGTCTCTAGACTAGCCCAGCCCCTGGATTCAGGGGCAAACTGCAGTCTGGATTTAGGCCACTCTCTTCACTGGCAAGTAGGGGTAAAGGGGGGACCCAGGCCCACCCACTACTGTGGGCCCCAGCTCATGAACCCTATAGCTGGCAGCCACTTACTGCCCCTCCTCCTCCTATTCCCGCTGCCTTACTTTCCCTGGGCCACTTTCCCCATAGTCCTAGCACCTTCTCTGCCCCTTGCTTCAGGGCCTCAGTCTGGCTGTGGTCAGCCAAGAGCTCCCCTATTCTCCATTACCTTGCTCAGCACTGCAGTATCTCTAGGGCACCTCAGCAGATAATCCTTGCCCTCCAGGGGGAGAGTACCTTTCCTCTGCTGAGCAGCCCTTTATATATGGGCTGCTCCAGCAAGCCTTCTCTCGATTGGCTGGGTTCTGCACAGCCTCTCCAAGGCTGCCTGTGTGGGGCAGCCACCCCACCACAGGACCTCACATGGATTCCCAAAGGATTAATGTGGGCCTGAGAGGCCAGTTAACATACTGGATTGCAGGTGGAGGGAGGTCCAGGCTTAACTGATGATAAAACCCAGTGGCGGAGGGGCTGGGAGAAGATTATACACAGAGGAAATTGAGAGTAGAAGAAGCCGTAGGGGAGAATCTGCAGTCGCTCTCTGGGATGACAGACATACTTACATATCCACACACACCAGGAAGGTAAAGGAGGAAGCCCGGGCTGGGGAGGATCTTCTCCTGAACCAAGAAGTCTGGCAGGAGGCCAGGAGAGAGAGACTCAGCAGCCATTGGGAGCAGGGAAGGCTCCAGTGGTATGCCCTGGTAAAACATGATTTAGACTTTTTGGTAGAGAACTCTGGCAGGTGTTCAATGGAGAACAGCAAGGGGAATTTAAGAGGCATGAATGGCAAATAAGAGGCAAGATTGAGGAGGGCAGAAGTTGGCTTAAGTTTGTACATTTGGTTTGTTAGGAGATTCCAGACAAGGGCCTGAGAGTCCCAGCCCTGAGAGAAAGGTGAACCAACAGAAAAGGCCTGAGAAAGGCTAATTAGTAAGAAATCCAGGGAGGCAACAGTAAGGAGCTTCATGAAGCAATCCTTGGCTGGTTAAAGGGTCCCTTTTGTTGTTTTTAACATGTTTTCTCTGTAATACTTTAAGAAAGCACATTTATTCTTAAGAGCTGTATGGTAATGCATAATTGCAGGCAATTATGCTGTCCATAACCTCTGGAGAAAAAGCAAAGCACAGATGTTGGCCTTTTAGGCAATCTGGCTTGCAGAGGATAATGCAGTGTATGCCCAGAACTGTGCAGCCTAGAAAAAAACCCAGTCAGGAGAGAGAGACATGGGTCTGTGCCCCATGGAGCTGGTGGCTGAGGAGCCAGGAGCCTAAACTGGGTGCCGTTGGTGGACAATGGAGGAATACAGGTGCAGTTGCCCTAAAATGTGACAAGACTGGAGAAGGACACAAGGATGAGAGAGCCCTGAAAGAAGAATGTGAAGACCATGGGGTCCAGAGTTGGGGCTCAACTCCTGATACAAGGTTTTGGACTTTGATTTGTTTGACTTTAAATCCACCCCTTTCGGGTTACTATGCCATGAGGAGGTGCTCCAGTGGTGAGTCTACCCTTTCACAGCTAGGCACAATCTGTTCCTAAGTATATTTACTGGCTGATCCAGGGATAGATTTGTTGAATTCTAGTGGAATAGAAACTACAAATGCCAACCCAAAAATGTCGTTTTCCTTACTGGTCAGTGCAGCTCCTGAGGGATTGCAGTGTGTACAGGACATACATAACGTTTCAGCTTTGATTTTTCTGGTACTTTCATCTGTCATACATTTACTTCCTAGCAAGTTTATAGCCGTTCTGTCATACATCTGTAGCTTAATATCTCTATCGCAGACTCAGGACAGTAATGAATATGAATTTTTTTTTTTAAATACCACTCTGCTTGCTGACTTTCTTTGCTACGTCCTCAGATCTTGCTGAGCTTTGCTTGAGATGGGGTGGGGACAAGGTGGGTGTATGCCACCTTTACACCCCCCTTATGATCGTGGTCCTAGCCAGCAGTCAGTTCAACTCCCAGGCACAAGTTAGAGCAACCTCAGACACCACTCTTAAAACTTGTCTCTGAACACCTTTTCATTCATGTTATTAATTTCATACTTTCATTAATGACTTGGATAATGGAGTGGAGAGTATGCTTATAAAATTTGTGGATGACACCAAGCTGGGAGAGGTTGCAAGCACCTTGGAGGAGAGGATTAGAATTCAAAACAACCTTGACAAATTGGAGAATTAGCCTGAAATCAACAAGATGAAATTGAATTAAGTGCAAAGTGCTTCACTTAAGGAGGAAAAAATCAAATGCACAATACAAAATAGGGAACAGGCTATGTGGTAGTACTGCGGAAAAGAATCTGGTGGTTGCAGTGGATCACCAAGTGGATCTGAGTCAACAATGTGATGCAGTTGAGAAAAAGGTTAACTTAATTCTGGGGTGTATTAACAAGAGTGTCATATGTAGGACACAGTAAATAATTGTCCCATTCTCCTTGGCACTGGTGAGGCCTCAGCTGGAGTACTGTGTCCAGTTCTGGGCACCATACTTAAGGAAAGATGTGGATAATTGGAGATGCTCCAGAAGAGAGCAACAAAAATAAGTTTAGAAAACCTAAGCTATGAGGAAAGGTTAAAAAAATCTGAGGACTGCGATCAATTGTTCTACATGTCCACTGAAGGACGGACAAGTAGTACTGGGCTTAATCTGTAGCAGGGGAGATTTAGGTTTGATACTAAGAAATATTTTCTAGCTTTAAGTGCTTTTAAGCTCTGGAACAGGGAGGCTACAGAATCCCTGTCAGTAGAAAGAAAAGGAGTACTTGTGGCACCTTAGAGACTAACCAATTTATTTGAGCATAAGCTTTCGTGAACTACAGCTCACTTCATCGGATGCATACTGTGGAAAGTGTAGAAGATCTTTATACACACAAAGCATGTGTATAAAGATCTTCTACACCCCACTCTCCTGCTGGTAATAGCTTATCTAAAACAGGTTAGACAAACACCTGTCAGGGATGGTCAATGTTCACTTACTCCTATGTCACCACAACGGGCTGGACTTGATGGCCTCTTGAGACCATTTCCAGCCCTACACTTCTACCATTCTATGTATTCCCAATGAGATTTGCAAACCTTCCTTTTGTAAAATTAGCCCTGAGGGAAACAGAAGATGAATTTTTACCAGTGAACTGAGTGGGAGAAGTGACAGTGCCTGCACTGGAGGGGGGAAGAAAGAGAGAAAGATCTCTCTCTCATGCCTAGAAAGGACTCCTCATGGAGAGGGCATAAAATGACTAGTTATGGAAAGCAAACCTTCCTGCTCCGGCCTGCCTCTCTGCTGACACTGACAAAAGGGTGCAAATTTTGAAACAGATTCATGAGGGGGAAAAAAAGTCTACATGTTTACAATCTACCACGATTTAATTGCCAAGAAAGACTGAAAAAAACTCTTAACTTCTGTTGGGAACTATGTTCACAAAATTCACCACCACAACTAGCTCTTTTGTTTGCATATTAATAGGGAGACCACTAGAGGACCAATGCAGCTGTCAGCAGGGGAATGGACATGGAGACTGAATAGCATTAGTGTCCCTAAAGCTAAGGTGTTCTCTCCAGCTCATGATTGAGGTACACTGGCCAGGCAGTTTGGAGAAACTTATACTGCCATTGCCTTTGATGTATTGTTATGCAGATAGAGCGTTTCTCTCTCCACAGCTATTGACCTAGCATCTTTCATGGAGCTCTAAATTCACTTACAGTATGTGTAGGGAGGGGAATGGTAAGAGAATAGAGGTAATTATGACTGATAATTCAGAAAAACCTGTTTACCATTGAGGTTTACACCACCACAACTATCTAATTATTCACATTAGTTCAGTGATAATACAGGAAATATTGTGCTGTAACCTAAAGATCTATTGGTAGACAAGAAGCTTTCTGTTATTTATTTCTGTTGAAACTCAAATCCTACAGTCTAATCTGGCAGGAGACTGTTAGTCTTCTTGAATTTTGAGATGTAAACTACAACACACAGTTTGCCACTTACTGTCAGCCAAGTTACGTAGGTTTCAGCCTCTTGGAGTGCCAAAATTGTCACCATCCTGATAGCAAAATATGCCTCATTCTATTTTCTGCAAAAGGGCAGAAGTAACGTCATCCTCTATTCATCAGCGAGCAGGGGCAATTTGTGTGATACTTTGCCCAAAGTGCTTACTTCCTGGGATCACCTGCTGTGATATGTACTCTGAATAATCTATAAAATTTGATAGAGATTTAAAAAAAACCTGGACCCTATCATTTAGGACACCTTTTAAAAGACAGGTGTTCCACAGTTCCAAGCCAAGCAATTATCCTGCTTTGTTCCATGCATGTGTGCATATTTTGGGGGAGAAATTATAGCTTGGGGGGGGGGGGGGGAAGAAGCATCTTCACAGGTACTGTACATCTCTGTAGTAGTTCCCTGATCCTGATTCTTGTACTCCCTAATATTTGTGTTGCTAAGTCTCTCATGCACAGTTAATTTAGGCTAGACAAAAGACTGTCAAATTCTGTAGCATGGTGTGGCTGATTTACTGTACTACTGGCAAAATCTGGCTGTAGAACTAGCATAACCAGCCCTAGAAGGATCACTCCAGTGCAAAGGGATCCAGTGATGAAGAGGCTTTTATGGCATCCAAATTCCCTGCTGCAGGCATAGAAGGCATAGCTGGAGCAAAAGGGGTATGGCCAGAGTTTCCTTACATCTGACCAATCACCAGCTGGTGTTTTGGCCCTTTGCAGCCATTGCTAACTGGTGTGATTTACAGTGGCCTTCAGGCTGCTTTATGCTAGCAGAGCACACAATCAATCCAGGATCAGGGGAGTGCAAATGTGATCAGCAGGTCACCTTTGCACCCTTTTACACAAACTTCCACTGTGTGCTCCTCAGATGTAGTGAAGGATCTACCCCCTTTGTCTTGCTTGTGTCTGTGGATCCAAGAAGCCTGGTTTAGATTTAACATTTTGTCAACATTACTTGTTCTTCCCTTATTCATGCCAACTTGGGATCTGGTTGAAGCCGAGAGATCTGTGTAAGTCCCTTTTTGGGGTAGACCTTTTATGGTCTCAAGGTTTGTCTCACATGTTATTCCACATTTGTAACTGTACAAAAAGGGCATACTTTTTGCAAAACATTGAGTGCAAATATTTGTACTTCTGCTCCTAAACATTATGGTATCTGATGTTAGAAGCTCAATGTTAAACAGTGGTGCCAGTGATGATGGATCAATGCAAGCTTTTCTTCTTTGCTTTGCCAATGACTTCAATCCACACTTCTTTAGATATGAAAATTCTTCTGACAAATTTAAGAGCAGTCTTGCCACACTGTGTAAAAAGACTGCCCCTTCCTTCTTGATTTTCATAAATACATTGCATGAGGTAGAGCACACGTTTAACATGTTAGTAAATGGAGAGAAGGAATTATTTTGTCCCTGGTGTTTTACTAGAAGGGTTTATGCATAATTTAGAACAGCAGATAAGGTTAATTTTAGTACATCTTCTTAATCCAGACATCTATGAGTAAATTATTCTCCACTGAGATAGAATTTAGAATAATCAGATCAAGACACAGTAACAGTTAATGTCACAGTTTAAGGGTAACTTCACCTGTATTTCCCCTCACACACACACCCCTCCATGCCATGGTCTTCTCAGGGTGTGCCCAGTCAGCTCACCTGTCTAAGTAGGTACCCTTGTCCCACTCCCTTCTGACCAGGGTTTTAAGGCTGCATAGGCCCCCTGCCTTACACTGACTCTGATACCCCAATGAGCCAGTCTGCCAAACAGCCAGTGTTTGTGCCTTGGTTTCTCTCCAAGGGCTAGGAACAGTGCATTGAAAGTAGTTACAATGGGCCACACACACACACCTCTCAGTAGAACACTTATTCTTATGTTAAAAGCATCAGAGAAAAAAACATAATAAAGGTTCCTATATGCTTACTAAAAGCTTACCAGATATCAACCCTCAGTCTTATGGGATCTTAGTAAGCCCAAGACTTTCACAGTGGTTGGGGCTCCCTTTGGACAGAAGGTTCTGTGCTTTTTCCTGAATCAAAGGAAGTCTTCATGCCAGTTAAAAGTCACCCCTTTTATACCAAAAGGGGCTTTGTCTCGGTCTCTGGAAAACCCAGCCTGACCTAGTATATTCAAGCCTCCCCAAGGAGTGGTACCTCTCTGGAGGGGTGTACAGTTTTAGTGATGAGCCTTAATCACCCCCCATTGGGTTTTTTTTTATTTGTTTTGTTTTTTTAGTTCCTGGAGGAATGGTGGTAAGCCTCCCTGTCCTTCTCCCCAGTGCTGCATAAAATCCCTGGCCCACAGTGATTCATAAACTTAATATAATATGGTCCCCAAAGATATTGCTGATGGTTGCAATATCTGTCAGTCACAAATAGGACTGAACAGGAACTAGCTGTGTGGGTTCTTTTTAGCAAATTCATAAACATTCTCTGGCCTGATACTCCTGATTTACAGCAGAAACTCCTCTGAAGTCAAAGGAGTTACACTGGTATAAAATTGGTGTGAGAAGAGAATCCTGCTCCTTGAGTTCAATGTCAGCCATACCAAGAACAGGAAAGGAAGTCATCATGACTGGAGATCACAGAAGTCTGGGCATGTTGTTTAGACCAGTCCCCAAGCCAAATTCCAGCCAGGGAAATTTCATTTTGATTACTCTAGTGTCAAGGTTCCTTCCCCACTCTGAACTCTAGGGTACAGATGGGGGGGGACCTGCATGAAAACCTCTTACGCTTACTTTTACCAGCTTAGGTTAAAACTTCCAGGGTACAAGCTATTTTACCGTTTGCCCTTGGACTTCCACTGCCATCACCAAACTTTATCTGGGTTCCTGAGAAAATGTAGTTTGGAAATGTCTTTCCCCCCAAATCCTCCCAACCCTTGCACCCCACTTCCTGGGGAAGGTTTGGTAAAAATCTTCACCAATTTGCATAGGTGACCACAGACCCAAACCCTTGGATCTTAAGAACAATGAAAAAGCATTCAGTTTTCTTACAAGAAGACTTAATAGAAGTAAAAAAGAATCACCTCTGTAAAATCAGGATGGTAAATACCTTACAGGGTAATTAGATTCAAAACAGAAAATCCCTCTAGACAAAACCTTAAGTTACAAAAAAGACAGGAATATTCATTCTATTCAGCACAGCTATTCTCAGCCATTTAAAGAAATCATAATCTAACACATACCTAGCTAGATTACTTACTAAGTTCTAAGATTCCATTCCTGTTCTGTCCCCGGCAAAAGCATCACACAGACAGACAGACACAGACCCTTTGTTTTTCTCCCTCCCAGCTTTTGAAAGTATCTTGTCTCCTCATTGGTCATTTTTGGTCAGGTGCCAGCGAGGTTACCTTTAGCTTCTTAACCCTTTACAGGTGAAAGGATTTTTCCTTTGGCCAGGAGGGATTTTAAAGGTGATTACCCTTCTTTATATTTATGACATCTAGTTTTGCTACAGCAGCTGTTTGTGTGTTTGTATTACATAGATTGTATGCTCATTGGGGACAGAGATTGTGTCTTCCTTTGTGTTTGAAGAGAACCTAGTACAAGCTAGATGCTAAGCACAATCTAAATAATAACTATTATTCATTGTCTTTTGTAGGTACAGTCAATAGAAAGAAAGCTTCACCATCCCAGGAACCAGCAGGCAGAATTCTACCTCTGAGGTCTAAGGGTCATAGATGCATGTAACTCTACTTCACCACCTGGACACATCTGCTGGCCAGCATTTAAGAGGGACAGCCATGGCCCTGCCTCCTCCATGCCCCTTCCCACCAACTTTGGGCACAAATACACCACCTGGAACATGGGAGGGAATGGGAGTACAGGGACTGGAATTTTACCTTATGTGGGTTTGCCCAAGTTGAGGAGTGGTGGATGGAAAGCCCTCCCTGCCCTGAACACACACATGGGCCAGACAGAATCTGGCCTAACAATAATAATGGGTCTGACAGATCTCCACCAGCTCCTTTGTATGGGAGCCTTAGGAATGAAAAGTTTATATAATTTAAGATAGTTACTCTGATGGAACAATAATGAAACAAACATGTTTGCCTGGTTCTCTCTGCCTTTGAGACATAAGTCTTCTTACAATCCTAGTGGGTATATAGTCCTACAATACTAATCCATGCCATTCTGTTCATCAGGCTCTTTGTTACAGCACTGGATATGCTGAAAAGTGCCCCTGTTCTGGGAGTGTACAGTTTGAGACTCCAGCAAGAAAAGGCTGAATTGCAATGAAATGACTAACCTACCTGAAGCTGCTGTAGAGTGTTCCAGGAAGAGGTGCCAGGGAAATTTGATTGCAAGCATGACAGAGTTAGGCCTGGTCTACACAAAAAAGTTAGGTCAACCCAGCTACAAGCTTGCAAAGCTTCTCACACCAACAGAAGTTGGTCCAGTAAAATATATTACCTCACCCACCCTGTCTCTCGAATATCTTAGAGCCAACACAGCAACAACTCTCCAAAGATGACTCGAATGAAACAAAGGAATTAAAGGCCAAAGCTATGAAAGCTGAAATGAACATATTAAAGCAAGTTGTCCTGGAACATGACAAAATTTATAATAGTATGAGTAGACAAGCAACCCCAAAGAACAGGGTGTACTAGTTGCAGGCATGCTGGCGGAGACAGTACTTGTGCCCACTGTTTCAGATGTGGCAGTAAAAAACACTACGAATCAGAATGTTGGGCAGGAAAATCACAAGAGTGGAGAAACAAAGTTGGTTTGTCTCTTGCATCTGATTTACCAGGAGTCAGACATTTACCATGTGACTCCCAAGCAGCAAACTGGAGTAGCTAGTTTAGCTAATTTCAGTATCTTCATTAATGATCTGAAGGATGGCATGGACTGCACCCTCAGCAAGTTTGCAGATGACACTAAACTGGGAGGGGAGGTAGATACGCTGAAGGGTAGGGATAGGATACAGAGGGACCTAGACAAATTAGAGGATTGGGCCAAAAGAAATCTGATGAGGTTCAACAAGGACAAGTGCAGAGTCCTGAACTTAGGACGGAAGAATCCCATGCACCGCTACAGACTAGGGACCGAATGGCTAAGCAGCAGTTCTGCAGAAAAGGACCTAGGGGTTACAGTGGAAGAGAAGCTGGATATGAGTCAGTGTGCCCTTGTTGCCAAGAAGGCCAATGGCATTTTGGGCTGTATAAGTAGGGGTATGCCAGCAGATCAAGGGATGTGATCGTTCCCCTCTATTAGAGATTGGTGAGGCCTCATCTGGAGTAGTGTGTCCAGTTTTGGGCCACATCCAGCAGAAGGCAACAAAAATGATTAGGGGACTGGAACACATGACTTATGAGGAGAGGCTGAGGGAACTGGGATTGTTTCGTCTGCAGAAGAGGAGAATGAGGGGGATTTGATAGCTGCTTTCAACTACCTGACAGGGGGTTCCAAAGAGGATGGATCTAGACTGTTCTCAATGGTAGAAGATGACAGAATGAGGAGTATGGTCTCAAGTTGCAGTGGGGGATGTTTAGGTTGGATATTAGGAAAAACTTTCACTAGGAGGGTGGTGAAGCATTGGAATGGGTTACCTAGGGAGGTAGTGGTTTTTAAGGTCAGGATTGACAAAGCCCTGGCTGGGATGATTTAGTTGGGGATTGGTCCTGCTTTGAGCAGGGGGTTGGACTAGACCTCCTGAGGTCCCTTCCAACCCCGATATTCTATGAGCTTATGCTCAAATAAATTTGTTAGTCTCTAAGGTGCCACAAGTACTCCTTTTCTTTTTGCAGTCTGCAGATGCGTTTCAAGTTATATGACCAGCAACCTGTACAGAAGGTTTACATCCCAGTGCCTCACCCACTATCTAAAGAGGTAAAGGAATATCAGCAAGATCTCTTATACAAAGGATGGATCACAAAATCAAGTCATCCTCTTCATTGCCAGAAAAGAGTTGGTAGTCCAAGACTCTGCATCTACTATCAAGAATTGAATAGAATACCAGACAGACAACCCATCCCTCGGATCCAAGATGTTCTGAATGCATTAGGAGGTAACTCTGGTTTCTCCATCTCACATCGAGGTTTCATGAGTGAAAAGCTGTCACGTCACAGCCTTCATTACTCCATGGGTTTTCTATGAATGGGTTAGAATCCCATTCAGTTTAACAAATCCAAATGCAGCTGGAAGGCAGTAGGTGCAAGGGTGCCCTGCAGAACTTAGGGATGAGGTGTTTATTCCCTTCATGGATGTCCTTGTGTACAGTTGCCCTTTTGAAGAACATGTGGAGAATATAAGGGGAGTATTGCAACTATTACAGAAGCATGGAATTAAGCTGAAAGTTTCTAAATGTGAGCTCTTAGAGAGGTACCTTTCTTGGGAATGATGGAATCTGCTAAAGGTGATAAAATGGATTCAGCTGACACCGTGGCTTCTCAGGCTTTTGCAGAGAACCACTGAACACCACAGAGGAACTTCACAAGCTGCTCAGTTTCCTCACCTACTATTGCAGGTACATTCAAGATTTTTTTTTCAAATAGCGAAATCATTGTGCGACTTGTTGACTGTTCCACTGGAGTATGACAAACACCATCGCCAAAAGTGAACTCAGAAGAAGGAAGCTAAAGGGCAAGGAAAGGGATCTGGACAAATGGCCAGTTATATGGACTGAGAAATGTCAACAAATTTTAAACCTGTTGATTAACTGCCTGATACAGCCACCAATAATAGTCCACTCCAATTTTGTTTTACCCTTTATCCTTCATGTAGATGCTTCCAATAAGGCATTAGGTGCAGTCTTATACCAACATCAGGAAGGTAAACTGAGTCAGATTGAGTCAAAATGCTAACTGCAGCTGAGAAAAACCACCACCTTCTTTCAGGAGAGCTGGAGTTTCTGGCTTTAAAATGGGCTGTAACTGACAAAATCTGTAATTTACTTTACTACACACAGGCAGATTAAGGTTTTGTGGAGCCCTGGGCCAGAGCAAGTCGGGGGGCCCATCCACACCCCGGTCTGCCCCATTCCACCCCCCCCATACTGAAGCTCACAATCAGTTCTCCTTTGTCTCCCTTCCTGCCCCCACTGCAGCCCTAAGACCAGAGAAACACTGTTTCCCTGCCCTCTGGCATGGCCTCTGGGCCGTGGTGGGGAGTGAGAGCTCTCCCAGCCCTGAGGCCATTGCAGGGAGCTAGAGCTCTTTCAGTCCCAGGGCTGCAGCTGGTTGCTCCTGCCAGGGAGCGGGGTCAGGGTGTGGGGGCTTGCCCCACCCAGCCAGTGCTCCTGCTGGGAAGCAGGGTGCAGGGGGGACCCCAGAAAAATGGGCACCCAATTGGCCAGGGTCTTTGAGCATGGGCCCAGTCAGTCCAGTGGCTAATCTGCCACTGACTACACACAATCCTTTAAGGTTTACAGTGATAATAGCCTGCTAACCTGTTTTCACCTCTGAATGCCACAGCAGACTGGTGGATTGCAGAATTAGCTGACTAACTTCAAAGTTAGATATTGTCCAGGGAAATCTAATGTGGGAGCAGATGCTTTTTCCAGATTTCCCCTTGATATGGAAAATATGAGAGAATGCACAGAAGATATGAGCAAAGATTATGTTAATGCTGTCATACAGTCCTGGATGTATAAAGAGATGGCAAGGTGTTTTGATTAGCAGCTATTACTACCAATCTTTTGGCAGTAGAAGAATTCTCCATGGGTATTAAAGCCACCATAAAGTCTACATCACGAGAAGACATTTTGGCAGTTCAGAAGAAAGATCCAGCAATTGCTACAATTCTTCATCACAAGCACTCTGGGCACAAACCAAATAACCAAGAGAACACAGGAAGATGTGCTAAGATCTCCACCCTGATGGGTGAATAGGGATGATTTAGTTGGGGATTAGTCCAACTCCCTGCTCAAAGCAGGACCAGATGACCTCCTGAGGTTCCTTCCAACCCTGATATTCTATGATTCTAATAGTATCTGTTGCCTGTGGCTACAGATGGAATTCTTTATTGGAAAACCAGGTGACCAAATCAACTACAAAAGGCAGGTATCAAGAACTACATGAAGGGATGGGATATTTAGGAGCAGTGCAAGTAATCCGTCCCACACAAGACTGGTTTTACTGGCTGCAGATGAAGAGGGACATTGAACATTGTCACAGAGCCTGTGTATTCATCAAGCAAAAGAAACCTCACCAGCCTACCGGAGCTCCACTAGCTAACAGTTGCAACAGAACCATTTGAGCTTTTATCAATAGACTCCTTGCATCTAGACAGAAGCAAAGGAATATATGTACACATCTTAGTCATAGTGGGTCACTTCCAAACCTGCCCTACCACTACCAAATCGGGCAAGACTGGGACAGACAAGAGCTTCAATTACTTTTGTTTTAAAATGTGATTTCTCCAGAAGAATCCATCATGACCAAGGACCAGAGTTTGAAACAGTTTATTACAAAGATTACAGCAGTACTGTAAAATTGAAACATCTTGCATAAGCCCACACCACCCACACAGAAATAGGAAGATAGAAAAGCTGAACCAAACTTGGCTATGTTGGGAACCTTACCAGAAGAACAAAAGTCAAACTGGAAGAACTCTTAAGTCATTATGCCTATAATTGTACACAAAATGAAGCTACAGGGTTCTCACTCTATTATATGGAAAATCACCATGTTTGCCCACTGACATCACATTTGGTTTACCGATAAACTCTGAATCTGCACCTGGCCATCATAAAGATTCCATTTCTCAATGTAAACAGCAGATGAAAGAAGCTTATGAACAGGCATCAAAACGTTCTTAAAAAGCTGTTACTTGTGGTAAGATTCCCTATGATCAGCAAAAAGGGCAGCGCCATGCATTACCAAGTGGCAGTATTTGTCAGGAGCCTTTCAGAGAGAGGGGGGACCAAGCGACTTAAGATTTTACTGGGAAGAAGAGCTTCTTGTAGTACTAAAAAGGAAAGAGGAAGTAAAAGCAGAAGGTAGAAAAACATGTTAGTTCTTCACAATGTTTTACATCCCGTGACTGATTTCTTGCCTTGGATATGACACCGCTCTCTAAACGACCGCCGTAAACTAGCACAGAAGAGATCAAAAGGAAGATAGAAATTTGGACTCCAGTGATACTGCTCATGGCACAGAGACTTTGAATCCAGAGGCAGACACATTTCATCCATGTCTGGGAAATGTTATTGATCCAGTAAACTTGGAAACTGCTGGTCAGACTGATAAGACATGAATGCCAAAATGGAACGTAAAACCAGCAGTGCAAGGGGGCAGATCACCACAACAATCCACTGACACAGCAAGGTCATCCATCTAGAGACAGAAGAGACCGTCAGACACTGACACACATGAACAATTAAGGACACCTACTTATCAGTGTCTAAATCCAACTATTGGACTGGTGAATGCCCCATGAGGTTATGCTCATATTTGTTATATGCCATTCCAAGCGCTTGTTTCTGCACCTTATCCTGCATTCTATCCAAGTTTGATGTGATATCAGTACATGAAGTGTGTTCTAGTTCTGGATAGTTTGTAATTGTTTGGTACACTTTCTAAATAGCTTGCCATATGCTCAGTAACTTGGAGTTAAATAGTTAACCATTGATTATACACGAACTGTTATTGCAGAAGATATTAATCTAGTTGGGGATTTAAGGTGTTCAAACTGACTACTCAGTTGGACAATGGAACTAAAATTGCTGCAGAAATTTTGCTTAATGTGAAATAAACTGAAGAGAGATGCAGAAGCCTCCACCGTCAGAACCAGAACTTATGACAGAGCAGAGACAGAGACTCACTTGAGAATGACTTATGAGCTTATGAACTTGTGGACAACTGCTAATAAATCAAACGGATGGACTATGTTATATTTTGTTAATGGAAATGTCCCAACACTTCCAGTACAAGAGGGGAGTGTAGAAATGCTTTCAGTCATTGTTCAGACACAGAAGAACAAATTGAGCAATTTAAAGTAACTACGAGACAAATATTTGTAATTAGAATGGAAAAATGGAGCAAATAATATAATAGCTGAAGTGGAGATTACAGAAAGTTAAGTTTGATATGAAATCTAAGTTTAATTCTGTTAATTATTTCAAGTGTCTTTTGCAGCATGCTGAGTCTAGTGAAAGTATGAATCATTGTCTGGCTTTAGGTTTCAGAGTGGTAGCCATGTTAGTCTGTATTAGCAAAACAAGGAGTCCTTGTGGCACCTTAGAGACTAAAATTTATTTGGGCATAAGCTTGTGGGCTCAAACCCACTTCATCAGATTCATGGAGTGGAAAATACAGTAAGCAGTATATATATTACAGCACATGAAAAGATGGCTTTAGCATGAACAAAAAAGGAGTGTATGCCAACAATGGGTGACATGGTCTATTATCCCATATAATTTTGTACTAACATGGTCTTCTAGCATTATTTGTTTAGGTGTTTTTATCCCACCATGGCTAAGACCCTGGATTTCTTCTTTGTATAGCATAATGTAACCTCCTTCCATAAGTGTCTTTAAATCTGATTTTCAAAGGAGTTAGTTATTACTCATTTCCCTAAAAGGCTGAGTTGTCTTGCCAGAAATAATAATTCTGCTACCTTGAGCATAGCAATTTTTTTAATAAGAGTTATCATCTTAACACAATTCATGCTGCAGCAACATTTTATGAGCAGCTTTGCTTCAAATATTCTCTCTATCAGAATTTGCCACTCTGGTTTGAATCTTAGTAAATACAAGAAACAACAATTCAGCATTTAGGAGGCCAGTCTTCTTTTGGTTTCAGAGTAACAGCCGTGTTAGTCTGTATTCGTAAAAAGAAAAAAGAAAAGGAGTACTTGTGGCACCTTAGAGACTAACCAGTTTATTTGAGCATGAGCTTTCGTGAGCTACAGCTCACTTCATCGGATGCATAGCATATCGTGGAAACTGCAGAAGACATTATATACACACAGAGACCATGAAACAAAACTTCCTCGGTGGGAGGAAGTTTTGTTTCATGGTCTCTGTGTGTATATAATGTCTTCTGCAGTTTCCACGATATGCTATGCATCCGATGAAGTGAGCTGTAGCTCACGAAAGCTCATGCTCAAATAAACTGGTTAGTCTCTAAGGTGCCACAAGTACTCCTTTTCTTTAGTCTTCTTTTGAATACCATGATTCACTGGGCAATTATTGAAGATATGCTGAGGGAATGGCTCGGACATTTCTGACTAATTCCTTTGTTCTTTCCTTTTTTTTTTGGATACATTTGCTCAAATACTATTGACCATATCATGGCTGCCATGTTTATGTACATAGCTACACTAGCTCAGGGGAATCTTGAGCTGTGAAAGCCCTGGAAAACCTTAGAAGCCAGTTATAGAATTCTGATTGTGGCTCTGGCAGACCAGATGCCAGCTCTTGCCAAGGACCCAATGTCTCAACTGAACACTGACAAATACATTGCTGGAATTAGTCTGGCTCACATGTATGTTAGTATTGTTAAAGTAGAGGTTACATGTATAAGAATGTGTTTAGCATTTAGATTTTATGAAAGGCTTGTAGGAGGTTGCATGTAGTAATCTCACTTATAACACCTGTACCCCATGTTATAAAGTAATATTAAGTCTTTGCATTCTAATCCTCTAATTGTGTAAGTTATCAAACAGGAAGGAAACATTAATGTAAAATGCTGGCTTCCTACAGAAGGTGTTAGGTCTGGCCTACCAAGAAGGCCCATTGAAACCAAATAAGCCATTGTGAAATACCAAAGAACAAAAACTTTAATTGCATTCCTCCCACCCACACACCATAAAGTAGAGATGTGCTTGTGAACTCGTCCCATCACCTTGAACTCTGTGGAGAAGGGAATAAAAATCCCTAACAGGAAGAAACTATCTCTGTGCTGCTTGGACTTTGGGACAGCAAGATTTCTAAGCATAAGCAAGGAATCCCCAGCTGCTTAGCTCAGGTTAGCCCTAAAGGACATAAAAACTACCATAATATGCAAGCTCTATATCATCTTTTGGAACTTAAGACACTAACTTATTTGTGTGTATATGTTTACCTGATTTACCTTGTAAATAACCATTATTTCTTTTTCTTAGTTAATAAATCTTTAGATAATTATAGAATTGGCTACAAGCGTTGTCTTTAGTGTAAGATCTAAAGTGCAATTGAGCTGGGGTAAGTGACTGGTCATTTGGGATTGGAAGTAACCTGAGTATTGTTATTTTTTTGATGTAAGGGACCATCTATCACAAAGGCAAGTTTGCTTAGGTGGCAAGATATACCTGAGCACCGAAAGGGACTGTCTGTGATTCCATGGTTAGGCTGTTATAGTGCCTGAAGAGTTTAAACTTGATACTTGGTTGGTGAAATCTAAGTATAGAACTCAGTCAGTTTGGGGTTTGTGCCCTGCTCCTTTAACAGTGTGCCATGAGGTTGGTACTCATTCTCCTGAGCCACTCCAGACAGCCTGACACTGGTTACACCACAAAACCACGGAGCTCCATGAGGCTATGCTTTCTGCTTCCTACATTTTACAACTTCTTCCTCTCAGGATCATAGCTTATCCCAAATGCAATCTGGAGGCATCACTGCCACTCAGGTTGTTAACCTGCATTAATGGGATGCTGGGGCTGCATTACTGTAGGAGTCACATCTAAACCAGCAGTGTTTTCAAAAACATTACATAGAAGAGGACATGCCACCTATTCATCTAACTGAAATAATTGGGAGTTAAGCACCTCACCTGCTTAGCCACCTGTTGGCACCTATCTAAAATATCTCTGAAAACCTAGCCCTTAGAGTGTTAACTTCTCTGGGCAGAAACTGCTTTTTATTTATGTGTAAAGTATCATGCACACTTGTCACCATAAAATAATAGAAGTGAGCTGTAGCTCACGAAAGCTTATGCTCAAATAAATTTGTTAGTCTAAGGTGCCACAAGTACTCCTTTTCTTTTTTAAAAAGAAACCTGAAACCTGTCCTTTTCTTTTTGCGAATACGGACTAACACGGCTGCTACTCTGAAACCTATTGCTATATTGTAATAGAAACCACCAGATGGCAGTATCATAGTTAGCAAGGAAAAACATTTAAATGATACATTCATAGCATTATCCTTACCTTGAAAATTAGTTAAGAATGTTCAGGAAGTATTTCCTGGTGCCTATTCCCTTTTTATAGCCTGCCAGTTATGCAAAGTTAAAGAAATAAGGAAGTTTCATTGGAACTAGTTGTGTAACTATATGAGGAGCTATGGCTTCTGCAAGATAGCTTTCATGTCCCTAATTATCATGGGCTCAATACAGGGAGGTTCTAAGATCACTGTGAAGAGTGTTGAATGCTTTCAATTGACACTGACTTCAATGGCCTTCAGCACCATAGCAAGATCCAGCCACACCTGTGTCAAATAAAAACATGGTAATTCAGAACTCTAACATATTTTGGGCCCAATCATGCTACATGTTTAGTATCTCTCAAATGTGTAAATGCCCAGTTCTGTAAGGTGCTGAGAACCTCAATGATAGTTGAGGGCTAAGTGAATTATGGGTGCACAGAGCATTGCAGGAGGTGCTCAGTACCTTACAGGAGCAGACCCTAAAACCAGCCAGTCCCCCAACAAGCACCCTGAATTTAGACCTAATCTGTCAGTATCCCTTTAATAAAAAAGTCTTCGGGATACAGGATGTGCCTACTAATATGCTTTTTTTTAAAAAAAACATCTGTGTAATGCTTTCTTACAAATTATCAATGCAAAATAACTAACCTTAAGGAAAAAATATCCTCCCATACAAGCCCCCAAACATCCAAAAACACATCTCCAGTGTACACCCTGTGAAAAATAAAAACCTAACTGTACAATGGGTACAAAGGAAATAAGCGCAGGAGAAAGAGGCCACAACAAGCCTCAGGATCTGGAAAGACTCTCAGTGACTACAAAGGACTTTGCCCAAGGTCTGTAAGAGGTTTGTGGCCACTGTGCTATTAGACTCTCCAGAGAGGACAGGCATGGCAGCACCATTAGTGAACCCAGGTGAGGGGAATGCAGGCTGCACCCTCCCCAAGACAGGCACAGTTTAGGCTTAAATTTGTGAATAATGATCTCAAGGAGCAATTTCTTATTTGAAATGTCAAATTTAAAAATCTCCAATAGGTTCAATTTAAAAGTAAGCACCAGTCATATCCTCACCAGAAGACACACCGATCTTTCCTTACAAATATCAAAAGGGAAACAATATAACCCTTAAATGAGCCATGTTATCTTCTAGAGCTCATTTAGGAACAATCTCCAAATCCACTCTAGCAGAAACAGATTAGGATTCCAACTGCATCTGATTAGCCCTGCCTTTAATAAAACTTGCTAACTGATCCGTATCACAGACAATGAAAATGTCCCCATCTACTTTTCCCTGCATTTACTAGTAAATAAGAGAGAACTCTGCACTGTGATCTAAAATGTCTTCCTTTCATAGCAAGATCCCATATCTAGCATCTTCAGTCAAGCTGGATAAGTCCATAAACTTTACTGGGTTTTTTGTTTGTTTTTGGGGTGGAGGGTTGCCATAGAACAAGTTGTCACAACACTCAAATAATTTCTAACTCCAGTCTTGATCATTGGAGATAACAAAGGTTATTAGGAATATTGTCCTTGAGACTTAATCTGATTCATGGGTTTATAAACTTCCACCTGCTGATTTATAGCCAGTTGTTTTCCTCTTATTAGTGGGACAAAGGGGTAGCAAATGGAACTGGCTGAGGAATGGAAGCAGCAGCTCTGGTACATGCCCTCTGGTGCTGAGGAGCCATGGAAGCCCCTCCATGTGAGGCAAGATTGAAAAGTTGGGTTTGTTTAGTCTGGAGAAGAGAAGACTGAGAGGGGACATAACAGTTTTCAAGTACATAAAAGGTTGTTAGAAGGAGAAGGGAGAAAAATTGTTCTCCTTAACCTTCGAGGACAGGACAAGTAGCAATGGGATTAAACTGGAGCAAGGGCAGTTTAGGCTGGACATTAGGAAACACTTCCTAACAGTCAGGATGGTGAAGCACTGGAATAAATTGCTTAGGGAGATTGTAGAATCTCCATCATTGGAGATTTTTAAGAGCAGGTTAGACAAGCACCTGTCAGGGATGGTCTAGATAATACTTAGTCCTACCATGAGTGCAGGGGACTGGACTAGATGACCTCTTGAGGTCCCTTCCAGTTCTATGATTCTATGTGGTGATGGGGTAGGGTGACCAAATAGCAACTGTGAAAAAAGGGATGGGGGTTAGGGGCATAATAGGTGCCTATATAAGAAAGAGTCCCAAAAAACAGGACTGTCCCTATAAAAACGGGACATCTGGTCATCCTATGATGGGGTATGTTGGGGACAGGATGTGGCTGAAGATGGGAAGCAGACCCTCTTTGTGGCATACTCACCCTGGGACACAGTGTATTTCCAAGATGAAATCTACATGGGAGTTAATGCAGCTAGACCATGTGATATGAGAACACTTTAGAATCTTTTGGGATGAACCATGTTATTAAAATATTAATACATTCTTGCAAGGGGTAACATTTTCAGAAGTGCCTAAGTAACTTTGGGCTAGATACACAAAGGAACTTAAGTGCCCAACTACCATGAAATCCAATATTTAGCCACCACTGAGATCTTCAGATCTGAAGTTGAGTGAAATTTTTTCAGCCAATAGTAAATGTGCCAAAAAAATGCATTTTGGGGGCCTGAAAACTATTTACAATTTTGGATCTAATTTGGCAAATAGTTTGTTTTTAAAAAAACGAAAAATCAATTCAGAAATGTCAAGACATTTCAGTCAACCCAAATGCAATTTGTTTTTTTTTTGATTCAGTGAGAAAAACAAAAAAATAGTTTCAGTTAAAACTAATAAAAAACAAAAAACAAAATGATTTGGCCGCTGAACTGAAAAATCAAATATTCACTCAAAATCCCTGCTCAAGCTGCCACCTAGGTTTCTGTCAGTGGGCACTTGGAAAGCACCTAAATCTTGGTGATGCAAAGTGTTTGGCACCCTAGTTTATGCCTATGCCCTGGCAGGATTCACAAACTAGGTTTCCCCTGCCTGTCTCCCCAGCAGGTCCCAATTTGCCTGGCATGCTTTAAGCACACCTAACCTGCATGAAAGATGGCCAGGATGATGAATTATTCCCAATAGCCAGAGCACTCAACAGGGATGTGTGAGATCTAGGTTTAAATCCCTAATCTGGAGCCTGAATTTGAATGCCCCCCCCCCCAAAATGAGTGTCCTAATGACTGGACAGAGGGTGTCCTTGAATTGGGCTCTCCCCTGTGGAAGATGTTCCACTTTTATAAATAAAGAATCATTAGAGGAGTGGAATGGATGCTGGGTTTCCCATTAAATGGGAATTTAATCCAGAGTGGACCAGTTTTAACAGGAGAGTCTAAGGGAGCCTGTATCAAAATATTCCATAAAAATCAGTGGTTAGAACACTCACCTGAGAGGTGGGAGACCTCTCTTCAAATCCTCCCCCCCCCCCCCCATCAGGTATAGGGAGGAACTAAACCCAAGTCTCCAACATCCTGGGTGAGTGGTCTAACCACTGGGCTGACATCTATCAGTAAGGTGCTATTGCTAGCCAGATTTTTAATGGTGCCTCTGAGCACACCTACCTGATCGGGCTCTGCAGGCAAGATAGGTGAGAAATGTCTCTCTTCCCCTGGTTTGTGGATCGCGTTGGGGCTTAGGCCTGAGGTAGGCATCTAGATACTTGCCTGAGTCAGCAGTGGGCACAGCTAAATATAAACATATACATCTAGGAACAAAGAATGTTGGCTATGCTTACAGGATGGGGAAGCAGTGCTCTGATAAAGATTTGGAGTGTAGTGTATAGTCAACTGAACATGAGCTCCAAATGTGACACTCTGGCCAAAAGAACTAATGCGATCCTTGGATGCATAAACGGGAATCTGAAGTAGGAGTAGAGAGGTTATTTTACCTGTGTATTTGGTACTGGTGCTACTGCTGTTGGAATACTATGTCCAGTTCTGGTGCCCACAATTCAAGAAGGAAGTTGATAAGAACACAAATTAGAGAGGGTTCAGAGAAGAGTCACAAGAATGATCACAGGATTAGAAAACATGCCTTATAGTGATAGGCTCAGGGACCCAGATCCACAAAGGTATTTAGCCTCCTAATGTCTATTGATTTCAAATTAATGGAAGTTAAGAGCCTAAATAACTTTGTGCATCCAGGCCACAGTCTGTGCCTTTGATCCCCATCTGTAAAACGGGGATAATAGCACTTCCCTACTTCACAGAGGTGTTGTGAGTATAAATACATTACACATTTCAAGGTTCTTGATATTAGGTAATGGAGGCCAGGTGAGTACATAAGAAATGACACCACATTGTTATGGAGTGGACACTTGCGAAGAAGTCAGAGTTGGTTTGAGAGGGTAGTTCCAGCCTTTATTAGAAGATTTAAATGATCTTATAAACAAAAATCTTTCTGTATTAGAAGCATGCATAGGTGCTGACTCCATGGGTGCTCCAGGGCTGGAACACCCATAGAAAAAAAAGTTGGTGGGTGCTTAGCACCCACCAGCAGCCAGTTCCTCTCCCTCCAACCTAGCACCTCCCACCTGCTGATCAACTCATCCCCCACCCTCCCAGTGCCTCCTGCCAGCTGTGATCAGCTGTTCCGCAGCATGCAGGAGGTGGGGGGGGAACTGGGCAGGAAAAGGCAGGTGGAGGTGGAGCAGGGACAGGAAGATGAGGGGCAGGAGCGGGGTGGGAAGAGGAGAGGTGGGGTTGGGGCTTTGGGGAAAGGGGTGGAGCACCTCCAGGGAAAGGAGGAAGCCAGCACCTGTGGAAGCATGCTATTAATAATCAAAAGTTCCTTGCCAGCAGCATTTTAAAACTGCCATCTTTCTAGCTTTTAATTGGAAAATTTATGTTGTCTGTGCTGTTCATCTCTAATTCTCCCAGTTCTGACTTATTTATTGTTTCCTTTTCTTTTTTCTTTTTACTGTAGACAATTAAATTGATGGTATTGGTAAAAAAGCCAAGTGTTACAAAAACATAAATTTTAACATGGAATTTTGCTTCAAGGCTACTGGCATGTTAGTTCAAAGTCCAAACACCTTAACATGACAAACAAAAAAGTGAAAACAAAATTGCATTTCAAGATTAGTAACCAATGATCTGGCTTTAACATTTAGAAAGGATTAAACATCTTCCATAATACTGTTTGACTTGAACAAGTTCCCAAACACAAAGTTAAACAATAAACTCTGAGTCCCAGGCAGCTTGTTAAGCCTAGCTCTCTAATGACTATTATGCTGCAATGTTTTTGACTGCATGACAGACTAGCACAAGTGATATGTTAACAGAACTAGGGCAATTTGAAGCTATTTTAATGCAAAAAAATACATTGCTATTATGACAGGTTTCAGAGTAACAGCCGTGTTAGTCTGTATTCGTAAAAAGAAAAAGGAAAAGGAGTACTTGTGGCACCTTAGAGACTAACCAGTTTATTTGAGCATGAGCTTTCGTGAGCTACAGCTCACTTCATCGGATGCATAGCTATATATATATATAGCTGTAGCTCACGAAAGCTCATGCTCAAATAAACTGGTTAGTCTCTAAGGTGCCACAAGTACTCCTTTTCCTTTTTCTTTTTACATTGCTATTAGTATGTTAAGGGAACAAATGCTTCCTGAATGCAGACTATACAATGAGTGTGATCTTCCCTAACTGAAATCAATGGGAGCTTAATATTGACTTCATTCACAGTAGAATTAGATCCATTATCAGCACGTCTAATTAGATTACGCAAGTTATTAAAAGGAAAAGTTTCCTATAAAGATTTCTGACTAAATTTATATCCTAAACCTGCCTGATGAAGGAAAGCTTTTGGCAAATATTGTATAGTTACATCTGTGCAAAACAATAATTTGTTTTAAAAGTTAATCCAAACAGTGAAGACACTTAAATAATGAGCCAAATCCAGCCTTACACTTCATTAGTTCATCACTGAATATGTCCCATTATCTTTTAAATTGCATCAAAATAGGTAATGCAGAGAACACACTCCAAATTACATTTGGAAAGTACATAGTATTCATCATAAAGTAAAAAAAGCTAATAACCTTCTTCAGAGTTGTGCTCTGACATGCACAAATATGTTGAAATATATTTTATATACATATTAGTATTTAAAGGGCCAGATTTTCCAGACCAGCAAGGAACTTTTTGGTGAAAGACTGTAAAGGGGAAAAAAAAGTCTCTGAAACTTGTTTACAGCTCCCCAAAACTGGAGATGCAAGGCAAAGGCTGCTTCAATCTACACTTGGATATAAGAACCTGATCATGCAAACACATATGCATGTGCTTAGCTTTATTACAAATAGTGTTGTACCTTTTCCTCTATCTAGTCTAGTGATTAGGGTATTTACATAGGATGTGGGAGATCCATGTGTGGCAAAATACCTTGTTCACCTCAGTAGGCTCAGTCCTTTCTAGCATTGGAGACTCAGGTTTGGGGCAAGGCAAATCCTTATAGGTGGCACAGGGTCCTGCTACTCCTCTCCTCAGTCAGTCAGTCAGTCCCTTGTGCTTGTTTTCCTTCCCTTCTGGGGAGCAAGTGCAGCCTCCCTACTAGGAAGGGCTGGTGTCTCACTACAAACAACCTACTGGCAGCTTCCCTGCTCCCCTCACTCTCCCCTTCCTACCACCCAGGGGAGGATTTAAAAAGGTCCCAAGTAGTTGGAGTCAGCTGAACCTAATTGGTTCCCTACCAACCCCTTTTCCAGCTGAACCTTATTGCCCCCTGGTTCTCTCTCCTCAGTGGATAGGGAGGGGCCTTTTAATCCCCTGGGACTAATTACTATCCCCCTTTTGTAGCTGTTTGTCCTGGGTTTACCACACATGATTCAAGTTCCACTGCCCACCCCCTTAGGTGAGTGCCCTACATACTAAGCTACAGAGACATTCTAACTCTTGCACTCTCCCAACTAATATTTAATTATTCAGTTATTTAATTAAAATGGAACAACTTCATAGGGGAGAGTGAAGGAATCACACACTAACCTGTGAGGTGATAGATGCAGTTCAAACCCCTTCTCCCTGTCAGGAGATAGGGGATTTTAACAGGGGGTCTTCCCCTAATCTGGGTGAGTTCCCTGTCCACAAGGTTATAAGGGAAATCTCCTACTCTTGGTCCCCTGCCACCCCACCCCCCGGATGTTTTATGTGAACTTGTCTGAGGAGCCAAATCCACTAGGTTTGAGCATATCTACCAGTTTAGGCCCCCACACGTGACTTAGGCAGCTGAAGGCCTATCTTTCCTGGTTTGTGAATCACTCTGAGGCTTTGGTGGGAGATAGGCATCCGGACACCTAACAGGAGACAGCAGTGTGCATGCTCCGGTGGGAGATAAGCACCCAGGTGCCTAGAGTGAGACTGCAGAGCGCATGCCCAGAGGCAAAATCGTAGGCACCGAATGAGTTTAGGCACCTAATAGGTTGCCAATTTTGGTTGGCTGTATTCCTGTAAGTTTCATCACATGACATAATCTTTAATTGAAGATTAATCTTTAATTCCTGGAGACTCTAGGACAATCCTGGAAGGTTGGCAACTCTACACCAACAAGGTTCAGCGGCAGCCATGCAGGAGTTTTCTGGGTTGCAGTGTTGCCCAAAAACGGGACTTAGGGACCTCAGAACTTTGTGGATTACACCCAAAGTGCTGCCAAATACAAAGAGTAAACAAATGGAAAAAGAGAGCTGTTTATTTAATATCTTAAATTATACTCCTCCTAGGTGTTGCTTGCAGCACTAGTGATGTTAGCAGTAGTATGCTAAAATATTGTCAGATAAAGGAGAATTTTTAAGTTGATGGTATCTTTTTAAATGTAGAGTAAGTGTGGTGCAGGCTTGTGTTTGGCAAGTGACACAATGTGGAGCTGCGTAGTCAAGCATAGGGTGCAGTACAGCCACAGGGTCCAGTCCTGCAAACACTTACACATATGACCTGCTTTAGCAAAGTACTTATGCATGTACCTAACTTAAGCACATAAGAAGTTGCAATGAAGCTAGTGCCCCTTAACGTTAGGCATGTACTTATGTATCTTGATGGATCAGGGCTACAAATAGTCCCATTAGTGCCGATGGGACTGCTTATGTGTGCAAAGAGATTCAAAAGCGTGTTCGCACAGTGCCCGCCTCACCATGCGCAACAAATGGATTTGTGCATGAGTAACTGAGAACACAATCTGCCTCAAAGCTTTCAAATAGATAGATTTGCTATTTCCAGCCTGGGCAATGATCTTTATGCAGGCTATGAACTCTGTAAACAGGCACAGTAAACTTTAAAAAAAAATGCTGTCGCCTGAACTTTACGTATCAGACTAGAAAAGGCTCATGGACAATTCTGGAATAGTTGTCTTAAAGATAATCCCACAAAATAGGAAAGATCCTAATCAGAAAGACTTTAGCACATAGCTCCATACAATCTGCCTTGTAGTGAAAACAGATACAAAAAAAATCCAGTGAAAAAAGGATGGCACTGAAAAAATGTCAAGGAATGGCCATATTTATCAGATCCTTTAAGATAAACCAAATCCAATGAAGATATAACATAAATTGCAGTATGCCTATAACTCATTCCAAACCCCATATGTCATAAACATTTTCCTTCTATTTATAACAACCTAATTTTAAGCTATGCAATGTATACTTGAATTTACCGCTCCAAGTAGATATGTATTTGGTATTATGCTGGTTTTTGACTCATGCACTCTTCTGAATTAATGTACTACCGTAAACTTTTGAAAAGTACTAGAGATCACACCATTGCTTCTGTTGGCTGAGCTCATTGCACACACCATGGTTTCCTTGCATTCCTCCATTTCCTTCCACAAGTTCTGAGTGCCACTCTCCCATCGCCATTTATTTCAGGGACATATATAAATCATTAAACTCATATAATTTTTAATTCGTGAAATTATTTCTTTTCTTTCTATCTGAGAGATAAATCATTAAGGGTGTCAACATTTTATGTCTGATTGGCAGGATGGGCAGAGCTGAGATGGGAGAGGGGTATATTGGAAGGTGGTAATGGTTGCTGTCAACCAGTTATTTGCTCTATAGACAATTACAGACCTACTTAAAGTTGCTAGGTGTGCTGACCAGATGCCAGGCGCACTCTGTGTCCCTGATTTCTCCCTTCCGGTTTACCAGTTTTTACCAAAATCGATAGAGGTCTACCCAATTGAGTCCTAGAATATTCTCTAAAATTTTGGAATTGATCGTATACAGTGTTCAAAAGTTATATTGTTACAATGCCATTCAGCTTTGGCCCGGCCAGGCTGGGCCAAATCAGAGGGGCACTATAACCCCATAAACCAGGTCCCAATGCTACTTGGTTTGGCCCTCTTCTCTCCTTCCCCCCACCCCCTCCGCCCCATGGATGGCTCTGCCCATCTGGCTGGAGCTGAATTGCTCAGTGGGATTTAGGGCTTAAAGCTGGGAACTTGGAACCACGACTCATGATTTCTATTCCTGACTCTGCCGTGGACTTGCTATGTGATCTCTGGCAAGTCTTATAAACGCTCTGTAGTACCTAGTCCCTTTTACATCTATTTTACACAGGTATAAATGACTACATGAGGGTACAGAGGATCAGGCCCTCTGCCTGCTGGAGATATAGCATGATATATTTTTATACAAATGTTCATAGCCAATTTCTAATACTGAATGTAAGAATACGAAGTTAGGCAAGAAAAGCACTTAGGGCCCAATTCTGTCATCTATGATTATATTAAATAATATCGTATTCTATGAGTACTATTTGGAATGAATAAGGGTGGCTGAATTGGGCCCTTATGTGTCGCAGGTACAGCAGTAGTAACTCACAAATACATATTTTTGCATTTTCATTCTCCATCTTTGACCCTGGAGAGATCAGCTTGAAAACTCATATCTTGTGTCATTTGTCTAATCCTGTTCTTTGGTCAGTGCTTGTGCTTATTCATCCTACCTTTATCTTGAAGCAAGTAAGGGTGGAAAGCATATAGCCAGGACTCTCTGACAGTACAATTTGTACATTCCACTTCTTTTATTTGAATAGATTGCACCAGCTCACTATTGAACTGTTTTTCAGCTGGGGCCAGCTTCCAAAATGCTCCACACCATCGTATCTACGCCAGCCTTCTTTACAAAGTGCAGCTGTGGACAGATGGCAAAAGTTAAGTCATGAGAAGAACTTGAAAAAAATGGGAATCAAGCTGAGGTCCTGCTTACCTAATTTTTGCTTTTGAAAGAGGTTTCAGCTTCCAGTTAAGGTGTTTATAAATCATCTCTCTGATTTTAGGATCAATATGTATCTGGAAACTGTTGATATCCTAGTGTTCTGCAGTTTGTGTCTCATATTGCTAACCTAAAATAACATGGCATCAGCATGGTAAAAAATGGAAAGGAAACAGCTGTTTCTCCTTTTTATGCTGGGTGACAATCCATTTGTTAACGTTAGAATAGCACTGACTATAACATTAATAACAGTTTTGGTGCTGGCTATTCTTCAGCCAAAGCAGGTGTATCAGGAACTAGAGAGCAGACAAAGAGCATATGACTTGCTCTTGATCATGGCTATCCTTACATGTGGGTGATCATTAGATTGATCCCTTTTTCTTTACCTTTTCCTTTTAAAAATAATAAGGATCTATCCAAGTCTGCCGTAGCTGTTTATACTTCTGCCCTGTTAGTGCTGGATGATGACTGATCCTGCATGGGAGCACAAGGGGAATTGTGGGGCGGGGAGAGCCTTCCACACTGCTTGGCAGAGGGGTGCACATACTGTACCTCCACAAAGAAGTAGAAGGCACCTCTAATCATGTTTTTCACTACCCCTGGAAGCATTGTGTCTGCCTGGGAGCACCACAGAATGCCTGAGGACTGGCATTTGTGTGTTCTATCTCCATATCCTCCTTGGAAGGCAATAGAGAAGAGCCTTTAATCTGTATTAGTATTTTGAGCACTAATGAAGGGCCTCATCATATTTTGTTACACTATAAAGGCCTGATCCAAAACCCACTGAAGTCAATGGAAAGATTCCAATTGACTGTGAAACAAATTATATCAGGCCCTGAATCAATCAAAATGATATGTGATTTTGTTGATTTTGTTTTGGAGGGCAAAGGCTGTTTTTATTTTTGTTTTGCACAGCACCACACACTTTGTCAGCATTTATGAAATAATGAAACAACAAATAAAAATAATCCTTTAGTTGTCCTGTAGCCACAGGACTGTAGGGTTTTTCTTATTAAAATATGAACTCCTTTATGTTATGTTTGGAAGTGCAAGATATTATAGTATGAGATTCCACAAATTAAGCAGATAAAATAAAAAGTTTTTAATAAAAAGTCAAATTCTGGTTTGATGACACATTTGCTTTTGGCAATGAATCATTTCCCATCTAGGTTAGATGTCTCTATCACTAAAGCCAACAACTTAGTGTGAAACACAGACATATAAGCAAATTGTGAAAGTGCTGATGATGCATATTAGTGGTAGGTTGGCCGACTTTATAAAAATAACCACTGGGCTAAAGGTTATGAGGAAGTGCCTCTAGGAAGTGCCTTTGTGGGTCAGACTGTTATTGCAGTGATTTTTGTAGGCACCTAGAAGTCAAGTGTTGCAAAGCTAAAGTCCCTTTGTAAAACTGGACCTCAATCTCTCAGGGTCTGTCTACACTGCAATGAAAACCCAGGACTAGTACAACTCAAGTTAGCAGATCCGCGGTTCATTAACACAGGGCTTGAGCATCTACAACCATTTATAACCCCAGGTTAGGAATTGTTGAACTCTGGCTCCCAACCTGGGGCTCCAGCATTATGCAAGCCCCAATCCAACAACCCATATCTCCAGGGCCTAAATTCTCATAGAGTATTTCCTGGAGCTCCTAGTCCCCCATCCCACTCAGGGCTTCAGGCCCACGGGGGTACTCCCTGCTGCTCAGGGCTTCAGGTGTGGAACCCCAAGCACCCCCAGAAACCAGCTCGCAGACCCCCAAAGGGCTGCAGACCCCCAGTTGAGAACCAACAGAATCAGGCTGGAGTCATTATTTACCAGAGCTCTGCTCCAGACAGCTCCAACTGAATTTAAGCCCTACAAATCTCAGACTTTCTAGCACCTTCCCAAACTATAGCTGCTCTAGCTCTTTATTCATGGTGCAGTATGGGAAAACTTGACTGTCCACCAAACATGACTGTCAAGAGGACAAAAAAAGTCAGTCCATGGGAATATGGAATACTTTTGGCAGACTCCCAGAGCACAGATCCAGTGGGGCTGTGTCTCCAGTGCAAAGCCATAAGGCTTGAAGCCTGGATCCCGGCTTCACTCAGGCTCAGCCCCTCTACTCCTGTGGACTCGGAAACCTGGGTTAGCACAATTTGTGTGTAGATGGGAAGGGGGGTTAGGCTTGAGAGTGAGTTCAAACCACGGGCTTACATTGCTGTGTAGACATACCCTCAGGCAGTGCCTCAGTTTCCGATCTGTAAAAATGGAGAGGATACCTACCTTACAGAGGTGTTGTGAAGATAAATCCCCAGTACTTCGTATCTGAGCACTTAGTATCCCTTGCAACTCACAGAGGCACCTTTACTGATAGATGGCTATTTAATTATCTATATGGGATTATTTAAATCCATTTCCTAGAGGACAGATGTTCACAATACAATTCCCACCTCTGACACTGCCGGTGGAGAGACTATGGACCAATTCCCCTTCTCAGGACAGCCCGGTTTGTGCTGTAGCTTGGGCAGCATGGCCGGGACACTGCCACTGAGTTGCTGGATGAGAAGTTAATATTTCTTCAGGTACCAATACTCTCGGGTAGTAACACAGGGGAGAAAATCTGCTTTTAAATCCGATGTTTTTTGAAAGCAGCGTAAATAGCCCACCTCTGTCTGAACACGTTTTGTCTTCCGGCCTTAGAGGAACCACCTAAGGGCTGGATCCGGCAAGTCCAACCACCTAAGGGCTGGATCCGGTGGGCCTGCAGGATCCCGATCAATGAGTTCAGTGGGGCTCTGCAGCTCCCGCGGGGAGCAGGCTCGGGGCGGTTAGGGATGCGGAGAGTTGCGGTCTTTCCAATGTACTCTGGGCGGTGCGTGGCACTTCGGGGGAAGTCCGGGTCCCCCGGAGTTTGCTTGGAGGCAGTTACACAACGAGGGAGAGGCAAACAGCGGCAAAGGTGGAGGGGAATCGCGATGGGTGGCAGGGCCCAAAAGGCCACCGGGGCTCTGCGGGGCTGGCCAAGTTTGGATCCCCTCCCAGACCCCCACTGCCCGCTCCCCGAGCCAATGCCTCGCTTGTTGTCCCCGCTGAGTCGGGCTCGTCGCTGCGCGGCAGCCCGGGCTCCGCTCAGCAGCCGGCCCCGGCCCCCGGCCGCAGCTCGGAGCCCGCCTGGGCTTAGTCCCTGGGCTGCTGACCCAACTGGTTGAGGGGAGCGTCGCAGGAAACTCCCCCTTTTCACCTGGAAAGTTGGGGCGCGGGGGACGGAGCTGTGGGGCCGGGGGGCTCTCCACGTGAGCAGCGCCGCCCCCCCGCCACCTCCCCGGGAGAGGGGGAAGGGCCGCTTCCTCCGCGCTCCCGGGCCCCTGCGAGGCAGGCGGTGAGTCACGGCCAGGTCAGGACTGCGCGGGGCGGGGCGGGGGAGCCGAGGCCACCCGCTGATTTACCGCTGGGAGCCGCCACAGGAGCTGCAGAGGCGCCGAGGGAAGTGCGCAGCGCCAGAGTGACCGGCGCCTCCAGGTGCCTTGGGGAGCAGCAGGGCGGCGCCCACCCCCCAGCCGCGACGTTGCCTCCAGCTGGCGGGAGCGCAGCGCGGGAGTCGGGGACCCAGATGCGGAGCAGCTGCCTCGGCTTCCCCGCCCGCTCAAGGTACAAACGGAGAGCGCCGGGGACCGGCCTGTCCAGCCACCCGGCGCCTGGGTCAGTGCTCAGCCCCCCCGCTGCAGGAGGGGGATTCCCCCATCGCCCGGCTCCGCGAGCTGGAGCCTCAGTGCCCCGGGGCCGGGGAAGGGGCCAGATCCCGCCGTTCTCAGCCTGAGCGAGGACTGGAGGATCTGGCCCCAAACTCGTGCGAAACCGAATCGATCCCGTTGGCTGTGGCCGCGGACTGGAGCCCGCGGCCGGGGGGCGGGGAGGAGGGGTTAGCGCACTTGTAGCTGTCAGTAAGCGCGGGGGCAGCGGGCGGGAGAGATCGGGGCCGTGGGACGGGCCGCGCGCTCCTGGGGCTGAGTCAGGGGGAGTTCTCCGGGCGACCGCAAGGAGAGCGAGCCGGCATGATTCAGGAGTGAGTGACTCCGCCGAGGGCAGAGGCGGGAAGGTGAATGAAGTGTGTGTGCGTGTGCGGCGCTTACAGTCATCCACTCTGGAACCACCGCGATCTGACTCAGCCTGACGGCCGCGACGGGGAAGCGGCCA
The DNA here is from genome assembly GCF_965152275.1 of Natator depressus. Taxonomy (NCBI): domain Eukaryota; kingdom Metazoa; phylum Chordata; order Testudines; family Cheloniidae; genus Natator; species Natator depressus. The sequence goes on from NC_134234.1 coordinate 301,350,943, forward strand.
AGCGGCGCAGTAGCCGCGAGCAGCCCCCGCACCTTCCAGCGCTGAAAGGGGATCGCCTCGCTCTGCCTGCAGGTGCACGTGCATCTCTGCTGGCCTCTTTCGCGCTGCGCCTCCCCGGCGGCTTCTGCCCTCACCCGTTCCCCATGAGATGACCCCGCTGCTTGGGAATGTAGCGGGAAGCGTTGGTGTCCGGCTAGAAACCCCTAGAGCGGACCCTGGCGGGAATACCGCGTTGTTGGCTTTAGCAGAGACAGGTACTGTATGCATGTTGCACTGCCCTGGTGTGGGAGTCAGTTAACGGGGTCAGATTAATTCCGACCAAGGGAAACGTCAACTCCACTCTGGTGTCTTCTGCATTAGTGTTTTATTTTACAGCAGTCGCTGCTTTAGCAGCTGGAAACTTCCTGGGTTTGAGATGTAATAATAAAACCCTTTACCACCCTCCTCTGTGTGAGGAGCGTCAGAGAGTCTAATTTTGACAGAATCATGTCAGTTCTTCTAAACTTTCATCAGATGATTATCTATATACTTTTTTCATTTTTAAGATATCCTAGTCAGTTACTACAAGGGTAATTGTTCCAAACGGCATTAGAAAGAAAATGCCACACTTACAAAGCACTCTCTCCAGAAATGTTGTAAGAAGCATCACATTGTATAACACAATATTTAGGCTTGTATTTCAGTCCCTAGGAGCCAGCCACCTACCGTACATATGTTGTTTTTAACATGCATCTTGTGTACTATTTTTCTTGTCAACTATTACACTTTCTCTTTGTGACTGTCTATTTGCAATGATCATATGGACCATTAGCTGTGCTGTTTGGGGCATAAGAGGTGCAGAAATGTAAATGAAGTCAAAGGCTTTGGGTTATTCAGATGGTTTTGTCAAATTTAACTTGAAAGTTCATTTTAGAAAAAAATGTGTTTTAAATATTTGGCTACTGATAAATTCTTGCATAGTCAGTCAGGCTTACATCAAGTTAAATGCTTTTTTTTTGTTTTTTTAAAGTATACTATCTTCCAAATTACCAGATTATGTACTTTACAGATCTGGTGTATTTAAAATATTTCTTGCTGTTGTATTGTAGATTTTTTATTTTAAAGATTAAATTTGTCCACGATTAGGAATAATTTACACTCTGTAATGAAACTTTAGTACTGTGCCCATATCAACATTAAGTTAGATGGTCTCTTCTTTATAAATATTTATGTATGTTCTAGAAACTGTAAATATTTAGGTTAATCCTCACCCCCTAAAATGTTGAATAATATTTAAATAATACAAATACTTTAATATCTGTGCAGTTCATTGGGATTTGTTGCATTTATAATCTACAGGATTTACTTTGAGAAGCTGCAATGTATGGATGTTTTCAGTTTTCCCAAAAAACCTTTGCATGTGGTGGTAATTCATTTGCTTTTGACATATCTCATTCAAAATGTCCTTTTGCATTGCTGGCAAGCAGAATTAGGTGGGAATCATTTTTGAGATTCAAAAGGCACAAACTCATACTTAGGCAAGGTACAAAACGTCTCACTTCTCTATAAGAGCTGTTTAAATATTTGCAGCTAATATTTACAGTGTGTTATCCAATAAAGACCACAACGCTGCTGTTTTGCAAGAGTCGCACATTAAAAACAAAGTTACTCTTTCAGGTTATTATCTCATTGTCCTTTGCACCCATTACCTCCTTAAACCTTCTGTAGCCATAGAGAATTTGTAATACAGGTCTTTTAGTACACAATTGATAATTTGAAGAAAGGTAAATACACCAAAATTAGTTATGTACAACAATCGTTTTTAAATTCACATCAAAATCTATTTGCAGAGGGTTGCAGAAGTTTTGTCTTGTCTTTTGTCTTAGTGTTTTTCAGAATTTATGACCATTCCATAACACTTGTTTCTCTTGAGACACAACTGCAGATGTTCTTGTTAGAGGGTTGCTTTCTTTACAAAGGTCGTTCTGAAGCCAGCCTATGGCTTACAGTTGATGGTAATGCAATGGGAAACAGAGTAATTAAGGCCTAAGTCAATTAGAAACCCAAAACTTAGCACAGGTTCATTGAGAGGTTCATGAATAAAGAACTGTTAGCAAATTTTGGCCTCTTACCTCACCAAGTCTACAAGTCCCTAACATCCTCTTTCCCCCTCCCTACTGGCTCTGAGACCCCTCCTTCATTTGTAATCTTCTGGGGGCTTGCATGGTGACCTGCAACTCCCTTCTGCTTTGTCCAGTGCTGTTGGGGGGCCAAGTGGCTTTTCCTCATCCTTCTGTGATTCTCCAGGTGGCTGCTCCACATTGTTTATCTCAGAGGGGAAAGGGGATGGCCTCTTCGGTCTGCTGGACTCCAAATCAGAGTAAAGACATTCTGGAGCTTACCCCATCCAACTGGCAGCTGTGTAGCTGTAAACATGCCTGACTCCACAGCAGCCAAGGGAACCTGATGCCTGAAAGATACCTCAGAAATCAGGGCTTCCCTAGCTACAGTGCAGACTCCAGGGCAGTGTCCACACAAGGAATTCTGAGGTCTCTCTCAGGACCCAGCACCCCTTTGTAGTAGGCACCTATCTTAACTCTACTCACTTAAGAGAGCACATTGGGACAGATGCAGTGTCTTCACATGTTTGTACAGTACCTAGCACAATGGGATCCTGCCTGGGATCTCTGGGCTCAATAGTAATATACATAATAAATATTAATAATACCAATGATAAAATGGGGAGATAAAAGAGCAGTCACCTGGTATCCTCTGAAGATCCCAGGACCAAGACATGAAACACTGGCCCCAAGGAGCCTTAAGGATCCCATTTCCAAGGTGTGTTGGCGGGGAGGGAAGAGAGCGGGGAATTCTCAGGGATATTTGCCACCTGTCACTCTGAACAAACATATATGGGTTTCTTGTCTGCAAACCAGCTCCCCTAGCTTTAGTACATGAAAGCCACGTGACCAGGTTTCCCACACTTATGGTCATTACCTCTTTGGGCTGCATTTAAAGCATTGGCACAAAGACCGACTGTTTAACAGCCCATTACCAGTCAGTGGAGGCATCATCTTGTGCATCTTGTCTATGATTGCCTCCTTTATAGAGTGTGTAGCCATTGAATTCACAGTATGCAGATTCTAGCCATGCTCTTTCTAGTTCCCTAGTCTACCCTAACCTCTCCACTCCCACGTACTTCTATGGAGTGAGCCACTGTGGAGATGAGCTGACCACAATGTAAAGTATTGATCTGCATGGGCTGCCCATCCCCCACTGTGCAGCCAAACCATCAGGTTCTGTTTTGTTGGGCTTTCTTTCTGAAGAATGTATTTATCTTAGCAATGGTTTTAACAAATCTATACCTCATCTGCAAACAGGCATGTTAGCAGAAACCGTCTTTAAAGCAGTATTTTCACCCAGGGGAAAAGTAGTGTAGACAGGGCCTTAAAGAAAGGAATAATTAGGTGACCTCTTTTCCCCAGAACATCAGGCCTGTTTTATGTAGAGCTGTTTGAAATCCCACAAATTCTCATTACTCTTAGAATCGCTGACCTTGTGTTGCTTTCCTTGTTTCAAATACCTTTTAGGAAATCAAATCAGGGTTGCAATCTAATTTCTAAAGGCATTCATACACATGGTATGTGTGCTAACTTGTTTCCTTTAACATTAACAAATCTCTCAAATTGCCAAGCTATTTGCCTTCAGGAGTATTATTATGTTGTACAGGAAGATAGAGCATTTTTCCTGCAATTTTAAATATGGGAGAAAAAAAAAGGTAAAGTTATTGGGCCAGATTCATCCAGGGTGTAATGCCTGTGAGGGAAAAGGTGTTGTTTTAAGGATGAATATTGCTCAAGGAGATCGAGGGCCATTTCTTGTTTTGTTTTTAAACTACACAATTATATTGTTATGCCACCTGATGTGATCAGATAGTGCCTGATACAAAGCCCATTGCAGTCTATCCTGTTGACTCCAATGGGCTTTGAATCAGGTGGGTACTGTTTGCACAGATATTTGGGTTGAGACATGAAACTGAAGCAAGAGAATTTGGGGCACTTGGTAGTTACTCCTGGGGGAATTCTGCATCACTGCATGTGCGCAGAATTCATGCCCCCTGCAGATTTCTTTGCTTCCCAGCAGAAAAATGACTTCTGACGGGGAAGCAAAGGTAAACCACAAGAATGGTCATGCGCCCATTTCCCGACAGTGGAAGCAGGTCGGTTTGGGCACCCACAGCAGCCAATAGAGATGTAAATCACCACTCAGGGCGGGTGGTGGTCTGAGTAGTCATGCATGTGAAAGAGAGACTCTGTCTCTCTCAACTGCTGTTGTGGTGTGCTCGGCATGGAGGGACAGGGCTTTGGGGTGTTTCTGAAGAGGGAGACGCGGGGCAGACTCTGTTCCGTCAGGCAGAGGAGAATGTAGCTGCCTACCTGCTTAGTGAATTGTTCCCATTGTTCTTATTGAATTCCCCCAGGAGTATAAAACAGGTGTAAACATTTTTACATTTTACATCTACATTTTACACTCCTTTTACATTGCCAGAGTGATGTAAAGGAGCCGTATTGTAAAGGACAGTATGGCCTTATAAATGCTTATGGTACTTTAGTGATTAGAACTGGTCTAAATTTTTGGACTGAAAAAATTTCCTATCAAAATGTGCTCCATGAACTGTTTGCTATTAATCTTTTTTGGAGATGGTCAGTAGCCAGTATAAATTGTGAGTTTGAGTCCCCAGCCCCCACTTGCTCTTCATTTGCCTAGGATGTAACACTAAGCATATGGATGCATATATTTGTTGACTAATAACTAGAAGTAAACCGTCAAATACTAGCTACATTACTATTAGGCAGAAGGGGTTTGGTGATTTCCTCCAATGCTCCCCACTCCCATTTTCCATCCATTGTACTGTAGTTTTAAATAAATTACAAAAATAATTGAAGCCAGCTGGATTATATTGCATTATTTTGACCAAAAAAATGCAGAATTTTGCAGAATTTTAAAATATTGTGCGCAGAATTTTTAATTTTTTGGCGCAGAGTTCTCCGAAGAGTAGGTGGTGTACAATTTTGCTAGAAGATTTCAGTAACAATGGTTTTCATAACATACCGATATCTGGTGTTCTCAAACTTCATTGCACCGCAACCCCCCTCTGACAACAAAAATTACTACACGATCCCAGGAGGGGGGAAACGAAGCCTGAGCCCACCTGAGCCCCAGGGCCCAGGATGGGGGGGCCAAAGCTTGAGCCCCTCCACCCTGTGCAGGCAGGGAGGAGGGGGACAAAACTGAAGCCCAAGGGCTTCAGCCCCAGGCAGGGGGCCTGTAACTTAAGCCCCGTCACCCAAGGCTGAAGCCCTCAGGCTTTGGCGCCAGGTGGTGGGGCTCGGGTTTCAGCTTTGGCCCAGGGCCCCAGCAAGTCTAAGCCAGCGCTGGCAACCCCACTAAAATGTGGTGCCGACCCACTTTGGGGTCCTGACCCACAGTTTGAGAACTGCTGCAATATATAATAGTTGCAGAAGAACTTCAACAAAGAGTCTTTGAAGTGTGTTTTACAGTTGTATGATACAGCTTCTTCTACTTACTAGCCCTAGGGAAATCAAGATGAAATAGATTTTTTTTTGTAGGGGAGGCAATCCTGGAATTCATCAAATTCAGATGAAACCTTATGTGAAATGAAAAATACTTAAATGCTGTGCCTTCAAAGAATTACTATTTTATTCAGTTTCTTATACCATACCCATCATTGTGGTATTTGATCCCCAGCGGCATTCTGTTGTGTATGCCACAGCTGCAATTCTTGTCTTATGAGCTATGTCTGCATAATTTTTCTTCCTGTGTGGTAAGGTACAAATAAGGATTCATATCCTTAGTCACTCTTCTCTACTATAGCTCCTTCATATTAATGCTTCTCCTACTAAACAGCATCCAACTTCTTTTGACATGTGCTGGCATAATTTCTGCTAAGGATCAGTGATCTAGCTTGATAAATTTAAAAAAATAAGGCATATAACTAAATATATGACATTCATTGAAATTCATTTTTTACCACAGAGCTACTTCATTTCAAACATATAGAGAATAGTAAAAGATTGCAGATGCAATTTGATTAAATCTGCAGTTGTTACCATTTGCCTTCTGAAAATTGATTTTCCCCCCAAAGCTTGACATGCTTACTGATTAAAAACCATGCACAGACTAAGACAGGTTTCATTTGTTTGTGTTTGTATGCCATCCATGCAAGTTCTAACAGGTTTTGAAATGTACTGTAAGTCTGGTATACTCATAACCTACTGGAAAGGGTGAACTTACTTAGCAATAGCCATTTTTGTTTTAAACTGCATGATGACACATCTTTAAATTCTATTGTGTAAAGAAAAACACCTTCTTACTGTGGAGAGATTTCCTGTTTGTGTGTGTTTGCTGGAACTAAACCTTCTCCTCTGTGTTGACCAAACTTTTCTTCGTAATCCAAAATGGTAGTTACGAGCTATCCCATGAGCTTACTTTTTTGGACAGGATATAGTACTTATTTTTACAAAATAACTGTGCATTTGGAGCTGATGACAAAGTATAGGGGCCAAATTATGCCCTTGGTTACACTCCTGCAATCTGACTGAGCTTACTTATTAAGGTTGCACAGGTGTAAATCAAGACAGATTTATGTGGCTATCTTTTATTGATACAGTAACACATTGTAAGTTTCTCATTTCCCACACATGTAGCTTTTGACTGAAGACAAATACTAATGATACATAGGATCCCGCCCACTGCCATAATAGCAGGAGCAGGTAAAATGTACTTTGTTGTGGCAGGATTTGATGGGCGAAAACCCCCCCAATTGTGTTAATTTGTGGGAAAACATCAAATCTCTTGTCAGTTTGTCATAAATAGAATTTTAGCAATGTAAAGCAAGTTTTTATTTTTTTAAAAACAATAATGGTTTCAATACTTAAATTTAAGCGAGGGACAGAAAGAGATTTGATGTCTGTTATAACAGGAGCCAAAGTATTTTTTATTCTTTTAATGGTAAAAATTGTGTCTGAATTTCGTGTATGAGGAATCTGTCTCTCTTGCGGGATCTACTGTTTTTGCAGGTGGGAACGGGATGACAATGCAGGAGCGGGTGGGAGTGGGTATTGCAGGGCAGGGCAGGAGCAGGATTAAAAAAATAGTCCTGCACAGGGCTCTAGTCCAGAGTCTGTCTTGGTCTGCTTTCTCCTTACCACAATTCTCCCCTAATGACTCATTGACTCTGTTAGAGTAGAAAGGTTAAAACTTTACTTTTACTCATTCATTTTTGCTCACTAGGAAGTGGTTTGCAGGACTGGGTCCAACATCTCTGATTCAGGGCTGAGAATTTTGGGCAACCCCTCCACCACTGAGCCCCATTGGCTCCGATAGTTAGGGCTTTTGTGGGTCAATAATTAGTTGTAATTTTTTCTTTATAATAAATAAAGACATAATGTTGGGAAATATGTATCTGTGTAAAATATCTCTAAATATGTATTTTACCCAATGTGCAGCAGCTGCTTCATATCTTTTGAGAGGTAATAAATAAGCTATCACCCTCTATTCTTTTATATCTTTATTTAACACTGAGATGCCTCTAAGAAATCAGCCAGTTTAATCCTGGCTGAGTTGAGAGGCAGATGGGGATAGCTGCCACTTACTTTTATGTATAAAAGCATTATCTCCTTTTGACCAAAGCAGTTGCCAAAATTTGGGGTCCTATAAGTTGTTTCTGTTAGGAGAACATAAGAATGGCAATAGTGGCTCAGACTAATGGTCTATGTAGCCCAATATACCAGTGCCAGGTGCTTCAGAGGGAATGAACAGAATAGGCAATCAGAGTGATCTATCTCCTGTTGTCCATTCCCAGCTTCTGGCAATCAAAGGCTAGAGATACCCAGAACAAGGAGTTGCATCCCTGACCATCTTGGCTAATAGAAATAGGAGAGATTGTTGGAGTCAGGGATATACAAAGTTCTGTTTCCCTGGACACAGTAGGAATCAAACAGGATAGAGTTCTTTGCTTGCAGTTCCAAGCCTCTTTCAGCCAACACTCATTTGCAAAAGCTCTCTCTAGGCTTTTTTTCTCAGGGCCACTCTCCCAGTGTTTGTCCAGGCTGTATTGTCTTTGGCTTTCTGCTTCTTCTCTTGGTCTGCTTCTGTGGTGGATTTTTTTGCTGCTCTCTCTCTTGCATACATATGCCCAGTTAGTAGAACAATACCCAGTAAACCCCCTCTGTCTCCATGTGCTTTGCATATGCCTTTTTTTGGGTGGAGGCTGGTGCTGTTTCAGCTAGCTGCAGAGGTGAAAGTAAGCTGGTCCGGTCCAGTACAGTGTACCGGCAAGAGCCGGCGTGCTGTGCCAGACTGGACCGGCTTCCCCGGCACTGATTTAAAGGGCCTGGGGCTCTAGCCGCTGCGGTAGCCCCTAGCCCTTTAAATCACCGCCAGAGCCCTGCTGCCGTTACACCGGGGCTCTGGCAGCCAGGCTCGGGCGGGGATTTAAAGGGCCCGGTGCTCCTGTCACTGTGGGGAGCCCGGGGCCCTTTAAAGCGCCACCAAGCCCCGCTGCTGGAGCCCCGGGGTAGCAGCAGCAGGGCTCCTGCAGTGATTTAAAGGGCCCGGAGCACCACAGTGGCCGGAGCCCAGGGCCCTTTAATTCTCCCCTAAGCTCCGGGGCTCTCAGCTGCCTCTGCAGCTGGTAGCTCCGGGGTGATTTAAAGGACCTGGGGCTCCCAGTCACAGCCGGAGCCCCAGGGCCTTTAAATCTTGATTTAAAGGCCCCACCTCTTATGGTTGAGGCCATGCCTCTTCCAGTTGAGGCCATGCCCCCCTCAGGACTCCAGCATACCGGTAAGTCCTTTAAGTTACTTTCACCCCTGGCTAGCTGGTTCCATAAAGGAGCTGAATGGTTTCTTACCACTACTTTAAATGAAAGACAGCTGTTGCACCCACCAGTTGCAACAAGGTTTAATCCAACCCATAAAAACAATTTTAAAAATTGCAAATATATATTAACATTGTATGCATTTGAATGCATCCCTCTTCCCCCACCTCTCCCCCATATGTCAATTGTTCTAGGGCTAGACTGAAGCTTTGCACAGTGTATGCAGCAGAACAAAGCTGTGCTGCCTTAGGAGGAGCCCCCGGGAGGAAGTCACAATTTCTTCCTGGCTCCCACCACTTTGCTCCTGTCAAGGTTCCTTCCCCACTATGAACTCTAGGGTACAGATATGGGGACCTGCATGAAAGACCTCCTAAGCTTATTCTTACCAGCTTAGGTTAAAAGCTGCCACCACCAAAGTGTTACACAAAGAACAGGGGAAGTGCCCACTTGGAAATGTCTCCCCCCAAAAATATCCCCCCAAGCACTACACCCCCTTTCCTGGGGAAAGCTTGATAAAAATCCTCACCAATTTGCACAGGTGACTACAGACCCAAATCCTTGGATCTTAAGAACAAGGAAAAGCAATCAGGTTCTTAAAAGAAGAATATTAATTGAAGAAAAAAAGTAAAAGAATCACCTCTGTAAAATCGGGATGGTAAATACCTTACAGGGTAATCAGATCCAAAACATAGAGAATCCCTCTAGGCAAAACCTTAAGTTACAAAAAGATACAAAAACAGGAATATACATTCCATTCAGCACAACTTATTTTATCAGCCATTTAAACAAAACAGAATCTAACGCATATCTAACTAGATTGCTTATTAGCCCTTTACAGGAGTTCTGACCTGCATTCCTGCTCTGGTCCCGGCAAAAGCATCACACAGATAGACAGGACCCTTTGTTTCCCCCCATTCCAGCTTTGAAAGTATCTTGTCTCCTCATTGGTCATTTTGGTCAGGTGCCGGCGAGGTTATCTTAGCTTCTTAACCCTTTACAGGTGAAAGGGTTTTTCCTCTGGCCAGGAGGGATTTAAAGGTGTTTACCCTTCCCTTTATATTTATGACAGCTCCTGTGGAGAAGTCATTCACTATAGCCCTTTACCAGCTGTATGTTCCTTCTCTTTTGGACCAGCTCAGATCTGCTGGCTAGTGCCTTGAGGAAGAGGGGCCTACTTGAAGTGAGAAGTACAAGAGGAATAGTCACTGCTCTTTTCCCCTCCCATGCCCAAACCCACAATGCAGGGATCTGTAACATGGCCACAGAAACTTACTTCTCCTTACTGCCCTATGTGGCCATGTTAGGAGCCAGGCACAATCTGACCCTCAAATTGTAACTTTTGTGGCACAGGACTCATGAGTGAAATCTGGCCCCATTGAAGTCAGTGTGAGTCTTGCCATTGACTTTAATGGACTCTGGATTTCACCCCAATGCTTTGCCTGTGTTTGTACAGTACATAGCACAATGGGGATGCAATATAAATAGCAGAGCTGGATGAATTTTTTCATTTGAAATATTTCTCTGTTGAGAAAAAAATTCTTTTTTTTGTTGTTGTCAAAATGGAAGCTTCCATGGAAAACAGCAGTTTTCTCAAAAAAAAGATTATGGAAACAAAACATTTTCTGCCCAGGTCTAATAAACGGTCAATGAGAACAACAACCTGTTACAGTTAGGCTGACCACCCATCCCAAATTGGGCAGAACAGGCCCAAAATGCAGGAATACTTGGAGATGAATCAGGATCAAAACTTTGATACTGGCCCTTATTTTTATGGTGAAAACATGGAAAAGCCTAAATCTAAATACGCCCCCCGGATCTGAAGTTTGTGGCTTGGCCTGTTTGTAGATTTTACAGTAAGTGTAATAAAATCCTGTATTTTTAGAAGAACACATTTTTGCACTCACACTGGTGTAAATCTGGAGTAAAACCACAGACTTCAGTTTATTCCAGATTTATGCTGGTGTAGATGAGAGCAGAATTTACCCCTATCTATTTAAGACTTGATATTTCTCTGAAGCAGAACTAGAATCTCTGCTTTGAAAAACACAGTTACCACATATATTTTTATATAACTTGTACCCCCACCTCCCAAAAAATTAGTTTCTGTAAATCAGTTTAGAGAACATATGATAAATACCAGATGGAGAGTTTAATTAAAGACAGTGAAAGGTGACAGTACTTGAATATATGTCATAAGTCGATTAATTACCTCTCCAAAATGTTACTGAAAATGATAAATGAATTACTGGACTAGTATTCAGGCTTCCTGGCAAATTCTAAGTGGATTTTAATTTTAAGTACTACGTAATACTATGATGCAAATCCCTTGTTTAAAATCTTTAGATTCTTTGCATTTTTTCCTAAAAACCAGAGCTCCGTATCTTGTTGAAAGAAAGTTGTTTGTAATTAATGCTTTGTGTTTGGTGGTGCCATAGGTATCATCCTTCCAGATGTCCCAAAAACGGTGGTTTAAAACTAATACAATCAAACATTAATATTGTTTATGTACATTTAGTGCTTACAAAATAGGGCCCTGATCTTTTAATGAGCCCTTCACAGGCATCATGCATACTTGCATACCATGCAGGCTTGGGATACCCAGGAGTCGGTCTATCTAAAGCTCATTGCAACATTGCGGACTTTGAAATCCAATAGACCTCCTACTACCAGAGACTATAAGGCCAGGTTTTGCCTTGGAAATGTGCTTAGCTCCTACTGAAGTAACTGGGAAATGCTCATGTGAATTTAAGGACAGAACGTGGCCCATAGTAACTGATTGTTCATAATGGTTATCTTGATTATTGGTTAACCCTTCTGATGAGGGCAAACTTGCCAATGTGGTCTGCCACTACCTTTGGGCAAATGCGCAAGGACAGAGTGTTGCATCAGAATAAAATGTGTCGTTGTTTGCATACACACTGCTCCAGTTTACTAAATCAACATGCTCAGCTTATCGGTACATGGGCTACATCTGCCAAATTTAGGACCCCATCTACTCTCCAAACTCAGGTAAAACTCCCACCAACTTGAATGGGAGTGTTGCATGTGTCCTGAGAGCAGGCTAGAGCCCTCATTTACACCTTGACCCCATTTTTTCTAATTCCAGTATTTATAGGGTTGCCAGGCATCCGGTTTTCAACCAGGTACCCAGTCAAAAAGGACCCTGGCGGCTCCAATCAGCACTGCTGATCAGGCCGTTAAAAGCCTGGTTGGCAGCACAGCAGGGCAGGCAAGGTCCCATCCCTACCCGGCTCCGCGCAGCTATCGGAAGAAGTGACATGTCCCTCCAGCTGAGGGGTGGTCAGGGGGTTCCGTGCACTGCCCCCACCCTGAGTGCCAGCTCTGCAGCTCCCATTGGCTGGGAACCACAGACAATGGGAGCTGCGGGGGCGGCACCTGCAGATGGTGGCAGCACACAGAGACCCCATGGCCACGCCTGCACCTAGGAACTTGAGGGACATGCTGGCCGCTTCCAAAAGGCACCTGAGTTAAGCACCACCTGGAGCCTGAACCCCCTTCCATGCCCTAACTCCCTGTCCCACCCTGAGCCCCCTCCCACATCCAAACTCCCTCCCAGAGCCCGCACCCCTCCCACACCCCAACTCCTTGGCCCCAGCCCAGAGTCCCCTCCTGCACCCCAAACCCCTCATCCCCAGCCCCACACCAGAGCCTGTACCCCCAGACGGAGCCCTCACCCCTCCCACACCCGAATCCCCTGCCTCAGCCCGGAGTCCCCTCCTACACTCCAAATCCCTTGGCCCCACTCCCCAGCCCAGAGCCCCCTCCTGCAACGCAAGCTCCTGCCCCAGCCTGGTGAAAATGAGCGACCGAGCAAGAGTGGGGGAAAGCGAGCGACAGAGGGAGGGGGGATGGAGTGAGTGGGGGCCGGGGCCTTGGAGAAGGGTGTTTGGTTTTCAGCAATTAGAAAGTTGGCAGCCCTAAGTATTTAGTGTTTACCAAGCAGTTTCAAATCTGAATAAAAAGTTTACCTGTGACCATTTTGCCTGGCGTTGCGTGCATTTGCTCTACAAATAAGATGGGCAGGGAAACATAGTACAGTGACATTTCTTGGAGCTATGTTATACTCTCCACTTCTGTGAGTGAAGGGTCTAAGGATCAAGCAGTTCCTTGCCTGGGGAGGCCCAGCTCTGCAACATTGCTCCTCCCTTCTCCTGACCCCGCCAAAGTCCCTCTTTGAGGTCTCCAACCAGGCTTCCCTTATGGAAAAATCCTATAGAATTTAATATTAAATTAGAACCTTTCGATAGGTTCTTTGAGTCGTCCTTATAGAATTTAATAGCGAATTATTTTTTGCTATAGAGTTCTATAGATTGAAAACAAAACAAAACAACCCCGCCACACGCTGTACTATGGTTAACACTTTCTATTCAATTCCATGGAACCTCATGGGTTACATGTCTCTCAAACTCTATAGGATTACTCCATAAGGGTCAGGATCTTGTGTGCAGGGAGGTGGCAAATTGCTGGATATGTGTCAGGGCGAGGAGAAGGAAGATCATAGACGCAGCACCGTCCCCACCCCCCAATCCCCAATCAATCCATTGGAACTTTTATGGGTAAGTTACTGGCAGTAACTTACTGGGCTTTCCCCTCCATTCTGTAGGTTTTGTAGGCTTCATGCTCAGAGGAGTCTGGAAAGCTGGAAGTCAGCATGGAGGTGTATAACCCTCACATTGATCTCCATATATCACATGTGAATCCAAATTCTTCAGAGGTTCAGCTGCTTTTTGGGGCTGAACTCCCTGTTTCTTCTTCAGAGTGGGAAAGTGATAACATGGTGCTGGGTCATTATCTGTCTGAAGGACTACTAATTCCTTGTGAATCTGTGTCATTTCAGTTTTTCTGAGAATGTGTTTAGAAGATTAATCACATGATTTTGTTTCATAAACCTTAAGCTGTCATGATAAAATCTGCTTGTGAGTAGTTCAGTGTCATGCTTGCTGCTTCCAGAGAAAATAGCTCTTTTTTTTTTAAACTGAGGGGTTTTTTTGCTTAACATGCTTTCAAAAATGTATTTTTCGGAAAGTAACACCACACTGCTTTCAAACTAAATACAAGTTAGGCCAAACTGCCTTCAGATAAGCACACACAACTTCCATTGGCTTTGGTGGGAGTTCTTCCTGCTTATCTGAGAGCAATGTTTGGCTTGAAGGTCCTTCTGGTTACAACAGAAGCTTATACAAGTTAATTGTTTCTACAGTACAAAACCTCTTTCAGGAAACAACACTAAACAGTAAGAGATAGCTGAAGAATAAGAGACCTGTTTTCCTACTACTTATTGGTGAATCTTTAGCATTTTTCAAATTCAATTCTGAACATAAGTTATTGACTGAGAAGTGCATGCATATTATTAATGGGGCTAAAAGCCAATCAGTCAAGTCTCTGACAAGTGAGTGTATTTATAGGTAAGGCTATGTTTTAGTCGGGTAATTTTAGTAAAAGTCATGGACAGGTCACAGGCAGTAAACAAAACTTCACAACCAGTGACCTGTCCATGACTTTTACTATATACACCTGACTAAAACTTGGGAGGTGGGCAGCTCGGGAGGGTGGCCCTGGGGCATGGTGGGTGCTGGGGAGCGGGGCGCGGCCTGGGGGGGTGCTGTGGGTGCTGGCAGGGGCGTGGCCCAGGGTGGTGCCGTAGGTGCTGGTGGCGGGGGGGAAGAGTCACAGCCTGGGGGGTGCCATGGGTGCTCAGGGCGGGAGTTGCGGCCTGGGGGGCGCTGCAGGTGCTGCGGGGGGGGGGGGGGGTTGATGGGGCTGGGGCAGGCACCAGCTCCTAGCTCCACGCGCTGCATCCACTCTGCCCCAAACCCCGGTTCTGGAGCTCCCATTATCTGGGAACTGCGGCCAAATGGGAACTGTGGGGGTGGTGCCTGCGGGCAGAGGCAGCTAGGAACTGAGGGAGGGGAGTTGCTGTTGCCCTTCCAGGGAGCCTCCCCCCGTCCCTAGGTAAGTACCGCCCCGCCCCGCAGCCCAGAGCCCCCTCACACCCAAACTCCTGCTGCTGAGGGGAGGAGGGGCCCAAGACTGCCCCAGCAGAGCTGGTGCACCTGACCTGGGTGGCCGCCTGAGCTGCTCAGGTGGCCCCCGGGCCAGGCACACCAGCCGCTGCAGAAGTCACGGAGGTCACGGAATCCGTGACCTCTGTGACAAACCCAGAGCCTTATTTATTGGGAATTCAAAGATATTTGAAAAGACAATGCCCATGTCCATTAATTAATGTTATTGGGAAATAATATGTTTTTTCACTCATTCATTAGAGAATAGTTCATTTCTTCATTAAACAATATGTAAGATTTTTAAAGATTTATTGTTTTACTCCCTATCATCCTTTTGACTTATGCCCTGCACAACTTATTGTTTGTCATGTATTAAGAGTTGCTCATTTTAAATGATGAAATATTGAGATTTTGTTATCTTAAAAGTTCTTCTGCCTCTTAGGATGTTTAAGGGCCCAATTCTCCAGTCCTTACTCAGCTAAACTCTTACTGGAATCAGTGAGAATGTTGTCTGAGTAAGGGTTGCAAGACTGGGCCTTTAGTTACTTGGAAAAGGTGGCACGTTCACAATAAAGGGATATCACTTGCCCAGACAGGCATGTTGTTTACTCACTTCCAAACCCAGGCTTTTCTACAAATATCCAGGTGCATAGTAACTTAGACCTGCCACTCCCCCATCCCTGGCAGCTGTATCCTGTGCAAGTTAAAAGCCCAATTCTGAACCCTTATTCTAGTGAGTAATTCTTAGTCACACAAGGAGTCCAACTTGGGATAAAGGTCTGATTCACAGGAGTACAAGCAAGAAACTTCAGCTTGATTTCCTGACCCCAGTTACATGATCTGGGTCAGGGATCCAAAAGTCAATACTCTTGTTACATGATAAGGTTCACTGACTGATACCAGGGGTTGCTATTAAAGCACTGAATTCAATGGTGTTACTTATTTGAGCAAGCATTACTCACAGGAGTAAACATTGCAGGATCAAGTCCTAAGTGACGCACATATACCAAATAAGCATTTGCTAGTTTTACCCCTGTCACTTTATTTTGCTTTCAAGTTAGCAGGTCAAGTTAAAGACTAAGGGCTGATCTACCCTGAAAACTTACATCAGCATAGCTACGTTACTCAGGGATATGAAAAATCCACCCCCCTGAAAGAAATAGTTGAGCCGAACTAATCTCTGGTGCAGACAATGCTAGAATTCTTCTGTCGACCAAGCTACAGCCTCTCAGGGAGGTGGATTAACTACAGAGATGGGAGAACCCATCCCATCACTGGAGTGAGTGTCTACACTGAAGCACTACAACACAGCAGCTGCAAAACTGCAGCTATGCTGCTGTAGTATTTTAAGTGTAGACGTAACCTAAGGGGGAGCTTTGTCTCTAACTTGTCTTGCCCTACTCATGTGAAAACTACAAACTGCCTTGGCTTCATTAGGATTTTGCTTTCAAGTTAGTTAAACCTTTTTTTTTTTCTAGTGAAGGTGCAACCTTATTTTATGAAAGCTGAGATTCTGGAGCACAAGTTAGCAATCTGGGGTCGGTGCTGTTATGGTGTAGTGTCCCACACCAGCCCATTCCAAGCCCTTATTTGGGACTCACCTGTACTTTTTGGAATCTGTTTATATAAAAGCAAAATCGTACAGATCCCTGTGGTTTGTAGGACTCTGTCAGTCAATAACCACCTGCATGTCTGTGGCAGGATTTAACATGTGTTAGTTCATTGCTCCCAAATAGAGAGCAGACTTCATAATTAATGAATTTATTTAAAATATCCTTCTCCTCAAGACTAACAGCAACTGAAACACATCACACACCTATATAGGTGCAATCCAAGCCCAATGTAAGGTAGTCCTGGCCCCCTGAAAGAATACCTTTTGTTCTGCCCCAGCAACTGAGAAGCAGTCTCTGTGCTGAAAGTAGAGTGCTTTTGGTGGAAAGCCCTCAACTCTGGAATGTTTAGTTCAGCAGGGCCAGAGTTTATTAGCCCTTCAGCTAACACTGCCGGGCCTGCCAGTTCATTGTGGGAATGGATAAAATCAAGGCCTTGATGTTGAAGTTTTTAAATTGATTGTACATGCAATATTTTTTTATAGAAACTATGCTTAAGGCTAATCTCTGCCATCAGATCCAAGGCTACTCTCCAGTTTTTACTTGTAAGTGGTAATACTTAGCACGTTATATTTTCAAAGCATTTTGCAAGGATGAACTTACTTATCCTCATGTCACCCTTGTGTGAAAGATAAATAATCTGAAGTCTGGAAGCAGCTTCTTTGCTTATCTTACAAACTCCGGGAATCCTGCTTTCCAGCTCCAAAAAGGTCTCCAAAACTAGGCATGTTTTGGCCTAAAGAGTAAGTCTGAACAAGTCTGAAATTAAATGCAAATCATTTTACAAATGACCCTTAGGACTATTGGTTGTGCATTTTAGCCTTTTCAGATATCTAGCTAATGGAATTGTCTGGCTTCAAGTCTTTCTTCACAGCTCAAGCAGTATCAGGAGCAAATATTTTGTTTATTTCAGTTTTACTATTTAATAGACACCTATCCCAAGTGCTAGGCACTCAGATAGGAGTTTTAAACTGATCCAAAATGAAGGGAGAAGCATAAACAAAATGACAGCAGATCCCATCCAACACAAAGCCAGACACTTAGCATGAAAATAAACCCATCCCTGCACTCTGACCACTCAGCATCCCAAAAGTCTGCACCAAACAAATGGGCTTTGCAGACGATCCTAGGGTGGCCAGATGTCCTGATTTTATAGGGACCGTCCCAATATTTGGGGCTTTTTCTTATATAGGCACCTACTATCCCCTACCCCCGTCCTGATTTTTCACACTTGCAATCTGGTCACCCTAGCAGGTCCTGAAGTCAGCAGATTGGGGGGCTTTCAGAATAAAAGTGGGAATGAATTCTATAGTTGATGGACCCTCAAGAGAAAACCCTGCCAACAAGAACCAAGTTAGTTCCAGCTCAGCCATCTCCACTAATTGTAACAATGTTGCACAGAAGAGAGCTGACCCATCAGATAGGCTAGTCCCAGGCAATTTAGGCATGTATAAGTCATCACCAATAGCAGAAACTCTTTCAAAACAGATCAGTAAGCACTGGTGTCATTCTCACAGCGAGCTATTTTGCTTAACAAATGGGTCAGCAGTAGCTCACCTTCTAAACTGAGTTAAGGTATGACCCTGTCTAGAGTACATTTTAATAATCTAATCTTGTTGTGAGAAAGTGAAGGTTAGCATACAAAAGAGAAAGTCACAAGCACTGAGCCTAAACACAGATGGGAAAAAAACATTGCACCTATTTGATCATTCAAAAGCTACAGGGAATCTACCCGGACACTCAAATTATTAATTTTGGTAACATATGATGGATATACACCACCAACGAACGGTGCGTAGAAGATCGTAGTTCTATTTTTGTGAAGGATTTAGCAATTTCAGTATTTGGCTTTGTTCTGAATGAAAATGAACTGAAATTGTGAAGTTTTATGAAGGAAAATTCTGGGGGGTGGGGGGAAAATCATGTTGGGGCAATCAAAAGGTTTTGTTTCAACAAAATATTTTTTTATTTCAATTTTATTTTGTATTATACAAAATTTAAAAATATTCAAAACAAAAAGTTGTATCCAAATGAAAAATTGAAATATGTAATTTTAAAAAATGTCACCATTGTCAGAACTCTTTTTTTCCTGGTTTTCTTCCAAAAATAAAAATCTGGCAAAATCAACCCAATTTCACAAATCATTTTATTTCAATGGAACCACATACTCTGACAGAATATGGTCCATTAGCATTTCTCCAGCCAGTTCTAGATATCTGAGAAGGCTAAAATGCACAACCAATGGTCCTAAGAGTCATTTGTAAAATGATTTTCACTTAATTTCAGATTTGTTCAGACTTACTCTTTAGGCCAAAACATGCCTGGTTTTGGAGACCTTTTTGGAGCTGGAGAGCAAGATTCCTGGAGTTTGTAAGATAAGCAAAGGGGCTGCTTCTCCATTTCCTCTGGTTACTTCCCCCTGCCCACCATTATCACCTTAGTCTTTAAGGTTCAACCTGCTTAATCAACTCAGTCTTACCTATGCACCAATCTCACCTAGACAGTGAGGGCAGTCAATCATCCTGTCTGGGCTAGATGAGATGTTATATAAAGGAGCATGGCAGCAGCCTACTGAAAATACCTGACTCTTTGGGCTTGTCTTCACTTAGCATGGATTGACGCTGTGGCGATCGATCCACCGGGGGGTCAGTTTAGCGTGTCTAGTGAAGACCCGCTCTCCCATCGACTCCAGTACTCTGCTGGAACGAAAAGCATAAGGTAAGTAGATGGGAGAGTTTCTCCCATCAACCCAGCACGGTGTAGACACCTCAATAAGTTGACCTAAGGTACAAGTTGCGTAACTTAGGTTGACTTTACCCTGTAGTGTAGACTGCCCTGGCCTGCCCTGCCCTGCCCTGGTTCTCCGCACTAACTCTCCTCATAGACATATTGAATAAGATGGGTGAGGACACAGACCATAGACGGCCCTTAGGACAAAAAAAGCAATTGACCAACACTACTATGGACTCTAAGGGCTTGTCTACACTTATTGGGGGATCGATGTGTGGCGATCGATACGTTGATGGTCGATTTAGTGGGTCTTAGACCCACTAAATTGACCGCAGATCAGTCTCCCGTTGACTCTTGTACTCCACCGGATTGAGAAGAGTAGGGGGAGTTGACTGGAGAACATCTCCCATTGACATCGCATAGTGTGGACCCCGCGGTAAGTAGATCTAAGCTACGTCGACTTGAGTTATGCCATTCATGTAACTCAAATTGCGTAGCTTAGATCGACTTTTCCCTGTATTGTAGACAAGGCCTCAGAGAAAATTAATAAATCATTTAATATATGTTGTTATGTACATAGATTTGATCCTTTATGTTGGCTTCATGTTCAGATAATATTCTACCTGTGAGCAATAAACATTGATGTGCAGGACATATTTTAGGAATTAGTAACTGGCTAGGAAGAGTTATTGGTTCTGGTACAGTTAAAATCATTAACTGATGACTAAACCCCAGGAAATGCTCTGCATCAGGATCGTTCATAATTGCTATTATAACATTTTGACCATCTCTGTACTTTCCCTGGATTACTTATTATTTGCCCTTTTCCCTTTCATTTTATGACCCATTCCATTCTGTTTATTATCCCAGTATGTAAAACTGCTAGCTTTACTACAAGTATGGAAAGGTGTACAAAACCTGCTTTCTAGTTCAATGCAAGAACTACGCATATGGCAGGAACACAAATGGAGAAGTAATACATCAGGGTAGTCAAATGCGTGGAAATAAAACTCTACTTACAGCCAGGCTTGCCTACTTGGATCTTCATGAAAGCAAAGACTGCCTACCAGGGAACTTAGGCTGCCCCTGTTCTGTGCAGACCACCACAACATGTTTGCACTTATGCAAGCAGATCTTCAAAAGGACAGAATTTGTCAGGAGCAGTGAAGTGTCAGAAAACTATGTTTCCCTACCAGGGTGACTTTTTTTACTTATACCAAAAGTAATGTTAAAGGACCCACATCTTTACTTGAGGTTGTGTGCCTTGATCTACCTCTTGCTGATTAGGCCTCATCTGGAGTATTGTGTCCAGTTCTGGGCGCCACATTTCAGGAAAGATGTGGACAAATTGGAGAGAGTCCAGAGAAGAGCAACAAAAATGATTAAAGGTCTAGAAAACATGACCGATGAGGGAAGATTGAAAAAATTGGGGTTGTTTAGTCTAGAGAAGAGAAGACTGAGAGGGGACATGATAACAGTTTTCAATTGCATAAAAGGTTGTTACAAGGAGGAGGGAGAAGAATTGTTTTTCTTAACCTCTGAGGATAGGACAAGGGTAGGGGCCACCAAATGAAATTAATGAGCAGACAAATAAAAGGAAGTTCTTCTTCACACAGCGCACAGTCAACCTGTGGAACTCCTTGCCTGAGGAGATTGTGAAGGCTAGGACTATAACAGGGTTTAAAAGAGAACTAGATAAATTCATGGAGGTTAAGTCCATTAATGGCTATTAGCCAGGATGGGTAAGGAATGGTGTCCCTAGCCTCTGTTTGTCAGAGGGTGGAGATGGATGACAGGAGAGAGATCACTTGATCATTACCTGTTAGGTTCACTCCCTTTGGGGCACCTGGCATTGGCCACTGTTGGCAGACAGGATACTGGGCTGGATGGACCTTTGGTCTGACCCAGTATGGCCATTCTTATGTTCTTATGTTCTTAAGAAGCAATGGGCTTGAATTGCAGCAATGGTGGTTTAGGTTGGACTTTAGGAAAAACTGCCTAATTGTCAGCGTGGGTAAGCACTGGAATAAATTGCCTAGGGAGGTTGTGGAGTCTCCATCATTGGAGCTTTTTAAGAGCAGGTTAGACAAACACCTGTCAGGAATGGTCTAGATAAGACTTAGTCCTGCCACGAGTGCAGGGGACTGGACTAGGGGACCTCTCGAGCTCCCTTCCAGTTCTATGATTCTATGATAATGAACCTCAGCAAATACTGACTAGTATATTCCAAATGAATGCTATTCAAAGTCTGTTTTCTATTTTCCTGCTATTGTCAACTAATAACACCTTTAAAAAGAAAAGCCATGTCCTTGTACGTCAGGAGGTGGAAAACACAACTGTATTGACAAGTCCCAGTCCATCTGAAAATGTTAGCAGTATCACAGATTAACATATGGACTATCCATTCTTGTGTGTTTGTCTTGTTTTTCAATTATTCTTTCAATACTTTCAGCATCTTTCTGATCTTCTCTCATTATGGGTTTGGCTCTGCAATCCTTACACTGAGTAGCACTTCCTCACGCTAGTAGTCCCAGTGAATCTCAACAAACGCTGAATTCCAAATTAGCCCTTTTTGAACAATGTAACACTATCAATCTGCTCCATTCATTTGGAATGTACCAATCAGCTCTGTCATTATGAGAGCACCTCTACTGCCATTGTAGTCTGTCACTAGCAGAAGCAATTAAAAACAAAAATTGTGCCACAGACTCAAGACCTGCCTTGTCCTTAGGATGTTAAGCACTACAGGAGGTTTCAAAAGAAATGCCAGGATTTGTATTGCACTGCAATATACTTTACAGTAAATTAATGTTAAACAAGTAAAAAAAATATTTTTCTCCCTAGCAAAGAATAAATTGATTGTTTTGTGTTCTAGTGTGTGTTAAAAATAATCCTGGCAAAACAATGAAAACTCTTTTTACTGTAAACAACTGTAAATGATAATAATATATTGGACCTGTTAATGGACTGTGCATATTAATTAATATATTTTATGCATTGAGTTTATAAATTTATCTGATTTCTACTGTACTAGATTTTCATTTTAGAATGAATACAGTAAAAAGCTTTCAGATCAGCCCAACAGGCTAATGAATTCATCTCTTGGAAAGCCATTGCACATATTGTCAGTATTGTTCAGATTAGAATTTGCTTTTTAGCATAAAGCAGGACACTGATTCCCTATACTTTTCTTTCAGTGTATATAATAAATGTGCTTATCAGATGTTCTGGACACTTGCACATCAATTATATAAGCAATAGTTGGGCCAAGGTTCAGCAAATGAAACCTTCCCAAATCTTTTCAATGAAATCCCTCCTACCAGCAGGGAGAAACTAGTTAATGGTTTTCTTCTGGCTGAAAAGCAGGCACATATACAGATACCATTACCTTGACCCCAGTTTTGCTTGCTGCTGATCAGTTATTTATGAAAAAAATCACAAGCAAATAGATCCCAGAAACTGAAGCGAATGCCAGTCTCAGTATAGACAGCAGTGGCAGAATACATCTTAATGTTATTACCTTTACTTGAGTCTAAACTTGCTTCATAAATGAAGAAAGATTTATTTGACAAGAGTGGGATCTCACTAATTTGCACTAATTACTCAGACACGTTAAACTATTTCATTTTGAAAATTGGCAAGTAAGGAAGGAAGTCCAAAACCATCTCCCATTAAAGTCAATGGAGAGTTGGATCAGGCCATAACGTTTTATTCAAGCAGTTTGGGCTGGGAGCTGTGTAGCTATGCAGTGGGAAAGGGGAAAGCATCCTCCTCCTTCCCCTTCCCCAAATTCATGGAGAAGTTCCACAGCCATTCCAGGGAGGCTGCTTCAGCCTAATGACTGAAGTAAACCTGCACTTCTCTAAGGTACTCCCCCTGAGACACACACACACATGCACCCCGCAGAGGAGGACTGGACGATTCATTTAGTATGCCCATCCTCCAGCCTTGGCCTTACCTCCGCCCAGCCCACCTTTGCTCCATCACCCCATTTATTCTGCCGTGTATGGAGCTTGTGCACACAAACCTGCCCTACCCAGCTCCCACCTTACCACAGAACCAGTTCCATTGCTAATTGATGCCCCACAGTTGAGGTGGAAGGGCTGTATTTGCCCTCAGAGTAGTCTACATTGAAAAAATGTGTCATGTTAGAAATCAGTTAGAAAGCACAACAACCTAACACATTTCTTAATTTGACTGTCTGTGATTATCCACACCGGGTATGTCCTCACTGTACTTTGTACCTCAAATTAATTGGCAATCAATTAACTCAAGGTACAGAAGTTAGCAAAGATGAGCCCACTAAGAGCTAAGTCATGTTTAATATTCCGCTGGTTAACATGTTACAGTGCACCTTCCCCAAGTGAATAAACAATATAAAAAGCAAGAACCCTGCAGTACAAAATATTCTTTGTCACTTGCCAGGGTATATCTCACGTAATCATTTCTCTGCCATTGCAGAGGCCTCGAGCACTAGTGTACCTGGGTCCCTTCAATTCTCTGCCTGTGGTACGTAATCATCTAATCTCTGTGGGTTTGTAGTACTTTGGTCTAATTTTGGTTGTTCTGGTTGGCGTGCAGGTGCTGGATGGTGTTGGAGGCCTTTGATGTGCAAGGAGTTGGACTGAATGATCTGGTGGCTGTAAATTCTATGACTCTATGTCTCTAGTTTATTTGTCAAGTGCAGTTTTGATTTGATTAGTTATGACAGTACTTTGACGTGCTCTCTATTAACTGCTCTGCACTGTATTTTGTAGAAATCATGGTGTCTTAGTAAGTGGTGTCTGAGACACAACTAATAAGATCTACAATCTCATAATTAATAACTGTAGTGCTCTGCTATTAAATCTTAGCTAAAAATGGGAAGAAGTCATCATTTTTGTGTGGTAATCATAGAGTTTGCAGATTAGTGAAGTGTGAATTACCACAGCTCGGCTATATCCCACTGGAAAGGATCTATTTTAGGAATGTGTTTTCTAGTGTAAACTTGCTGTTAACAACATAAGAATGGCCATACTGGGTCAGACGAATTGTCCATTTAGCCCAGTATCTTGACAGTGGCCGGGAACAATTGCTTCAGAGGGATTGAACAGAAAAGAGCAATTTTTCAGGGATCCATCACTTGTCATGACACAAACAGGCCACTATCATTTCTTGTCAGGTAACAAAGCAAGGAAAATTGAGATGTGCCAAATAACAACATACAAAAGCCTGGATTTGTAGGTTAAATAGTATCATTCTCTCTGAGGTTTCATGAAGTGCACTGTGATCAAACCAAAAAGGAAGAGAAATTGTTAACATTAATGCCATAAGACCAAGCACAGCTACGGCATTTGGCTTCCTCACATGTTGCAGACTTGACATTACCTAGCAACCAGCGTTGGTCTGGAATATCACCGCAATAAAAGCAGCATCCTCATGGCCATCAAGAAAAGGTATTGCACTTGTATTTTTACAAATGATGACACAGTGTGAATGAGGCTTGTCAATGGAAAAAAGCTATGTAGTTCCCAGTGATGGATGTTAGTCACTAGCACACAAACTCCAAGTACCAAATATGTATGGGAAGCATCAACCACAGCACTTACGCTGCCAGCACCACGGACTGACCAAAACCCAATTTCTCATGGGTTATATGAGCTAGTGTCTGCTGAGGGATGGAAAAATGGGGGCATTGTGACATGACCTTTGAAAATATCCACTCACAAAAGACAGAATCCATCCACAGAATTAGCTTAATAGGAAGCACCACAGGTCAAAATAAGTTAAAAGACTCCTCTAGACAGATGACGCAGATGGGGATAAACTGATCAAAGGGAGGTCACTAAAATACAACATAGAAACTAACAGATTAGTTTTTTTCCCTTAGCAACAGAAAGGTATTAACTAATACCTTGACCTGCACCAAGAAGAGAAAATGGAACAAGTCCATAGCCTGGGTATTATGGCACTGATTCAGCAAAGCACCTAAGCATGTGCTAAAGTCCCATTGAAATCAAATTAAAGTTAAGCATATGTTTAAGTACTTTGTTGAATTGGGGTGCTAACACCTCTCAAGGGATGAGCTGCTGCATTTTTTACTAGCTGACGCTTTCAAGTACTTTTCAAGGGTATCGCCAAGTAAAGCATTTTGCAGCCTTGAGGATATAACAAGATGGCTCACTATGCTGAAGTCTGCAAAAGAGGAATAGTGACAGTCTCCAGGCCGAACATTAGGTGAAAAGAGACATTGTGTGCCATCAGTGTCTCCTTGAGATCCAAAAGCAGCAACGGAGATGGTATAACCCCAAGGTTGAAATGCCAGATATACGCCTCCAAGAGTTGATGCATTCTGAACCGTGCACCCTTTCCTGAAGCTGTGTCCCTCTGCCTATCAGCATCATTCCTGTCTCACCAAGGTTGAGCCTACAGCAGTTTGCTTCTGCTTCCCATTCTTAGACACCGTGAAGCAGGAACTCCATAGTGTATGGGTTTGTGGGGAGCCATCTCGTTTTGCAACTGTATACATGTATTAACCTTGAGGGTTGTATGGATAGAACTCTGCAGGAGTCGGCATCTGAGACTTCTTGGCACATGTCACAAACAGAAGGGAAGACAAGGTGTAGACACGATGGGAGGACTCAGGCTGCAAAGCCTGGATGAAGTTTGGTTCTCATGTGTTGTTCATATTTTCCTTCCTTGCTCATGGAGTTGAGTGTGGTACATATTATTAGTGCCCCCCCATTGCACTGCACTGAATTAAGGGAGCTATTTAGCTCTGCACCTTGGATCTGATTCTGTAAATCAACTTCAGCAGGAATTTGTCTGCTCCAGACTGCAGAGTCAAGCTTGGGACTTGAACTCCAGCAAGGAGATTAGTTAGCACCTGTGATTAGCAGCTCTTCAAGACCACAAGGAACCTGGGGAGCTGGGCAACACTTTTTCCAGGGTAGGACCAGTTCCTGCCAGGAGCTACATAATTGCTAGTAGCAGCTAGTGCTGCCACACTGAGGGAAGTGGGGACAGTGACCCAGCTGGGGCTTTCCTTTTACCTCTGGGACCTGAACACCAGTGTGGCATGGGAAAAGAATAGTCCACCCTGTCTTTACACCTTCTGGGTCCCAGTGTCATTAAAAGCTGGTATTTTGCTCTTTTGGTCTTGAACACCCAGGACAATCTCTGGAGGAGTTCCCTGTGCCTCTCAGATATCCAAGGGACCAGGAAGGTGGGTTTGGGTAAGGGATCTGCATTCTGTAGAGGATTTTAGGGGACCGGGGAAGAGGGGAAGGTTTTGTGTGTATTGTCTAATACATTGGAACAAGATGAGTGTATTGCAATCAAGTAACCTTGTGACTATTTTTGTAACTTTCATCTATCCACCATTCAGTTTCTCAACCTATTGTTTGCAGCTCTCAATTCTTGTGTCTTGTTCAATATTAGAACTTAAGCTAGTTAGGGCAAGGAACGTGTCTGCCTATATGTTCTGCCAGGAGCCAGCACTCTGTAGATACTACAGGTAAATATTAAATCAAATTATCACTATTTTATAATAATAATATCCCTGCTCTTTTTTCCCCCAAATCAAATTCTTTTTCTTCCCAATATTCTGCTACTGTATTGCTAATTAATAGCAGAAAATGCCAGTTGCGTAAAAAATAATACTCTCATTACTCACTACCACATGAGTGGATTGTCTTTCCTAGCAGTTTTTCACAGAGTGTTGCTGATAGTCTTTGATTTTTTTCTCCATTCTTGATCATGGTTCTTGACAGACGGTTGAGAGGTTTTTGGACAAGGGACAACTCTCTTGTTTGCAAACACTGTGTGTATAGACTAATGATGTAAGCCGCAGAAAGAATGCAATATACATTGAAATAAAGTATATGAAAGAGTACATCAGAATTATTTGTGTTGTTTAAACCAGTCTAACGAAAATATAAAAGTTATATATTTGTTATATAAAATTTTCGTTGACTTGTAAAATTCTGTCATTTTAACCAAAATTTTGCTTTTTTTAAAAAAAAAAATCAGTACAAAACTCCTGATTATTATATTCTGTATTTTCAAGTCTGTATTTCGGTCTCTAGAGACTCAGTGTCCTTGTGAGCATTTGTCTATCAGAAACAATTGTTTAACTATAGCCAAATTATAAGCCGTTTTTTCCATAAAATCTTCTAAACAGCATGTAATCATATTTCTTTTAGAAAGTATAATTGTTTTCTACATAAGGAAGCCAAATTGAGCTTAGCAATTGTGGCAAGATATTAAGAGAATGATGTCTGGTATGATTTATGATCTAATGTAGACACTGGACCAAAATACACGCCAACCACAATTCATGTACTTGGTCAAATGAGAGGGTTTTAAATATCACACTAGTCATGGGCTTTTGATTTTTAAAGCCACATAAAATACATGAGGAAAATAAGTAAGAAAGAAATGTGCTAGGTTTGTTGATTTCATCACTTCATGGTTCTAATTCATTTGATATCTCTTTGTTTACAACACAGGGCTTTGCCTGTATCTTCTGAAGGTTCTCCCAAGTGACTTATCACTGTGGTACAGGGCCTAAAATTAAACTTGCATATGTCAAGAACCACAAAATACATAAAATGTTTTAAGGATATATTATAATGCCTTGTTTACATGAGAGAAAATGACCATTCCAAGAACTAGAACTGGTTGAATTCTTTTCAGACAAAACATTTTTTGCCTTTTATGGAATTTGCAGGGAAAAACAGAATGGCTTTCTGATAGTGAAAAATTTAATTAACCATTTCAATAATGATTTTGATAAAAATGTTGTGAAACACTGAGCAAAGAACAAAATGAGTCCACTTAAATACAAAATGTCAATATTTTTTGTGATTTTTTATTTTTTGGACCAGCTATACTAAAAACCACTCCAACCCCTAGGTGTTGCAGAACATCTCTCTTCCACACAAAGTTCTTCAGCCACTTTATATGTGTTTCAAGAACTGCTCTGATGAGAATTTCTTTCAGACTATTTAAGGATTGGGTTGATCTAAGCCATTTCAGTCTAAACTATTTTAGCATCAATGTGGAACTAGAGTAGCTGATATTATCAGCTCTCCACTTCTACCCCACAATGCACCAGTGGTCTTTCAAAATCCATCATAATCCATTGCTGCTGGGAAGTGTGCTGGCAGTTTTGAGATAGTTACCCATTAGACATTGTAATGGCGACAGTTTAGAACAGGACACAGGGCAAAACTGCAACTTGTTCTCAAACTGGATTAGAATGGCTAGTATACATACAGCATAGAAGCAGATCTCTGATAATTGATAAACTGAAGCTTTACCATATGAAATATAAACACTATTTATTTAAATATATTTTGACAGGTTAAATCTATAACAATGAAGACTGTTGCTGCGTTTACTTCTGGGATTATTATATTCCTGTTTTCTTTGGTGCAAAGGACCAGTGGACAATGTAAAGAAGCAGCTATAAAGTCAGAGATGAATTTGAGCATCAATTATCATCTTCCTCATTTTATCACAGAAACGCCAATACAGAATATAGTTTTATATAAGCATCATATCTATATCGGAGCAGTCAACAAGATCTATGTCTTAAATGAAAACCTCCAGAACATTTCTGTGTACAAGACTGGACCCGTGCTGGAGAATCCTGATTGTGCACCATGTGAAGATTGCAAAGAGAGAAACAATTTGTCCAATAGTGTTTGGAAGGATAATGTCAACATGGCTCTGCTCCTAGAAACGTACTATGATGATCAGCTCATCAGCTGTGGTAGCGTAACTCGAGGTGTATGTCAACGTCACATCATTCACCCCGACAACCCTGCCGACATAGAAAGTGAAGTGCACTGCATGTACTCAAAGCAGAGGGATGGCGAGTCAGACAGTTGCCCTGACTGTGTTGTAAGCACTTTAGGAACCAAAGTTTTGGTGACCGAAAAGGACAGATTTGTAAACTTTTTTGTTGGGAATACTGTGAAGTCTTCATTTCAACCACAGTATGCACTACATTCAGTGTCGGTTAGAAGGTTAAAAGAAACCCAGGATGGTTTTGAGTTTCTCACAGATCATTCTTATATGGACATTCTCCCACAGTTCAGGGACTCTTATACCATTAAGTATGTCCATGCCTTTGAAAATGACCACTTTGTCTACTTCCTAACAGTCCAGCGTGAATCTCTTGACTCCCAGTCTTTTCACACAAGAATCATCCGTTTCTGCTCTTTTGATTCCGAGTTGCGCTCTTACATGGAGATGCCTCTTGAGTGCATTTTCACTGAAAAGCGGAGGAAGAGGTCAATTCGAAATGAGATATTTAATGTTCTGCAGGCTGCATATGTCAGTAAGCCAGGTGCAGTTCTGGCCCATGAAATGGGGCTTAGCGTGAACGATGACATTCTGTATGGTGTTTTTGCACAAAGCAAGCCGGACTCTTCAGAACCAACAAACAGATCTGCTGTCTGTGCAGTCTCTGTGCGAACAATCAATGAATTCTTCAACAAGATTGTAAACAAGCAAAACATGAAATGTCTTCAGCACTTTTATGGGAAAGATAGCAAATACTGTTTGAAAAGGGTAAGTGAAAATTACTTTGTCATATACTTTATGTCATATACTTTACATATATAAAATTACTTTGTCATATAAATTTGGTACTGGATTCTTCCACCCGTTACTCACATTGACTACTCCATTACTGTGTGATTGTCCCATTGATTGCAGTAGTGAGGTGCAAGTCTTTGCTGGCTAAGGCCCCTAATCATTTACAGGTTATTTGAGTTGTCCATTTAAATAAGCAATGATTAGCACAAGTTTGCCAATCTTCGCAAGAAGCAGTTATTGTAAATCGACTGCAGGAGTCAATGAAGGGCTTAAGGAGATAAAATAAACTATTAAAGGGACTGAAAAAATTCTTTTTAAAAAACAACTAATTTGTTTTCTGGTTTTGTGTGCTTTCGTTTCTAAGGATCATTAGGCCGTAGATGGAACAATGAGGGAATTATATCTCCTGCTATCATTAAAAGGGGTTTACTAATATCAGTCCCCTTGTGCATTGAGTCCCCTAAAACTAAAACTCACAGAGAATGTTAAAGGTGAAATAAAGGTTTGGGGTTTTTTTGTTAGAAAAAGAAATCTGTTTCATAATATAAATCATTTAATGGCCAGATTGTGGTACCCTTACTCATGTTTCATACACAAGCAGTCCCACTGAAGTCAGTTTAGTTAATCCAATCAGTGAGATTTCTTGTAGAGTGAGGTGCTGAATCTCACCCTACCCGACTGCAGTCCCAGTCCTGCAGTGAGAACTAAGCAAATGTACTCTTGTCTCTGCAAATTTCTCTGTGAAGGATTGGGTCCTAAAGAAGTAACCTAGAAGCTCACTTTTTCTGAGTGCAATGTAGGGTTTATTAGATTAATGGGAATCTGGGTAAGAGGAGTTTTTTGTGGTAAATATTGTCTACTAAAAGACGCAACCTGAATTCAGATAATGAAGGGTTCCATATCTTTACATCGGTGCTTTCTCAAATCTACTACACATTGAGGGTTTCCCTGATGGTGCTGGTGGCATCCCAAGCAATTAGAACAACAAAGAGGAAACAAAAGAAAAACCCCTCCTTACTCTCTATTGTGTGGTCTGTGGTGATGTCAGCAGAAATATGGAATCCTGTATTCAGGACTAGACAAGAAGGATTTTACAAACAAAATATTTAAAACGTAGACATATTTGTTTGTAACCCATTCTGTTAAGGACCTGGGTAGGGTGAGATTCTGTTACAGGCTTTACACAGTCCCTCCCGGATGGCAGCGGATGTTAGGCGTTCAGCACCAGGATGGGGCGAAGGTCACACTCGGCGAATCAATCACTGCACAGATCCTCTGGCATTTCCCTTGTGGCAGAGGCATGCTCCACTGTGGAGAGTCGCCTAGCCATTGGGCTAGAATAATCTCTAAATAGGCTCCATTATGATTCTGCAGCCTACAGTGAAAGATTCCTTGCCAGAGGTTCCCAGAGCTGAGCTGAGATACTGGAGTTGCCACTTAGTGCTGGCACTGTGAACATGTCACATTCTATATTTTACTATTTTTCTTCCTAATTTTCAGGAAAATAGATACAGTTTAGAAAATTCTTAATATAGTAGCTTCTGTTATCTTTTTCTAGTGCCTTGTCCTCGTCTTTTCTCAAACCTTAATATTTCTTCTTCGTTTTTCATTTTGTGTTTCACTCTGAGTATCCATTTTTATTCTCTGAAAATAGTTTTCTTCCTTATTCTCGGATTATTTATTGGGGGGGGGCGGTTTAAGATCCTTTTGATCCTTTTATCTCATTCTTCTGTTACCCAGCCAAACCTCTTTAATAAGATGGTCTTTTCATAGCAAAGTGCCCCTTTAATATATTGATGGAATAATCTATGAGTTTTCACATTCTAAGAATTTTTTTCCTGCTTCAAAATGCTTTCTAGGCTCTGCCACTGTTTTGCATATCTGAGCTGAATGTATTATGGCTACAGAGGGTTTATTACAGTTGCATGTTTCCAAGAAATGTCATCAGAATTGCAGATTTCTGCTCTTACTTCAGCTATATAACATTGATAAAGGATTGCTTCAAAAGGAGGAAAATGGGTCCGTGCCTTTTGTGCACCTTTATTTTGTATAAAGAAGGCTTGAATGTAGTTTTTTACCATGGAAATATCAAGACTGTCAAGATTGACATTCTTTTTTTGGAGGAGAACTCATTGGAAGGCTTAAATATCTATTGTGAGCTTTCTCGGCCCTGGATTGAAGGGGTAGGTGATTAGCAAAGGATTTTTAAAAACTGGGAGTGTGCCCTTTCATTGCTTCGTTATGATGTATAAAGAAGACATAAAAGGTTTTGGTTTGGTTTTGGGAGGGAAATAGAGGTCTTTTTTTTCTTTTTTTTTTGTTTTAATCTCAGAAATATCAAGAATGTCAAATCTCAGATTTTGCTGGAGAACCTCTGGGTGGTTTTAGGGATGTTTACTGTGAACTTCAACACCTTAATTGAAGAGATTAGGAGTTTGAATATTTATCTCACGGTTTCCTTTATCCAGAGTGTTCTTTAATCACTCAAGTTCAATAGGTTTCAGAGTAGCAGCCGTGTTAGTCTGTATCTGCAAAAAGAAAAGGCGTACTTGTGGCACCTTAGAGACTAATTTGTTAGTCTCTAAGATGCCACAAGTACGCCTTTTCTTTTTGAAGTTCAATAGGAGATTATAAAAACAAACAAAAATCAAAGAGTTTTAAACAGTCTGACTGAAAATCTCTTCCCCTGTCAATTACTCAGCTTTCATTTTCTTGACTCTTGTAATGTCACCATTTCACATATTTTTCCAGTCTAGAAGGATGTAAATTTCTAATGTAAAAAACAAACAGGGAAAAAATTTCCTTTTAAACACTCATCAAACAAAAGCACTTTTCAGGCTTTCTTTGTGCGTCATAGAGAAGTTTAAAATGCCACAACCCAACTTTTCCCTTTTGTAGGTCACCTTTCACTTGATATAAAACTTTCTGTAAACTATGACAATTTGTCATAGCTTATTTTGGCAGAATCAGAATGTTATTTTGTGTAATTTAGCCAAAATGATGTCTCTCTTTAATGTTATGAGAGATGCAAACCACAGTCCTCTGATGCAAGAGAAAATGTACTGACTTCTACAGGATTAAATAATAAGAGAGTTCAAACAGTACTGCAGTAATGAAAGTGTAATGTTAGCAACATCCAAACCAAATGCTGCATCTTTGGCATTGTTTTCAAGGCAATCCTATAATATTTGATCATTTACAGTCAAAGGCTGATAGGTGAAGGACAAATCACATTAGCAGAAAGAGTTGCAAGACACATTGCCTTTGTTTCTGTTAGGCTAATAGATAACCCTTTGAATGACTATTCCTCGTGCTTTTGTTGTTTGGTGGGAAGCAGTTGAAGCGAGAAATGGGCCCAAATGAGAACAAATTCTCTGAAACTTTCCCTCTACCTTTCCTTCCCTAATTTGGGTGTTTGAATGAAAATGCTTCAACTCACCTCAGTTTGGTTGACAAAACTGGTTTTGGTTATAAAAACCTGTCAGTTTTTACAAAACATGAATCAAAACTGGCTCCAGTTTTCCCTGTCTTTCAGGGAAGCTCATACAAGACCCAGCCCATTAAAGTCAGGCTGGCAGATCCACAGCTGGTGTAAATTGTCATAGCCCTATTTAAGTCAATGGAAATATGACAGTGAACACCAGATGAGGACCTGCTCCAGTTTTGACATTGATTTAAATGGGAACAGGAGAGCAATCAGAATCAGTTTTGAATCAGAAATAAAAAAGTGGAGTAAAACTAAAGGTTTTTTAGTGCCTAAGCCAGGGAAAGAAGAGTGCTGTGAAGTGGTTGAAAATCTCTCCTGGAGGTTTTCGAATCATTGCTCTGGCATCTCCTCACCCACACCAGCTGTGGAAACTGGGTGTCGGTTTTAGTGGATTGAGCCTTAGTCACTGGTTCAAAATTAGTCATGTTCAGCTACTAAAATAGATGAAGATTCAGATCAAGAGCCAAATCCTACTTGCCTTTCCTCACTTATGCACATAGTCTCAAGGTGCCCATCTAAGTTCTGACTTCAATGGGACTCCTTAGGTGGGTGAGATGAGCAGGTTTTGGGCTCAACAGGTACAGATGTATTCTACATTGTAATATTTTTACTGAGCAGTAAGCTTAGAATTTTTTTATTTAGAGTTTTTCCACATTGATTTTTTTTTATGTGGTAAACAATTGTGAGCCAATTTGGCTCTCAGTTACGTGGATCCAATTCCCATGGAGCCATGCCTGTGGAACTGCAAGCAGAATTCGCTCTAGATTTCCTGTGGCACAGGGATTCCTTTTGTTTTGTTTTTCCTGTGAGTTTTCACATCCAAAAGTTACTCCATACAGTGTGTTTGATCCAAAGCATGGCAAAGCACTTTGCAACCAAACAGAGAAACCATAGGCTGTTTTTTGTCACCAAATACCCTGGGATGTGGCCAGACAAACTGGTCACCACTCCTATCAAAGGAAAAGCACAAACAGATAAAAATAATTTTGAAGGAAGGTGAAATGAAAAAGACAGTAAAATAAATATGCAGTGATGTTTCTTTATTACTGTTGCAAAGATGATAGATGAGTTAAATTGGGTTATGTTTATATTATAATGGAAGAAAATAATTGCGACCTTCCATCAGGAAACCACAAAGACCCTTATTGATCTGTCATCCTCAGGGTATGTCTAGTAATATTTAATAAAATAAACAGAGACAAATAACTCTTTAGAGGCCCTGTAATCTCCCACACCATTTAGATTACAAATTTTTGGCAGAATTAAAAATAGCCCCACATCTCTGTGATTATAAAGGCTTGGAGGGGCTCATTTAAACAATCTCGCACAGTAAAGGAAATGGCTTTTCTATTACAAGTAGAATACAATATGGGCTGAAATATTTCTCCTAAGAATCAGGCACTAGAATCCTAATTTTTTCATTAGTTGATGCTTTTGGAAATGCTATATATTAAAAAACATAAAAATATCATCTGAGATCCTCGCTCGTGATGCTAAAAAGAACTGTGGGCATGTAACCTTCCTTAAGGTTGGTATACTACCGTAATCCAAATTAAAAAGCTGTAAAAGTTAAGGGCCTGATTGTACCCACTAAATCTATGCATAGAGGGTACTGGCGTATGCTGCAGCATCCCCTCTCGCCTTTACAGCATCTGTAGAGGGTTCTCGGTAGGTCATCTGTTGGATGAGTAAACAGGATGTGACGGGGCAGTGGGAAATGTACATTGTCCTCTAGGAAAACATGCTTAGCTCACGGCAGAAAGATAATACAGTGTAAAGGTGTATTATCTCTGTATGATCATTCTCCATTAAAAGGGAGATCCAGGGAAGGAACCAGGTATAGAAGCCCTATCATTCCATTGGAATCACACTACCAGGAAGTAGGAGGTTACTTTTGGAGACCCAGATGTGGTGCAGAAATGTCCTCCTGCTGATCCCTGGGATCCATGGAGTTTGGGGCTGCCACTTGCTACCCTGATGGGGAAAAAGCTCTGCAAAGAGAACCTTGCTGAATTTCCCTCCTCCTGAGCTCCCTGCTGGGGACTGGTCTCTGTGTATCTCCTACTCTGTTGTTCAGTGTGATGAGGATTTTTTTATTGTTGTTTTTAATAATTTTCTTTCTAAAAGTCGGGTTATTCTGTGAAACTGACATTTGTTCTCCTGTCATCTTCTGGCAAAGGCGCTCCTTTTTCAGTAAAGCCAACTAATAATGCTCACCTCCAGACTTTTAAATCAAATCCTTTGATTGAAGAGAAAGCTGCCCATTGGTCACTAGTATGGCAAGAGAGTGTACTGCATACTCTGAAAATGCACAGCCCAAACTTCTAGTAGCTCAATGAACAGTTTCTAGATGTTGACCAGTGGACTGAAAAATTGTATTTTTTTTTTATGTCTCAGATTTGTAAAATGCCTTTAAATGTCTCTTAAAGCACGTGAACATTAATTACATAACAAAATAACAGGTTTTTTTCATATCAGGCTAGGCAACCTGGCCTCCTTCAAAGTTCCTCCTCTATCCCCTCCATTCCACAAATGATGCCATCCATTGTCCCACTGCTGCCTCTGACCCTCCTTCCATCCCATCCCGTATGCCTGGGACACTCTCCCTAGGTCTGTTTCTAACGTCACCTCCTTCTCCTCAGTCACATCACTCCTAAAAACCCGCTTTTGCTATGTCACCTATGTGAAACAAAATGAACAAACATAACAACACACTGCATCATCCAAATGTACACATTTGCCTTACTGCATAACCACATTGAGTATAGTCATAAAGTTTAAGGCCAGAAGAGACCACCAGGTCATTTAGTCTGACCTCCTATACATCACCGAAACCACCCAGAACCCGCATGTTAAACCCAACAACCAAAATTAGACCCAAATATTACAGACCCTGGGAGACTAGACTATTATATGCCACAGGAAGAGAATATGAGGGATCAAGGTGCACCAATACCCAATGACCCTGCATTGGCAGGGGAATGATTAAGTGAAATATATACAGATAATCCTGGCAGGTGAAGATGAACCTCACCCCAAAAGTCACTGCCAATCTGACCTAGGAGAAAATGCTTTCCCAACCCCACATATGGTGATCAGTTAGACCCTGAACATGTGAGTAAGAACTAGCCACCTGAGAGAGACAAAGCTCACTTTCACCTCAGAGCCCTGGCTCTCCCCATCCACTGTCTCCAGCCATAGACACTGTCTCTTCTGATACTATAGAGGAAGGTGATTTAAAAAAAACCCACCCAGAATACACTGGAGGAGGGGAAAATTCCTTCCTGGCCCCAGGTGACCAGCAGAGACCCTGAAGCATGAGCTTTTAGGAACATAATTTATGGAAGTGAGCCCAGCCCACTCCCATCACAAACAACCCCATCATACAACTGCACGCATGACTGTCCAGCTCTCTCTTAAAACTAACTGTTGTTTGCCCCTACAACTCCCAACGGGAGGCTATTCCAGAATCTCACCCTTCTGGTGGTTGGTATTATAACCCATGTCCCTCCACTCCTAGTTCCCCCTTTTTGTCACGTCTGAACTGAAAGTCTAAATCATGCAAACACATATGTATGGCACTTCAACTCCCTCAGTACCTATCCTGCTTCAGCTATCCTCAGCATCGCTTCCAGTCAGTCCAGTCCAATCTGATTTGTAGTTTTATCTGAGTTGGTGACCCCTTGGCACTTTCACAACTGCCAGCCGTAGAGCAGCAATAGGAAATTGGGCTTCAGCATCAGGAGACTTTGAAGGAACCTCAGTTCCTTAGTCCAGGTCTGCCTTCAGCACCTTCACAGTAAATGCATTGGCTTGTCACAGAAGTAAGCAATTGTGTAACGTACGCTTTGGGACAGATTCTGCTCTCACACAGGTCTGACATCATTGTAACTCCATGACTCCTGATTTACACCTGATTCAGAGAAACCAGAATCAGATCCTGTATTTTATAAAGAATACCATTACTGCAAACAATGGGCCAAATTTATTGGTGGCTTAAGCAGTGACATAAATGGTTTAGTATAAGACAAATTCAGGTGGCAAAGCAATGCAAGCTGTGCAATTTGGCTTGCAGCAGGTGAGCAGAATGAATGGTTGTAGCAAGAAAAGTACTGAGGGAGCAGAAGAAGAGATTGCAGCCAAAAAAAAAAGCACCCAACAGGAGGATGTGCTCTGCCTCCTCTGTGTGTACGTTATTCTGCTTTTGCACACTTACTGAATGGAAATAGGTATAAATTATACTACTTTACCCTGAAGCTCATACCCATTTTCTGACCTACTTTCGTCCCTCGTCTCTTACACCAGTGCTTCTCAAGCTATCTGATGTGGGGGACCGGCAATTTTTTTTTCCAATGTGCGTGCAGACTGGCAGCCAATGGCTCGCGGACCGGCACCGGTCCGCGGACCACCACCGCTCCACGGACCACCACTTTGAGTAGCACTGTCTTACACCACTGTTTAAGGGCTTCTCTAAACATGGAATTCCAGAATAACTATTCCATTGTAAAGTCATACCCTACCTTTTTCTGGAATAACTTTCACAGACAAGCCATAAGTCACAAATGAATGTGTCCTAGGGACTTCCATGGGAGATGCACTTGCTGACACCAAGTCTGTATTTAGCTCAGTGACTCTGGGATATTTTACCAACATCCTCTGTGTCTTATTTTTAATTCATTAAACTGAATAATGAACCACCACCCCCAGAATGATAATATGTGTACTGACTGAAAAGTCATAAAATTAGTATAAAGGAAATGGACGAAATTCAAAGATTGCATAGGTCCATTATATCTGACTGAATCAATAGTATTTACTTAGTGCTAATGCACTAACTAGATTACAAGAACTAATGCAATGGTGGTCAATGACAAAAACAAATAATTCTTTGAATGATCTTGACAATAGAATATGCAATGTTTTTAATTTGTATTAACTAATTACACTAACATGTACGTCTTTTCTACCTCGTTATCTTAAGTAAAATAATCAGTCTCACCTCTTTTTTTTTGTTATTCAGCAGTGAAATAGACCAAAGTAACGAGTATTAAGAGTTGATTGGAATGATGATATTGCTATGAGAAATGTACACCGGTGACTTTTTTCACAGAACTACCATTTATTTGGGGTCTGATCAATTTAAATAATCTCTCTGTTGATTTCAGTGGATTTGGGATCAGGTCTTCAAAGTGTAAAGTGTGTGTTAAATGTAATATTTCCTTCCAAGCTTTTTGTTTGTCTGTTTTTTGTTTTGCTACAAGGTGCTATTTCCATGTGACTTTTTGAGTGCATAGTTGTGATTATAGGCAACATATGTAGCATCACATATAGCTAAGGTTGCCTAAACATTTCCTTTCTAAAGGATTATTTTCAGTTGTTTATAACTTTCTCAGAGCTTTACCTTTGCAGCCAAAATATGAGATGCTTGCTCTCAGAAAGGCCGTGTACTTTTCCCCTGAAAGTTTCATCAAAAACATTTGAGTCATTTTCAAGCACAAAAGGAGTGGGAGGTGGGAACAATTTTCTGCTTTAAAAAAATTGCAACTTTTTTTATGTTTTAAAGAAAAGCTCTAATGTTTTAGCTGAAGTTTGTTAGAAACTTGATGTTTGAAAAGGACAGAGGGTCCAATCCAATACACTGAAATCTGTAGGATTCTTTCCATTGACTTAAATGAGTGCTGGATCAGCTCCATAGTTCCTCAGGCATATATGTGCCTTTCATTGGTTCATAGAAACTCAGATTTGACTTGTCGAAAGATAGTGGAAGATGGATGTGCTTATACCAGGGATGAATTTAGCCCAGTGGATTTGCCCAGGTGTATGAGAACAAAATCTGTCCCATTCTGCATATTTTTCCTCTGTTTCACCACTTCATTTGTCACAAGGAGCACGGCTGGGTGTAGGAGGCAAAAGGGTGAGTTTGCTCAGGCCCGCCATTTGAGAGAGTCCCCAACGTTACAGAGGGGCCAAATTAGAGTGAGTGGGATTCCAGCCTGGCACACTGGGTCACAGTGCCACTCAGAATTGGTGTCTGCCTTCAATATTGCATGGAGTGACTCGCCTGCCCTAGTGGAGCCCAGATCCCATCATAGCCACCACTGGCATCATTGTACCAGGCCTGAGGCAACGCACCAGGCCAGGAGCCCAGAGGCAGGAGCAGGTTGGGGGATACCAATCACACCAGCAGTGGGGTCAGAGCTCAGGGACAAGCGTGCTCCTGGCCACATGCAGGGTGGAGCCCCACCCATCCCCGTGAGGAGGGCAGCAACTCCACAAGCTTGGGCCCTCTTTGACTTCACTTTTTTCCCCTCTTCTTAAGCTCTTTCACCTCCATGGTAATTTTTTTGGATGGGGGGGAACCTCCGTTTCAAATTTTGACCCAGGCCTCCAAAACCCAAAGCCCTGATAAAGAAGTGTGGGTCCCGACGCTGCTTTGTTGAAGCCAAAGAAAAATATTCCATGTGGTTTGATTGCCGTTTTGAAAATGGACATTTCTCTAATCCCAGCAGACAGCCAATAAATTCTTCCTGAGTGGAATTCACCTATGATGGGGACACATGCAGAACAATCATGTCCTGGATTGGAGCCTTAAGCATAGGTGCTGGAACTAGCGGTTCTGGGGATGGGACAGCACCCCCTGGCTTGAAGTGGTTTTCATCGTATACAGCGTTTACCGTTTTGTTCAATGGCTCTCAGCACCCCCACTATACAAATTGTTCCAGCACCCCGGCTGTAAATGCCTGGTGGTAAAAAGTCTGCCTGGCTGAGGGTGGGTATTACAAGGCACAAGACACCACAACTCCTACTTTACAATGGGAATGAGCAGTGGTCCAGTGCTACCCCAAAACCGGGCAGCATTATTAGGTCATGTACTAATTCACTGAGTCCCCCAGACAGCCTATACTGGACAGGCTTCTATGAAGTCTCTGCTGCAAATTAAACCTGCCCTATTAAGCCAGGATACCCAGGGAGGATAGTGCCTGCCCTCCTTGATATTTAACCTCCCTCAGCAGCTCATCAGTGCAAGGAGGGTGCAATGTACCAATGGGGGTGAATCAGTGCCTTTATTCATAATATTTTGTTGAGAAAGCCAGATGGGAGGATATGGACATGAAGTTAGCACCAGCAATAACTTAGGTACCAACAAGTTACATTGTTCTTTTCATGAGCATTTACTCTGTGGATCAGTGAAAAACAAATATTGTTTGTATGGCATTTCCTGCTTATTTACATGCTGCAGCTTTTCTTGGGAACACACCAGCCTGTTCTGGGAACATGCATAAGTTGTGCAATGTTTTACTAAGGAGCAGAACCGGACTGATTACAGTATTGGATGAGTGGGAGGGTCTGCACAGGGCATGTGCCCCGGGCATGACATAAATGATGGCTCAGCATGAGTCCTTTCCATGGCTGATATGGAGGGAGGTAGCTCAGGGTTAGGATCAGGGAACCCAGTGTTTCATGGATCCTCCTGTCAGCATAGGTTCCCCCAAGAGGTTACATCAGCAGTTGGGCTTTGCAACTCTTCTATGGCACAGGTAGGAAAATCTGTTGTCTCATTCCCTAGTGCATTTCACAAGTGCTTCACCCAACTCCTTGGACTGGGTGCTGGATCTAAATGTGGCCCTGGGTGAGGATTTGCATACATTCTAGAAGAGGACCTTGCAATTGCCTCTGTTCCTGCAGAATTTGCATATCTCATTTATTTACTGTACTTATTTCTTGAAGTTTGGTCTATCGTACTGTAGATGTTT
Source organism: Natator depressus (assembly GCF_965152275.1). Lineage (NCBI taxonomy): Eukaryota > Metazoa > Chordata > Testudines > Cheloniidae > Natator > Natator depressus. The sequence goes on from NC_134234.1 coordinate 301,392,015, forward strand.
GTTCTATAGAGTTTTCTTCTAATCTGCTTTCTTCCAAGGCAAATCATGTGAATTAGTCATGTGAGTAACTTGAAAGGAATTCAGACCGTGAGTGCCAGTTTATATACCCGCAGAGGTAGGAAATCTTCAAGATTTTAAATAACATTTTGTCCAGTTTCACAAACATTCTGTACTACTTAATCATGCAGAAAAAATTCACCCTTCTGCCTTTGAGGGACGAAAGGGGAAATATATTTACATGTCTGCTTTACCTTTTTCCTTGTATTTTATTCATTTTGTCCAGCTGTGCCATGACAGCACTTGGGAAATGAAAAAGGAGATTCTTCAACTTGTCCTTTGTTAAGGAAATAGGCCAGAGAAGGATGAAGCAAATTGGGTTTGTAATTGTGTCAGAAACAGGAAAGTTTGACATTGTTGTTTTTCCCCCTCTTCTCTTTTGGTTGCAGAGTTATAACTGCAAGAACCATGTAGTTGTCTCTACTAGAGCCCAGAATTAAACAGCGTGGTATGTGACAGAAGCGGAGATTTATGAGTTATGTGAAACCTCAGGAATAATTCCTTCCAAAGCAAGCAGTGACTGAAAGTCCAGTTCTTTTGGGCACTTTTGTAATGGGTTTTGGGTTCTGCACAGGACCGGGAAACTGGAGATATGGGTTCTGTTCCCAGCCTTCCAACAGACTTCCAGTGTGACATTGGGCAAGTGATGTTAGCTCTGTGGGTGAAATCCTGGCCTCTCTGAAGTCCACAGGGTCAGGTTTTCATCCTTTGTGTCTCGGTTTCATTGCGAAACAGGGAGGGTAATAGTACTCATCTACCTCACTGGAGGGTCATGAAACTAAACTAATTCATTGTTTGTACACTGTCTTGAAATCTCAGATGGAAGTCACTATAGGGGAGAAAAGTATTTGTGTTTTATTAAAAATATACAAGACTGTTTAGAGAGGGGAACCACCAGGGTTGCCCCATTTTCCCCTTATTTGCTCTTTCTCTTGAGACTGTGTTGATACATCTAAGCTTCCTACTTTTTCTTAACCATATTTCATGAGGGCAGACACACTTGAAAATTGTGTTCTATGGGTGACAATACTATTTATCGCTAATCCTAATTCCTTGACCCTTGGAACCATAGAGACAAAACATTGTTTTGAAGAGCTGTCTCTACAGAGACCTTGGCCTTCTCCCTTCCAAATAGGCTAGGAAATCAGTCCAATATCTAAGACTATCTATTCTGTGCACTTTACACCAAATTTATTTTTTTAATATTTATGCCATCTTTGACAAATCTCCAGACCCACTAAATGCTGGTAGTCCTGCCCACTCTCTATGTGGATGGGAGTGCCTGATCGTGGAGATGTTATTGTGGGACAGTACGTGTGTTGATATATATTGCAAACGTTTCCTTGCCTTTTCTTTGCTAAAAATATAGGCTTTGATTCAGCAAAGTGCTTAAGCACATTTATTTATTTATTTGTATTATTGTAGTGCAGAGTGGTTCTCAGTCTGTGGCCTGTGACCACTTGCAGCCCAATCAGCACACAGCTGCAGCCCATGTGACATCCTCAGTGCCATAAAGGTAGTATATCTATTGTGTGGATGTGGCCCATGTTATAAATAGACAACCCACAATGGCAAATAGGTTGAGAACCACTGCTGTAGTGCCTAGGAGGCTCAGTCATAGACCAGAATCCCATTGTGCTAGGGGCTGTACAAACAGAGAACCAAAAGGCAGTCCCTGCCTGAAGAGCACATGTTTAAGTCCAACCCTAATCAAGAAAGCATTTGAGCATGTGCTTAATTGGACCATTCAGTGGAACATAATTAAATGGAACATACAGAATCTGTTTTCCTGCATTGGGGCCTTAAAAAGAATTAAGCAAATGTTTAATTATTTTTAGATCTTTAAAGATTACACTACCGTTTGTGTTTGATGAAGCTGACCTGAGACTGCATACTGCAGACTGCACAAAGATGCCACGTAACTGCTTGACTTCATAATTTTAACTAATTTTAGTTAAATACATAGAAATATAAAGTCTTCATATCTGCCATGTTCTAATTATGTTTTTTACCTCTTTTCAAAAATGTTAATCCATTTCTCGCTATCAAGTTAGTTTCAGATTCCCCAAACCTCTAAGTACTGCTACCTGCACATTTATTATTTTACTTTTGTATTGAAAAGTAAGTGTGCTTTTTTTACACATTCACCATTCACTTGAATCATGAAAGCTTCTGCCATGATTAATAATTCATTTCTAGTTCACTGAAGATATTAAATATTATGTCTTTTTTCTGATTGAGGAACTCACTTAATTTGGGAGCAGGATTTTGGACTGCAGAGGCAGAGACCTGAAGAGACCATTAATGTTTGCAGATTAGAACATAATAAGAACATAAGAACGGCCATACTGGGTCAGACCAAAGGTCCATCTAGCCCAGTATCCTGTCTTCCAACAGTGGCCAATGCCAGGTGTCCCAGAGGGAATGAACAGAACAGGTAATCATCAGGTGTCCATCCCCTGTTGCCCATTCCCAGCTTCTGGCAAACAGAGGCTAGGGACACCATCCCTGCCCATCCTGGCTAATAGCCATTGATGGACCTATCCTCCATTAATTTATCTAGTTCTTTTTTGAACCCTGTTATAGTCTTGGCTTTCACAACATCCTCTGGCAAGAAGTTCCACAGTTTGATTGTGCATTGTGTGAAAAAATACTTCCTTTTGTTTGTTTTAAATCTGCTGCCTATTAATTTCATTTGGTGACCCCTAGTTCTTGTGTAATGAGGAGGAATAAATAACACTTCCTTATTTACTTTCTTCACATCAGTCATGATTTTATAGTCCTCAATCATATCCCCCCTTAGTCGTCTCTTTTCCAAGATGAAAAGTCCCAGTCTTACACATCTCTGCTCATATGGCAGCTGTTCCATACCCCTAATCATTTTTGTTGCCCTTTTCGGAACCTTTTCCAATTCCAATATATCTTTTCTGGGATGGGGCGACCACATCTGCACGCCGTATTCAAGATGTGGGCATACCATGGATTTATATAGAGGCAATATGATATTTTCTGTCTTATTATGTATCCCTTTCTTAATGATTTCCAATATTCTGTTTGCTTTTTTGACTGCCACTGCACATTGAGTGGATGTTTTCAGAGAACTATCCACAATGACTCCAAGATCTCTTTCTTGAGTGGTAACAGCTAATTTAGACCCCATCATTTTATACGTATATAGTTGGGATTATGTTTTCAAATGTGCATTACTTTGCATTTATCAACATTGAATTTCATCTGCCATTTTGTTGCTGTCACCCAGTGTTGCGAGATCCTTTTGTAGCTCTTCACAGTCTGCCTCGGACTTAACTATCTTGAGTAGTTTTGTATCCTTTGCAAATTTTGTCCCTCGCTGTTTACTGCATTTTCCAGATCATTTATGAATATGTTGAATAGGACTGGTCCCAGTACAGACCACTGGGGATTAGCTATTGCAGAGACTTCGTAAAAATCCTGAGATAAAGCCTTTATTTCTCTCAGTCTGGTTTATATTGGATATTTTGAATTATGATATTTGTCTAATTGGGTAGCTTTGTAAAAAGTCACTTTTGGAGTAGTTGGAGGAGAGAGGGTGGCAAATATTTTGAGGCCATCACATTTTGGACATTTGGTTTCAAATGTGCAACTTTATGTCAAGACATTTTAAGTTTATGTCAGCTAAATTGAATGTACACGCATCAGTTAATCTTTAGGCAGTGACAATTCTTGCTAGCCTAGTTCAGAGACTTTTTTGACCAACTGGCAACATGTATTTTGCAGGCTGGATCCAGGGCAAATTCCAAGTAGTTACAATCTCCCCTTTGAGCAAATAGGATTATTATCTCATGTCCATACTGGATATGGGCAGAATTCAACACTTGCCTACTACACCTCATCACATTCCAATGGCACACCTCTATCACATTAACATTTTTCTTTCTGAGTCATATACACCACTTGCACTCCTACTCATGCATAAAAAACAATGTAACTAAACCCAAACTCATACCAGCAAGGTCCCTGGTTATTTCAATGTTTGTATGATTTGTCACTAGGATTTGGCATAATATTGTAAATGTGTAACCCAGAGATCAGTTATTTTCCATATTACCACAGAATACTTGGCAGAGTATTTGTGTCAGGAAGAGACTCAGGCTTCAAAGGGTCAAAGGGTTAAAACAACAGCACATCCTTTTCCCACTAGTATTTTGTGTTAGCTCAAACAGTGATTTACTTTAGGTTGCCTAGCAAAAGCTAAGAGAAATGGGTGAGACCATTTAAAACTTTCCGTCCCACTTCTTGCTCTAGTTTTTGGGGTGACCTTTTTGCCTCTCTGCTCCATTCAAAGAGCAGCTTTGTGTTTATCCCATGCAGAGCCAGGATTTGTGGAAAGGCCTTGTGTTCAACATGTCCTTGGACATCTGGGAGGAGGGTCAGTTTAGTCATATCTGTCTTTAGGAGGATACAGGAAGGTGTCATCTGTTAGGAGCAGTAGGGAAAATATAGGCCACTTGTTCTTAATAAGGGATTGGAAAATGTTTACTGAGGACTGGCAGGGTGTTCAAATTGCAGAAGATGAGGTTTTGATGTAGAAGATTTTGATGTAGAAGATTTTGTGCCTCAGACGGGAAATCTTCAAAGGAGGTCAGCAGCACAGATGTAGAGGAGTCCAAAGTTCCTCTCTCAATATGGGGAGGGATTATAGCAAGGGAACAGAGGCTGAGATGGATACATGTTCAGAGGGGGTACAGCTGAGTTGTATATCCTGCTCTGGTGGAACTATTTGTGCTCACTGCATCTCTGTGCAGATGTTTTGAAGACACTTCTAGACTGGCCAGACTAGAACTGCAAAATAACCCTGCTTTTGAGGACAGAAGAGAAGAGGGGCTAAATTTGTTAAGTATGAATCAAACATGAGTTTTAGAGGAAGTGAGCATAGTGGTAATTACCTAAAGTCATTACCCTCTGATGATTATTTGGTGGCCTATATGAAATGAGCTCATTGTCCAAAACAGTTCTTTTGGGCAGGTGTCCACATCACAGTAACTGTCAGCACCAAAACCAATCCAGCAAAGCACTTCAAACATACAAATAGTCCCACTGAAAAATCAGTGCTGGACCAGGTGGGAGGAATCAACAGCCTTGAACCTGGGCCCACATGTCCCCAGGCAGTGCTCAGACCATGGTCACTTGAATGACTGGAGAAAGGGGCCAGCGAAGCTCTAACTTGCAAAGGGCCCGGCCCACAAAGCTCCTGACTGGGGAAGACGTCCAGCCCCATTGATTGGCGGGGAAGCTCTACTTAGGTAGAAAGAGACACAAGAAATTGCCTGCGCAACTAAAGGAGTCCTTGGCTAGTGGCTGCTATCGAGCCTGCCTACTTGAGTCCTGAGCCCTACCCTGACTCCTGAGCCCTGCCTCCCAGACTGTTCTTGGTTCCTCCTTATTCCAGACCCCTGTCTTTCCCAGTTCTTGATTTCCTGCCTCACTCCAGGTCCCTGCTCCTACACCTTACCCCGATGCTAACTCCGGCTTCAACCCCTGGCTTGGCGCCTGGCTTTGACTCCGGCTCTGACCTTCAGTTTGGCACCTGACTCTGGCTCTTACCTTTGGCTTGGGGTCTGGCTCTGACCCTAGCTCTGGGAGTTCCAGGCTGCTGATGCTAAACATTAGGCATGACCACCCATGCCCCATTCCCTACACCAGGCCTAATTTGGAACCCCTTCTTGGCAGTATTGCCGTAGAGATGCATACAGTTCTACATGCATGAACTACCTTCCATCATCCATATATGTGATTGTTTCTTCAGGTCACAGTTAAAACACATTGATTGGGCAGCATGGGGAAGCTGGCACTGCTACAGTTTATGTTAGAATTGTTCCGAGGGTTAAGAGAGTCTTAACTTTCTAGTGCTGCCAATGGGGGTCTCTTCATAAACACTACAATTAATAAAACCATTGGGTAGGTTGGAAAAGGGCCTTAAATGTCTTTGGCCATTTATCCAGCACTAACAAGCCTCAAGGAACTAATTTATTTGCATATTTGGTTGCCTTCTCTTTGATAATATTCTGTTCATAAGTAATATAAGGTAAGCAGGAGAATTAGAATAACTATGTAATAGTTATGTAATAGTTATGTAGTAAAAGCTTATTCTGGCTTGCTGTTTAAGGGCCTGATCCAGACTTCACTGAAGTAAATGGAAATACCGCCATTGACGTCAAAGAGTTATGGATCAAACTTTAATGTCCCCCACCAAAAATTCCTTTTTTTAAAAAATCAATAAATAAAAATTGAAAGAAAAAAACGCAAGCTCAATACTGATTTCAAAAGAAAGATCCATGATATTTTGCTTTCTTTGTACATGTAGTCATAGAACATGTTCCAGTAGAAACATAGCTAGACTATTTCCAATTTTAAAGTGGCTATAGATCTTTTAAGGGATCCCTGTTTATTATCTATATTATTTCACCAAAATGGAAGATGAAGCATCAATAGTAATGGAATTATCAGTTAATAGATTACTATTGAATTGTCAGTACAGCGTAGTTATCTTCTTTTCTAAAGATTAACCTGAAGTATATTGTTCAAGAAATTTTTCCAATGAAAAGAAAAATCCATGTATTCTCCATTAATAATCAGAAGAGAATTTTTTAAAAGCTCTGCAAATGCAGCATCTATTCTAATAATAAAAAGAAAAGGAGTCCTTTTCTTTTTGCAAATACAGACTAACATGGCTGCTACTCTGAAACCTATTCTAATAATGTTCATGATAAATATAAAAAGAGATTGAAAAGAATAATATATGAGCAGTAGATGATCAAAATAATCTCAGCCTAAGTAATTATATTGACCTGGTTTTATTTTTAATCAGAATCAGGACATAGATTTTACCCATTTTATCTCCCTCACTTCCTCTCTTGCCCTTCTCCCCCCTCCCCCCCCCCTTTTTTTTTTTTTTACTTTTTGTCACTGAAAAGGGGGGAAGGATAAAAATGGGGAGGGAGAGAAGGAAAAATCAGGGGGAGGGGGGTTGAAAATTTCAAAATGCTGTGAACATTCCTTCCCAATTTTTTCTGTATATTTTTGCAAAATATACTATATTTGGGCAGCTCTAAGTTTAAAGCATTTTTGAGACCGTCAGATGAAAAGCACTATAAAATATATTATGTATACTGTACTATATCTTAATGTCAATGCTTACATAATATCTACTTGTTGAATAGAAAAACCATCATTATCTGCTGGGCATCCAGACAAAACATATTAAAACAAATGGGAAATATTCCCATAATGTTAAGAAATCATTATCTTCCCCCTGGAACGTGATAACTGGTGAAACAATTACAGTTTGAAACCTCTTAAGTACTTCTGATCAAATGCATTTGTGTCCACTTGCCAAATGACTTTCTTCTGACAAAGAGCTTTTCCTGCCTGTGCCCTGCTGAAGAGACACTATTCACATCAACTTTATTTTCTGACAGACATTTTCAAGAAATGCGTCGTACTGTGGAGCACAAGATGATGAATATCGTCTAGAGGTTACAACTCCTTTGCAACGGGTTGACTTGTTTATGGGGCGATTCAACAGTGTCCTGCTAACTTCAATATCTGTCTTCACCAAAGGGAATCTTACTGTTGCTAATCTGGGAACGTCTGAGGGCCGCTTCATGCAGGTAAATATAACTGTGACATTAGCACACTTTAACGTGAGTGTAAAGAGTAAGCAAGATGAATTAGAACCATAAGAAGCCAATTGTAGATAAATGGGGTTGGGGAAAGAGTGGGGACAATATAGTCACAGATTAATGGAAAATCAGGTGAGCTGAATAAATTGAAGCATCTGTAAGGAAACATAAGACAGAATACCCGATACAGCATCTCTGAAGGAAGTCAGCTTTGAGTTCATCACAAGACTCAAGGGTTCTATGACTTTCTTATTTTTAGCCCTGTAGCCAGGGTAGTAAGGTTAGCTTGTCCCCTTTCTGGTCTCACTGAGTGCACCCCCTTGGATCTTAGGCCTCTTGCTCTTACCTTTTTCTGTGTGGAATATCGCAATTCTCCCGCTCTTTGACCGGGACCAGGGTCAGGCTGCTCCACCTATATTAGTCACTTAACACTCTGCAGGACTAACTTGGTTTGGGCACATGAGTTTCCTCCCTTCTGGGACCTGTAATCAGTATTATAATGCTGAAAACTTTCTTAAAAAAAAATATTCTTATTTAGCAGTCAGAACAAAACGTTAGAGGAAAAAAGGAGGTTAAAGCAAGAGAGAGCCTCTACGAATAATGCAACCTAGGCCAGGCTTAGCGACACCCCCCACAGATTCCCGTGTTGCCTGTGTCTCAGTCAGGTTCCCCCTGCCCCCTACAACCTGGAGAAAATGTCCTTTTAAACCCTGCCAGTGTTCTTTATGCTCCAGGAGGGTTCATCAGTTTTTGGTGGACTTTGGCACCTCCTGGTCAAATTAGTTCCATAGGCTGTCTGGGGACTGAACTGAGTCATCAGAGCTAATAGTTCTGGCATTTTCTCTTTCCATCCTTAAGTGGAAGCTGATCAGAGGAAGTAGAAATGGATCTTGAGCTATTTTCTCCTTCCCATCTGACCCACCCAGATGGTCCCCCTATTGGGAAGCATTTTAATCAAAGATATTTGTTCAGAAAAAAACCATGCCAAAGCCAGTCCACATACATTATTAACAGATTGTTACAGGACATCCAGGTACGTGTCATACTTGCTGTCCCGCCCCCGCAGGGGCTGAAGGAATCCCACCACCCTACTGGAAAGGACACATGGGACACCTTAGAAAAAATCAGTGTGAATCTCAAATGTGAATTTAGCAAAATATGAAGTGATTATGCTGTAATGTTTACTAGAAGTCCCTGTGATGAACTCACTGCCTTAAGGATGGAGATTGCTTTCAATACGGGATGCCTAGTGGTTAGAGCAGAGTCCTGCAAGCCAGGGGACCCAAATTCTAGGCCTGAATGTAACCACTGACTCACTCTGTAATCCTGAGCAAGTAACTTAACCTCTCTGCCTCACTTTCCCATCTATAAGCATGGGTAATAATGCTTACTACCCTCTTTGTAAGGTTCATTGTGGGACTTCAATGGGCTTTGGGTAAAGCCTTTGGTGATCTCTGGAGGAAAATACAAAGCAGTATTTTTATTTATTATATTTTTATTATGCATTCATGTCTTGAACCAGACTTTTTATTCAGGATTTTGTCCATCTCACAGAACAATAAAATATAACAATTAAAATACTTCCAGTCTACATTTCTCATTCTAGGGCCAGCCATAGATGAAAAGAAAGGCTATTGTGTGAGCTGCGTATTGCCATTAACAGAAATATTCACATCATTGAATTAGATTGGCTTGAGTTACAGGGGGAAGTTATCGGGAAGATCATACTATAATAACACTCTAAGCCTTTCTTTATCCTGAACAGCCTTAGGGTCTAGTACCTCCAACAGCAGAGTGAACACTCAGACAGCCTTTAATGACTGGTAACAGCACATCTGTATAACCAAATGTAATATTTCTTGCCTTGAAAAAAGGTACCATGTCTCCAGGATACAGGAATTACAGTATTTTCCAGAATGTAATACACGCAAATTATATCTTTTTTTTAACTCCACTAATAGTAGTCTAGGTATTACTTCCAAACATGTGTTGATTAGCAAATTTTCAACTAAAGGCAAAATGCAATGGAGTTTCTATAGTAATCTGTCTGGTATCTGCAATGAATAGAAATAAATTCATAGCATATGGGCCACTTATTTTAGTGTTGCTGGGAAGTAATTTCTAAAAATCAGGATAACCTCAAAATGAAACAATTCAGTGTGCCACTCAACCTTCCAAATATTGTATTCAAATTGTATAGCGAAAAGCCACATTTCATAATAGTGATTTTATTTACCATACCTACCTGATGGGCTAAATTTGCAATGGGCCTCAACTTGCCCTGTCTTTGTACACATCCATATTTGCTCTCACAAGTCGTTTGCACTCATTTAGTGTATTAGCATTTGTGTATGTAAATAATTGAATTTATATGCACAAAATCTGTTTGTGGTCAAGCGAATAGATTTTGCATATTAGGACCCTGATCCTGCAAATTGACTGTGATCATGCAGAGCCACTTTAACTTCAATGGGCGGTCAGCTGCAGGATCAAGGTCTAAAATTTCTACACTTTGAGTGCACACAAACACAGGCCATGCATTGAAAATATGTGCCTATATACTATTTCAACCAAATAAATTTTCAAGACAACTATTAATGTCAAAGCAAAAAATTTCAAATGTAGATCCCTAATGTTGGGCCCCAATCCATAAAGGGACTTAGGCACCTAAACCCCACTAGGCTGCTGCCTAATCCTATAGGTGCTTAAACTTGCTACCTGCCTAAATTTTCACTGTAGAGTTTCCTCGGTGCCTAAGTTTCTGCCTCTGGGTATGTGCACTGCTGCCTCACACTAGGCATCCCAACACCAGTCTCCTTCCTAAAACACAGTGCAATCCACAAACCACCAGGAGCTAGGCATTCGCCTGCTTATCTAGCCTGCAGGGCCCTATCTAGTAGGCCTGCATGGAGCCCCATTCAAGACCAGAGATGAGGAGGTGTCCACCTTATAACTTTTAGCCCAGTGGTTAAAGTCCTCACCTGGGATGTGGGAGATCCCAGGTTCAGTTCCCTCCTCCGTATGTTGGGGAGAAACAAACTGAAGAGGGATCTCTCATCTCTCTGGTGGGTGCCCTAACCACCAGTCTATGGGGTATTCTGATGTGGGGGGGAAGTGGTCTTCCTCAGTCTCTCCGGTAGAAACTGTTCTACTTTGGATAAATATTAAAGAGTTATTGGACTGGGGAGAGAGTGAGAATGACTCTGTAGTCCAGCGGTTAGAGCACTCACATGGTAGACGCAGGCTCCAATCCTGCTGTTCCAATGGCTATTTAATTACTTATCCAAAGCAGAACAGCTTGAACAAGAGAGATTGAGGGAGCACCCCCCACTGTGTCAGAATAGCCTGAGCACTTTCCTGGGAGGAGGGAGACCCCTGTTCAAACCCTTTCTCTCTGGTAGTGGGGGAGAAATTGAACCTGAGTCTCCCAGATTCTGGGTGAGTGTTGCTCGCCGCTGGGCTAACAGGCAATAAGGGAAGCAGCGCCAGTACCTCCTTCTCCAGTGTTTCTGACAAGAAATGGCTGAGGTGCCTAGGCAGCCTCACTCCAAGAGTCGATCTTGACTCACAAAGAGAGACAAGTGCCTCCCTGCAGCATGGATTGAGGTGCCTAATTTCCTGAGAGAGGTCGGGTTTAAGACATACCTCTCTCATTGGTATCTCCCACCGGCTAACTTAAATGATGCCCTGCCTATTGAGCTGGTTTTTGTGCATCCCATTCTTAGGTGCCTGTTTCTCCCCATTCATTGTATAAAGGCACCTAACTCAGGCTTTGGTGGTTCCCATTATTTTTCATTGTAATTTTCTACATGCCTAAAAGTTAGGTGTTTCAACACCAGAGCCTCTTTGTGGATCCAGGCCTTAAATTCATATTTAGGTACCTAACTAGGTGGCCTAACTTTCAGATCTGCTCAGCACCCACAGTTCCTACTGACATCAATAAGAATTGTGGCTACGTAGCTCCTCAGAAAATCAGGGCCAGTTTATCTGAGTGCCTAAATATTGCAGCTGGTCAAAAACCAAGAGAAATATTAGTGAACATTTTTGTCAACTTTTTTTTAGTTTTTATTTCTTTTTGAAATGTCAATGAAAATTTTTGTCTAATTTGACAAACATTGGCCAGCACTAACAAGGATGGAGGCTCTGATCGTGCACCATAGAAGTCAATGGGAGTTTGGATCAAACCTTGAGGTGCTTAACTTTAGGTACCTGCATTTGAAACCATTTCCATCAGTCTCTTGGTAACCAACCATGTTATTCTTATTCTCTTTTTTTCTTTCCCTTCCTCTCTCTCAGCCCTTCACTATTTCCTCTGCTTGCTCACTCCCGCCTTCATACGTACCCTGTGTCTCCACCTCTCTTCTCTCTGATTCTCCAGTTCTGTCTCCATCAACCTTCCCTCTGCTCTCCATACAATTGTAGTAGAACACTACTACAAAACAAATGTAATCTCTAACACACTGATTTTGTGGCCCGAATTACTGTGGTGGTTGCTGCATGTATTTATTTAGGGATAGAATCTGATACCCTTACTCACAAGGTACAGTACCTTACTTTGTGAGTGGTTCCATTGAAGTCAAGTGCTACAGTACTAAACCAGAGAAAGGGTATCAGAATGTAGTCGTATTTTGTTTGTTTAACAAATGCATTTGAATGTGGCCCAAAAGCTTACATATTTTATTGAGTCAGTAAAAGATATCTCATTCTTTACCTTCTGTGATTTTATTTGAGGATTGAGAACTGGTTGAAAAGGAGACACATTCTCCTGCATTAAATGTAGAAAGTTGTGCATTTTTACTCAGCCAAGCTAAGATTCATTAAATTGATCTGTATGGTCTAGATACAGAAAACTCACAAGTTCTTTTAAAGGAAGTAATTGGGGAGGATGGGAATTCTGTGTTCTCCAACAGAGAAGTCGCAGCCCATTGATGCACTGATAATGTTTTGATTGCATCAAAAGTATTAAACCTGTGTTGGGCCATGAGTAGTTTGGAGTTCATAGTTTACTAAATACTATGGAGTTTCTGTTACAAAACAGAACAGTAATAATTTTTCTAAGACAGCTGCCACGCATGAGAAGGCAACGAAAAATGGTTTGACTTCCTTCCTAAGCGGGAGTCTGACAACAAGCTTTTTTTTAACAGTTTTTTTTTTCTTCTGAGTGGTTGCAGCTGTTTCTGCCTTTCCTATTGTCCTTGTTTTGAGTGTGTAGCTGGGAACATAGGCCACAAGTACAGCTGTTGGGTGCAAAGTGAATCAGGTATTTCACACTGGTTATTTGATTTGAAAGTAGGATACTGTCACAATGGAGATGCTATAGTTATGGAGCCAGATTCTTAGCTGGTGTAAATCAGCATAGCTCCTCTGAAGTCAGAAGAGCTACACCATCTTTCACCACCTGTAGATCTGGCTCATGACTGAAAAGACTCTTTCATTATAAATAAGCATGGCAGAATTTTATTTTCTTTGATATTATCCATAGAAATGATAAAATATTTATGTTTAGGCTTTTTTCCTATTTTTATCTATTTAAATTTTCAGTTGATGAACATTATGGGCAGGGGGTAGGGACAGGGCTCAGAGAATAATTTACTGTCCTTGGATGTTGAGATTCAAAAAGTTAAAGCTTTATAACCATTAAAACATGTCAACATCACATGTCAAAATATGCAGTGTAAATATCCTTAAATCAAACTCTAATAAGTTCTCAAGCAGCATTTTTCTTTCTTTGACTATTGGTAAATTATGAGTAGTTTGTGTGTGTATGGTGATGTTTACTGACATTTACCAATAAAAATCTAATCTTCCCAAGCCTAATAATAAGCCTCTATTTTCAGGCAGTTAGAGCTTGTCACAAAAGTTACCATAATAAATTGGGCTGAAATTTCTGGAGCCCAAAGGGAAACTTTTTTCCCTTGAATACGATAATGTTCTGTTTGGCCATTTTTGAACTCTCAGTGTGAACAGTCCATTTCACTGACGGGAGATTTTGTTGATTTTTGGGGGTGTGGAGGAGGGTGTCAAAATGACATTTTTAAATGCTCAGTGTAGGCTGCTGACCTGTTTCCCTATCCCAGGAAGGAGTGACACCCTACCACGAGTCTAGTTTGGACTCTTAGCTTTATTTCCTCTAAATAAGACAAATTCAGCATATCAATCATCTCTTCTCTTGGAACCCAGGATCTCCTGCAGGGATCAGTCTGTTCCCCTTAGATTGTCTCTCTACCAGCCACTTGCCTGAGAGTCACCCTGCCACAGAGCCACTCTACTTCTTGTAGTGCTTTCCCCTTCCCCTCTGTCCACTGCACCCCACCCCACCTCACCTCCCCATTCCATCCCCCGTGCCCCAAGGTCTCCTGCAGGAGCTTTCCTGGTCCTTGCAGGTCTCTACTGCAACTGTGCTGCTTGCTATTTTTTAAAACCAACTGGTCCCTAGCTGATCAGACTCAGCTGAGACGTAGCTCATCCATCACAAGTGAAAGACCCATCTTCCCATAGACGGCCAGCCACCCTGTGATATTCAGAGTTGTAATGGACTTAATTGTCAGTGAGAGGAATATGTCTTTGATGTGCCTGATGAAATCTGTTTTGGAAACAATGAGGTTCCCAGTGTTTGGAAATTGCACACCTAGCACGCTCACTATGAGTGAAATTACCTCACCAGTGTGAAGCCCAGGAAATGAGCTTCATGTAGGTGCCCTACATGTGGAAGCACAGGACGGGAAACCTCTCCTTACAATTCATACAACCTCTCAGAGCAGTAGGAGCAGCTGCAGTTCCCTATCTTCCCTCTATATGGGGCTTTGGCAGGGAAGCCATATCATTCATGGATCTACTGACCCTTGGCCTGCTGACAAACCCCACTCCACAGCATTGTAGAGAGAACCACGGCAGAACCCTGCCCTCTGGTGCTCAGGGAACGGAGAGCTCCCGACTGTGCAGCCTCTCTGCATCCTGCCTGCTTCCTGCAGAGAAACAGCAGCAGTGTGGCTGCACAGTAAGCTCTCTGGGGCAAGGAACATATCTTCCTATAGGTTTATGCCACACCAAACACACTGGTGCCTTGACCCTCACTAGGGCCTCTCTGCACTACTTTAATACAAATAGTTAATAATAATGGGCCCTGGGCAAGGAGGAATATTTTTATATACATTTTCCACCACATTTTTGATAGCCAAACAAGAGGTGGAGTTTCCACACGCTGATCCCAAATCTGTTCGTTTTCAGTTCAAAGTATGTGGCACTCTTGTTTGACAAAGCCTTTTCCCAGGACACCACCCCAGGTTAAAAACTAACAAACAAATGAAAACCCCCTAGCACATTCAGGTCTTGCTCTCCATACTTGAGGAGCAGAAAACTGCTATGGACACTGTATGCTTGTTTTCAGTGCTTAGATACCTACATGCATGATAGATACTTTTGGAAGAAAGCTAGATAGAAATAATCACAACTGTGTTTAACTCAGTGATTACACTTGGGGCCTGACCATGTATCCACTGAAGTCAAGAATTGCCACAGAATTCAATGGGAGCAGAATTGGGCCTTCAACACTTTGCATCTCACAAGCTGTGATCTGCTGACATTGAAGTAAGTCAGTGGCAGAACTGCCATTACTTCAGTGGTGAAGGATCAGGCCCATGGTATATATTCATAAACAGCAGTGGTTCAGAGTAATGATGTACAGAGCCTTTCAGCTTTAGGTCAGTCATTCAAATCCAATGCCTATCTAAAGTCCCAGGAAATCATTACCATCTTTTGGCTGATCAGTGGCCTTTGAGTTGGTGGTCTCCATTCATTTTCTACTGGTCAGGTGTACACGTAAGAAAATCCACCAGTATGAATGGCAACCTTTGTTGGAAGCATTGGCAAAGAGACCAAGGAATGAATGAACACCGAATTGAACAATGCTGACATCCCTAGAAGTGGTCCCTCCAGAAAGGGGTTAGGGCAGTTCGGTGGAGCCGTGGAACCCTCCCACCCCCCTGCTCAAAGCCTGCTTCCTATATTATACCTGTTTGTTATACCATGTTTTGTGGCTAGAGTACTTGACTTTCCAGAGTTGGCAATATAAAACATACATATATGCATTTATGTGAATGTGTAATCAATCACAGTGCTTCTTTTCTTTCTCTGGTTTTAAACCAATGAAATTAAATGCCATAATCTATATTAGTAAAGAGTTATTAATATTTTTAAACTTACTTTTTAATATTTAATGGGTTTTTGAGTAGTAGTTCTTGTTTCTGTGGTAGAGAGCATGCCTAGATAATCCCAAAGTAAAATCAAATAGAAAGGGAAAAGAGAGGAAATCTTTATACTGAAGTTTAAAATTAACACCTGGAACCAAGTTACTGTTTTGAGAGAGCACATGTTTTAATGTTCAGTTCCAGTAGAAAAGCTTATGCCCTTCAAAGTGGATCCATTATACTCAATGGATTACAATGATATATATACAGCATCCAGAGAGCTACATGTGTGCCCTTTACAAGGCTATGCTGCATATCCTGGGGCGCTTGGGGGTTACATAATAACATTAACCCTGAACCTATCTCTGCTGGATAATGGCCTACACCTGCCAGACATCTAGGGAAAACTAACAATATGATACTGAGACTGGCTTGTTTTAAGTAGCCTCTGATTTTTGCAGAAGATATTCTGACATGCATACAGTAACATTTGTAACTCAATCCTACTGACTAGCAGGACTGATCATCAAAATGAGTAAAATATATATTACATGCATGCTTTTGTGCTGAAGTTATTATGGTCTTAATATGCAAAGTTGTATATAAATTAACCAAATGTCAAGGCTTCTGACTGAACGTTGATTGGTTTGCGATAATGAAATAGAGTTTAAAAGAATACACCTGATATCCATGGACATAAAAATGATGATTCATTTCCAGTATAAAGTAGATACTAATTAATCTATTGACCTCCTGTCTTCAAAGCCTATCATCTCTAAAGTCAGCATCACTGAAATACTCTGAGCTGTACTAGAAGGCTACTACATATATTTTCAGTTCCCATGATTCCTTTTGTGTGTGTCTTTTTGGATGTTGGAAGTAAAACATACCCACCTTCAAAGCTAGCAGTGTAAATTGAAGTCTATAGTTCAGTCAGTGTACTGGTGAATTATCCATATCCCTCAAGGATGGAGTGGATAAAATGTTATATTTGTATTGGTCTTGAGAGGAATGTCAAGAATTGCACTGCTTATTGTCTATGAACGTGCTTTTCTGGAGGGTAGCTGGCACACGTGTTCTGCTCTTTGTGTGCTCTGGAGAGATGTTTGATTTCTTATGAAAATGGTATATGTGCCCCAGGAGATAGACAATCAAATTTGTTATTTTTAGGGAGTAATCCTCGCTTCCACTACCCCGCTTCCTAGGGTCATACCACAGCCGCACCACCCCGTCCCACGGCAGCGAGAAGATAGGTGCTGAATAACTGCACAGGAATACCATGCAACCCAGCTGCATGATGAAGAGCATGCCTTAGGAGTCTGTCTCTCTTGTTTCAGAGTAACAGCCGTGTTAGTCTGTATTCGCAAAAAGAAAAGGAGTACTTGTGGCACCTTAGAGACTAACCAATTTATTTGAGCATAAGCTTATGCTCAAATAAATTGGTTAGTCTCTAAGGTGCCACAAGTACTTCTTTTCTTTTTATCTCTCTTGTGCTCTCTCTGTAGGATTATGTAAGACAAGGTTTAGGCAGGCCAAGGAGTTGCTATTAGGTGGGTGCACAACTGGGTGAAAGAAAGTACTCAAAGAGTACTTATCAATTATTTACTGTCAAATGGGGAGGCTGTATCTAGTGCTGTCTCCCACGGGTCAGTCCTCAGTACAGTACTATTAAATATTTTCATTAATGACTTGGATAATGGAGTAGAGAGTATGCTTATAAAATTTGCAGATGACTCCAAGCTGGGAGGTGTTGCAAGAACTTTGGAGGACAGAATTAGAATTCAAAACAACCTTGACAAAGAATTGGTCTGAACTCAACAAGATGAAATTCAATAAAGTGCAAAGTACTTCACTTAAGAAGGAAAAATCAAATCCCCAACTACAAAATTGGGAATAACTGGCTAGGTGGTAGTACTGCTGAAAAAGATCTGGGCCTTAAAGTGGATCACAAGTGAATATGAGTTAACAATGTGATGCAGTTGTAAAAAAGGCTAATATCATTCTGGGGTATATTAACACGAATGTTGCATGTAAGACATGGGAGATAATTATCCCTCTCTACTTGGCACTGATAAGGCCTCAGCTGGAGTACTGCATCCAGTTCTGGTGCCACACTTTAGGAAAGATGTGGACAAAGTGGAGAGAGTCCAAAGGAGAGCAACACACATTATAAAAGGTTTAGAAAACCTTACCTATGAAGAAAGGTTAAAAAAAAAACCTGGACATGTTTAGTGTTGAGAAAACAAGAATGAGGGGGGACCTGATGATAGTCTTCAGATATGTTAAGGGGTGTTATAAAAAGGATTGTGATCCGTTCTCCATGTCCACTGAAGGTAGGACAAGAAGTATTGGGCTTAATCTGCAGTAAGGAAGCTTTAGGTTAGATATTAGGAAATACTTTCTGACTATAAACGTTTTTAAGCTTTCAAATAGGCTTCCGAGGGATGCTGTGGAAACCCCATCACTGGAGGTTTTTAAGAACAGGTTGCATAAATGCCTGTCCTGGATGGTCAAGGTTTATTTGGTCCTGCCTTAGCACAGGGAGCTCGACTAGATGACCTCTTGAGGTCCCTTTCAGACCTACATTTCTTTGATTCTATGGGCTTGGCCAGTGAGATCACAAACTACACAGATACGTTGGCCCCCAAATTTTTATTTATTTATTTTGAATCTCTTGGCTACCTCTACAGTTCCTTAGTTACAGGCTTGGTCTACGCTTAAAAGTTGCATCAGCATAGCTACGTTGGTGAGGAGTGGAGAAAAAAACACACCGCTGATTGACACAGCTGTGCCAACAAAAATCCCAGTGTAGACACAGCTATGCCAATGGAAGAGTGCTGCTGTTGATATAGCTAGTGCCATTCAGGCACCTGCAGAAAAACTCCTGTGTGTACTGTGTTTACACTAGAGGCAGTGGTGGCATAGCTATGCCAACATCAGCTCTGTAGTATAAACATAGTCATACTGTTGGCTGTAGATCAGTTGCATGGGTATTTCACACCATAGTCCCAAGATGTGGGCGGGGAGGAGGCGGTAAATTCTATTTCTCCAACCTCAGATCACATCACCAGGTAGAAAACCATTTTACTCAGGCTTTGAGCAGCTGATGTGAACTTTATCTGTGATGAATCATTCAGTGTTTTAAAGACCAAACATTCTCTAGAACCATAAAAATAGGGTATTAAATTTACTTAGGCTATGTCTACGTTTTGAGCTGGGGTGTAATTTCCAGCTTAAGGACACATACCTGCACTAGCTCTGATGGAGTTACCATGCTAATACTAGAAGTGCATTCGTGGGAGTGCAAGTGGTGGGAGGGGTTAGCCACCCAAGTACATACCTAGCGTTTCAGACGTGATCATACTGGGAGCCGCTAGCCCCTCTCGCACTGCTTCGGCTACATTCTAATTTTAGCGTACTAGCTTGATCAGAGCTATCATGGGTAAGTCTCCTCAAACTGGAAGTTACACCTGCAGCCTGAAGTATAGACATACCTGTAGATTATAAGCCCTTGAGTCAGGGACTGTCTTTTTGTTCTGTGTTTGTACAGTGCGTAGCTAGCACAAACAGATCCTCATCCATGACTAAGACTCCTCAGTGCTATCGCAATACAGATATTTACTTACAGTAATAATAATATCATTTCTTATATTGTTCTTTGGCTGAAACCCAGAAGTATTTAAGGGTTAACATTGTTGCTCAATCAGAAAGAATGTTTGGCAATAAGAAGAAGCCTGGATTAATGATAGAAAAGAATTCTTAGCATTTTATAGCAGTGGGTAT
Source organism: Natator depressus (assembly GCF_965152275.1). NCBI lineage: Eukaryota > Metazoa > Chordata > Testudines > Cheloniidae > Natator > Natator depressus. Next base: position 301,411,702 of record NC_134234.1, read on the forward strand.
TTGAGAGGAGACATGGCTAATGATCAACTAAAAAGATATTTGCAGCTGTGGTGTTACCTCTGCTCATATAATACTAACATTAATCAAGCTTTTCCATGCAGCTTTGCAGTTCATTCCATTTTTCACTCTGTCCTGTGTATAAAAACAGAGCTCATCTCCTAATGTATTGTGCCAAAGATCATAGCTCTGTGTCGCAGAAAACCATCAAAATTTATTGATTTCTAAAAACTGCATTTTTCTGTGCTGTGAATCAAACCTGAACGGCAATTCTTTAACAAAAATAGCTTTACCTTAAAGAAAAACTTTCCCTGTTATTTGTTTCCACCCAAGAGTCTAAACATCCGCAGGGTGTGAAACACATATCACCATGAATTAACTGGGAACATATTTTATTGAAGTTTTGAATGACAGCAAAGTGGGAATTTCTAAGGCTAGTTCTGGAGTCGGCCATCTTGCCGAAAGACAATGGCAGTGTGGAAGGCCAATGAAATCCTCGAAACCCATGGCCTAGCTGTTTTAGGATTGGCTTAGCAGTTAGGTAAAAAATTTTTATAGTCACAAAGTAAACATTTTGTGTATTAGGTGTTTTAAAGATTGTTAAACTGCTCTAAATAATGATATCCAGTGAGTCTCACTTTCTCATCAAATACTGATATTCTAAATTCCTCAGATAAATAAATAAATAACCTGAGGTGTAACTTTTGGAAACAGTACCCTTGTAATCTTTGTTTAAATGATCCTCTGCCCTTGTTGCATGATGTTATCACCTTCCAGCTCATGCCATATATAATTATGGGCCCAGTCCTGCACATCCTTGCTCTCGGACATAGTGACTGAAATCTGTGGGGCTAATCATGGTAGTAAAGTTAAGCATGTGCCTATGTTTTCACAGGATCAGAATTATAGACCTGGATTGTCAAAGGTGTTTAGGCACCTAAAGGTGGGGCTAGACATCTAGTGGGATTTTCAAAAGCACCTAGGTACCTAACACTTGTTGAAATCCCTTGTGGTTCTACTCAGAGTAAGCAGCATGCACCCAAACAGCAGAGATAACACTGCGCTGCAGAAACCTGTCACCAGATCAGGAGTGGATAGCAGTGGCATACGAACATGAGGTTCAAACCTCAAACACACTTGTAGCCCTGTCCTGGGAGGATCTTACCTACCTCTGACAGATATTTTTTACACTTTAGCAATTCTTTTACAGCTTGTCATGCCAATAGAGTCTCGTTGAACTAAATGAGCCTGAGCTCAGATCATTGACTTTCTTATTCTCTCTGTAAGGTGCTGTGCACACCTCTGGCACCATAAAGAAAAGTTAAATAAGGATAGTACAATTCTTGCTCTTCTTTTTCTTTTCTTTTACTACTTTAATGTGTTTTTTTTAAAAGTGCAATATGTTTATGCAGTAAAATACGTACCAATTTAAATCCCAGGTTAGAAGTTGAGAGGGCTCTCAATATTATATGTTCAATACAGATCTTAAAATTTTTTTAAATATATAATATATAGAGCAAATCTTAATTTTCAAACCAAAGGATTAAAAGGAAAACAAATTAAAATATTGTTACCTTTCTAAAACAGAGAGGGGACAAACTCGCTGGTTTAATATGCTTTTAAATAGACCTTGTTGGCAAAATTCCTTTACTTTTCTCTTAAATGCAGGGAGGCTGATTAAATAGACACTGAATTTTTTACAATTTATTTCATAAACACCTGAAATTTAAGGATTATGAAGCAAGGGATGATTCCTTCTTAGTGTTACAAATGTGATATATTATAAAAGTCTTTCAGGCAGTCATGAGATTGCTCTGTTTAAGCAAAGCATATGTTATAAAGCGTGGCTTTATTGCTTCATAATGTATTTCAAAGGGGTTAGTGCAACAATGCTGGTTAGTACTAACCATCAGAAAGAAAATATTGGGAATGTGGAATCACTGCTCAATGTGCACACAAGTAACATGTAGCCTATTGATGTTAAGCTTCAGAGGGGTAGCTGTGTTAGTCTGCATCCGACGAAGTGGGGATTCACCCACAAAAGCTCATGCTCCAATACGTCTGTTAGTCTATAAGGTGCCACAGGACTCTTTGCCCCTATTGATTTTGAGGGTTTTTCTTTTTTAGATAGTGATTTCCCGTTCAGAAGCTACTCCACCACATGTGAATTTTCCCCTGGACTCCCACCCAGTCTCCCCACAAGTTATTATTCACCATTCATTAGTAGCAGATGGCTATACTCTGGTTGTCACCGGAATGAAGGTGAGTGGTTCATAATCTAATCACGCTTTGTATTATGTAAACCTACATTCATAGTATCAGCTTTACATAAGAGTGGTTAGTCAGTACAGTATTTTGAGTTCTCATAACATGCAACCTTTGCATCCTTTCCAGTCTCTTGGGTGTGTTGTTTGTTTCCTCAAAAGCTTTTTTTTTTTCTATTAAACCAACAAGTAAATTAACATTGAGAAATGTGCAAATAATGTGAGAATTGTGATAGAAACCAACAAAAAGCCAGGAAATGCAAATTTAAGGCTGACACCCTGTCCTTAATTCAAGCTCTTGTAAAGAAAAATACACAATGGCTTGAGTAAAAAATAGTGTTTAGAATTTCCTGGTCTTTGTAGATTGGTATTGTAACATTATAACACTATTTAAATGGTGGGGGGGGGAGTTGTGGGTGTTTAAAACCATGGTCACAATTCATATTAAGATTACATTTAGCAATAGTTTGTCAAAGGTTAATGAATGATTGATTAATAGATGATATAAGTATGTTACAGGCATGAGTACTATGTGTTATAAATGGTTGAAAGCACATCGGTAGAAGATATTATAGATGATTATAAGCCATGGTTATAGGCAACCTCTTGACCTGTTGAATTCTCTAACAATCTATAAGAATTGATTAACCATTTATTGAAATATCTATTAATCATTTACTAATCCTTTAAGAATTAGATATAAATGTAACCTTAAAACAAAGTATGATCAAAATAGGCTTAAATGTGGCATGGAAATATGGTGAAGTAACTGTATATTAATTAAAGTCATAAAATGAAAACCACTTGCAGAGCATCTTTGCTCTAAAGCTCTTAACATGGGTTACAGATAACAAGTAATCTTCACAACATACCTGTGAAGTAGGTATTATGTCCATTTTACAAATGAGTAAACTGATTTACACTGACTGATATTTCAAGTGAGTTAATGCAGAGCTGGGAGAAGAAACCAGGTGTTCTCCTGATACTCTGTCCAAGTTCTAATCACAAGATGGTAACCCCTCTTTGTAAGCAACAGCTGTTTATTGTGACTATAGATATTATCAGTATGGCTTTAGGGTTTAAGAGTGAATTTAGGAATGTGCCAATTAAATTACTTATCAGATCTTCTAATTACTGAACTAAACTACAGTAGAGGAGTAATTTTCACATTTGAAACCAGAGTAACATCATTATACTTTGCATAAATTAGGAGTTTCTCCTTGCTAGTTAAGATATTTTTGTAAAGATCTGTGTATAATTCTCTTATCAATAGATAACCAAGATTCCGTTGAATGGACCAGGCTGTGATCACTTTAAGTCCTGCAGTCAGTGTCTTTCAGCACCTCCTTTCATGCAGTGTGGCTGGTGTAGTGATCAGTGTGTGAGGTCCTGGGAGTGTGTTAAAAGGATGTGGACCCGGGAGACATGTTTGCCGAGAGTTTATGAGGTAAATTTTTTTCCCCCAAAATTTATCTCAGAGGTAGGACTGCTATCTCAGAGGTAGGATGCTATTTCAAGCATACCTGTCCAACAGAATGTACCTCAGGCCTCTTGAGCCTTCTGAGCCCTGGAAGTCTGCAGATGCTAGCTTTTCAGCTAGCCGGCCTAGGCAGTAAAAAGGGCAAGCTGCCTTTTCCCCTTAAAAATCTCAGAGCTTTTCAAGACCAGGAGCAGAGCTGTCTGTGATGAAGAGAGTTTGTGTTCATGTAACTGTTTATTCCTGTTATTCTGCATTCCAACAGTATCAGGATTGGTGGTGTCATCGCATTAGGATCTGTATAAACACATAGGAAGGCATGGCCCTGCCCCAAAGAGCTTACAGTGTATGAACGCAAATTACACATGGATGCTGAGGGGAGAGGACTACAACCAAATAGATACAATTTTAATATAAATTTTTTCTCTTTTTTTTAAATTATGATAAATAAAGTTTCCGCTGTCTTTACTTTCCCCTCAGTGTAATTACCCTTAACAGGCTGCTGGCCTCATGTAAATAAATACCCCACATTCTGTGCTCCACAGCTCTCCCATTCTGGATTTGTCCCTCTGCTGGGGTCTGTGGAAGAAGCCCTCATCTTCAGTAACTACCATTTACTGTCTTAAATGTGGAACTGGGACAGGGTTTCAGCTGATCTGTTTGTGATTTTAAAAGAGGAAATTCCCTTCACCTGGTGGGGAGAAGGAGGGCAAGTCACCTCTCAAAGCCTTCCTCATAGGGAGAATGGGTAAGAAGAAGCTTCCTGCTCACAGCTGCTGGAGATGATGTGGAGGAGTTCCCCATCCCATCTCATATTTTGATGGATAGCTCTGTCTCTTCTTCCCTCCCACCACCCCTGCCACTTCTTGGTTTGTGGCACTGATGGGAGAGAAAGGGAACATCTTTAGGCCGGGTGCTTTTTCAAACATCTCCCCAGCCTGGACAGTTTCTTGAGTGTCATTCCCATAGGCCTGGTTGTCATATGCATGGCCCTGGGGCAGGGCAGAGTCTGTGGCTCTGTCTGTGGGAAAAAGGACAGTTGAAGGCTGCTTTCAGTTGTAGAAGACCCCATAAATGTTAAAAAGTACACAAGAGCAAAATTACACTGATAATCAAAGAGCCCACTAGCTCGTTGCTGTTTTCATTTAGCTATGGTTAAGACAAGATTTGTACTGGCTGACTGTGCATTTAACCAAGTCATTTTGTGTTAAGTGTGAAACAATTACGAAGGCCTTGTTTCATGGAGCAGTTAATACACTAGTAAATGGAGCGGAGAACAAGCATAAAACCTTCTTACAGCATTTATAGCCATTATTTTTACTGATGTATACAGTGTTAAATTCTTATTCCTTTTGCACATCTGAACTCATAAATAGGGATGAAACTTAGAAACTTGAAAGACTCAGCACAAAGAGAGAGACACTTTTTAAAATAAATAATATTTCACTAAACCCAGAGGTGGATGATTTCACATGCTGTAACTGCTTAAACATAATATCCAAGCAAAGCTGCTGAAAGAAGTTTGAGTTTTGTTAATAACCTATAAAAAACATTTTAAATGGTGGTTTTTCTTTTCTACATTTATGTTTCAAATACGAAGTCACTCTGGGGGTAAAGTAGACAAAACCCAATCAACAAACAATGAAATTTTAATGGGAACCAAACCTACAAAAGTCTTATTTATCTTTATATTAGGATTGTGAATACCAAAATGATTTTGTTACTGCTTCTCCGCTGTCTTGTGCAGTCATTTACATCTGTGCAAAGGTCTGTAAAATAAGAATGGGAATGTTTTACACTCACTTTGTACAAGTGCACAACATTCTATGGCAGGAGTGGGCAAACTTTTTGGCCCAAGGGCCACATTGGGGTTGCGAAACGGTATAGAGGACCAGGTAGGGAAGGCTGTGCCTCCCCAAACGGCCTGGCCTCTGCCCCCTATCCACCCCCTGACTGCCCCCCTCAGAACCCCCGACCCATCCAACCCCCCCTGCTCCTTGTCTCCTCTGGGACCCCACACCCTATCCAAACCCCCCTGCTTCCTGTCCCCTGACTGCCCCAACCCCTATCCACACCCCCACCCCCTGACAAACCCCCTGGGACCCCCGACCCATCCATCCCTCCCCCACTCCTTCTCCCCTGACCGCCCCCTTCCAGGACCCCCATCCCTAACTGCCCCCCCAGGACCCCACCCCTTATCCAACCCCCCCTGCTCCCTGGTCCTCCCTGAACCCCAGGACCCCACCCCCTATCCAACCCTCCCTGGCTCCTGACCACCCCCACCAAACCTCCACCCCATCCAACCGCCCCCTGACCCCTGACTGCCCCCTGGGACCTCCTACCCTCCCCCTGTCCCCTTACCTTTACCAGGCTGCTCAGAGCAGCAGGACAGGCTCATCTGAAAGCCTGTGAGGTGGGCAGGCGCAAGCCGCACTGCCCGCGCAGCGGCATAATTGCAGGGGAAGGGGAACAGCGGAGGAAGGGCCAGGGGCTAGCCTCCTCGGCCAGGAGCTCAGGGGCCAGGCAGGACAGTCCCGCGGGCTAGATGTGGCCAACGGGCCGTAGTTTGCCCACCCCATTCTATGGCCTGTGTTATACAGTCCAGACTAGATGATCTAATGACCCTTCTGGCCTTAAAATCTATGAATTTGTGAATCACACATGTACATGGGTGCATAACACTGGACACAAGGCAGTAGAGAATCAAGCCCAGAGAGTCTCCATTGCATCATAATTAAATATATACATATGATGTTTCTACAAGACCAAACTGTTCAAAGCTATATAACATAGCTTATTTTGTGTGTAGGTACTGATTTTCAGATATCCTGAGCATGTACATTGACTTCAATCAGAGTTGAGTGTACTGAGCCATTCTTAAAACCTGTCCTGTAGAGCCCAGTTCTGCAATCCTTATATTGAGTAGTGCTGACTCATGAGGGTAATCCCTTTAAGTTCAATGCAATGATTACTCTCAATAAAGTATTTCTCAGTACAAGTGAGGATTGCACAATTGGACCCCTAGAACTTTAAAAAGAGCAAGATCTCATAAGTTTTTTCATACTTATTTATAATTTAGTGCCCTGTGTTCAAATGTGTGTGTGTATATATATTTTAAATTTCAGTGACTATGTGGCAGTGATTGGTCTTCAAAGTGAGTCTCCTGAAGGTTTGCATTACAGCATGCACAAGTTTGTAAAACTTGTTTCTAGAAGGCTTGGAAGGAAAATAATGCAGCTAAGTGCTTAGTTCCCTGTGGATTGCTAGCTGTTAAGGCAAATTTCTTGCTTTGCTTGACCATGACATTTAACATTATTACTGAAAAAATTATTTTAAACAGATTATTAATCTTTTTCTGTTCTATCTTTAAACTCATGTGCATAAAATACAAGAGCTAAGCATGTTTTGTTCCTAACAAATGGAGGAAGCCTGCTTTGCATGATGTTTGACATTCAATCCTAAAATCCCACAAAAAGTAAGCGAGATTTCAGGGAGGCAGAGGATTTAAATATGTTCTATGGTATCTTTCACCTGAAGCAGATGCAAGAGATGCTTTGAGGGCCTGATCCAAAGCCCACTGAAGTAAATGGTTGATGTCAGTGGGATTTGGATCAGGGTCTGAAAAAATCGTTCCCAGTATATTCCATAGCGTTTTATTCCATGAAAAATCTACTAGGGGATTTTCTCCCTGTAAGCGAGGAAGAAAGGAGCCTTGTAGATCTCCCAGTTGTTTCCCCCTTGCTTTAAATATCCCAGATCTTTACTTGGAGTTTTGGGTCACAGTGACCATTCTCCCAACTGGAGAGGTCTCAGCGGGGTTCTTGCACTCCAAACTGCTTCTTTCCAAACATTCTCTAAATGGTAAAAACAGACGGAATCCCTCCATCGTGCCATACAGAAAAACACAGCTAGCTGTTGGTGAGACAAACAACTCCAGTTCTCACAGACAGGGTTTCTTTGAACACTCAACTGTTTGGCACAGTACACCTATCGAAATGTTTTGCAATTATTGCTTATGCCAACAAATAAGTGCGTTTTCTCAGCCTGGACAGACAGTGCTAAATCAAATCTGGGAGTCTTGGATGGGTCTCATCAGAGATAACTTGGTAATGGAACAAATTGCAATGCTCCATTTGTGGGATTCAGGTCACTGTGGCATGTGAACTGCACAGGAGAAAAAAATAGGATTGTGTCCAATCTTGCTTGTTTACTGTGTATAAAGAAGCCCTGAGAGGTTTTGTTGTTGTTTTTAAACAGGGTGGCTTTTTATCTTAGAAATATCAGGAATGTCAGGCCTTTTGTTCCCTGTTTAATAGGAGGACTCATTCGAGGTTTCAGATGTGCATTGTGAGCTTTCTTGTCCCTTAATTGAAGGGATGGAGCTGTTGAATCTTTAACATTTTTTCTTCCAACAGTTTATAGGGCATTTGAAGTTAAACAAGGTGGCTGTTAAAACCAAGTAAAAAAACCAGAGTTTTAAACTTTCTGAATAAAAATCACTTCTGCTCTCATTTAAGGCCTGATCCAAAGCCCAGGAAAGATGATGGATAGACTGCCTTTGACTTCAAAGGGCTTTGGATCAAGCCGTGAATTGGGTTTCATTGCTGTTATCTGTGATGTTTTCTTACTCCTACTAGTTCTCCACTCGTTCCATAAATTCTTCTAATTAAAACAGGTAGACAGGTCCTGAGTTTCTGACTGTTTAGAACTGTTTGTTTTTTGTTTACTTTTATTAACACCTAATTAATGCAAATGCACTATGAAGAGGTTGCAGAAAGACCTGTTTGTTAAACACCCTTCAGAAGGCTTACAATTCAGTTTCTGTTAGTCCTCCAAGAAAAAGTCTGGAAAACAAGGCTGGACTCTTTTGATATATTTAAGGTACAAAACAAACAATAAAAATAAATAAATGAATTAAAACTCATTGCAGGCCTTTTTATTCAATATAAAAAACACAAAAGATCAGAAAGTGTTTTCTATCCTTTAATATCCACTTCTAAAACTTACCTTTTAAGCTTGTTTTGCAGGATGTAATGGCTAGATTTGGTATCCCTTGATTCATGTCATCCCCCAGCATACATTATATGGCTGATGTCACACCCTACCTTTGAGGAATAAGGCCATTTAAGAGGGGTCAGGTAAGTCCCTTCGCTTACAATATTGCATAGTTTTGTGAAGTTTGCTTTTAATTTCCTTATTTGATAGCTGACTGGCTACAAATGGGGATATTCAAATGGTACGGACCTGTGCATTATTGTTCAGACAATGGGATTTACCTCACCCCTACAAAACAATTTCATTCCCTAGTAGGGCTTCATGGTGAGTGTTACTCCGAAGGCAGAGTGCACGCTGAGTTACATGGAGCAGGGGCAATGATCCAAAGTCAGTCTCAACTTTGGGGACCTAGAAACAGAAAACAAATAAGGAAAATGTAACTCTGAGAACCAGTGAACACAAACCCATAATGGCCTAGTGCCCCATACTGTAGAAGGTGTAATACTGGCTGCAATATAATGTGCTGAGTGGCTATGTGGGCATCTCTGTTTTATTCTAACTCCATTCCCCCAACCCTTGGGTAGGTCCCCTGTATTTTGCTCAGTCACAGCCTGATCCAAAGCCTGCTGAAGTCAATTGAAAGACTCCCACTGCTTTCAATGAGCTTCTTCTGGTTTTTGATGACAGTAGTAAATTTCACTGTATAGAATATATGATATAATTCCTGTGAAGTATTTCTCAACAGCTTTTTACCTACAGTTTCATTTGTGAGATTCTTCATGTATAGCTACTAGGAGAGTTGAAAGGAAATGAGTCTGTCTTACTGGATTTTAGATGAAATAATAGCCACGTAGTTCTTAAGCAGTTTTCTTTCAGCTTGAGAGTGCAGAAGTAGAATTTATGAAAGGCACAATTGTATTGAATTTTAAGGGCAAATGTGCTATCTCTAGGAGCATTAAGCCAAAGACATTTAAGTACTATGATCACAAGTGTAAGTTAAGTCTGTTGATTATCTGGTAGTGACTGGAATGTTTGCAAACTTAGGCAGTATTGTTAAAAGCCCACATCAACCCTAAACCCCCGTGTCTTTTAGATTTTTATTGGCAGTGCTTTGCTGAATACCTTAACTGAGGTTTGTACAACTTCTATAGTGTTCCTATGTTTTTCCCACCATTGTTCTATTTTACAACACAATTTACAATATACAGAAAAAAAGCATTTCCTTTCTAGATTGTCAGTATGTTGCTGAGAGGTAGTTTATTTTTAACTCAGAATTAGAAGTAACCAAATGTAACAGATTTTAGTCAAAGAATAGTAGAAGTCTTATTAACTTTGTAACTGCCAAGCAATATCTGATTAAGATGTCTTTGAAGCTGCTCCATTATGAACCTGCCCTTTCACCAAGCTAACAAAAAAGTTACATGGTCATTTTTGGACTCTTTTTTTGTTCAGCATCCAGCTCGTAATAAAATACATACATTATATGTTTAACATACCAGAAATGGGACGTAAAAGACAAGATCAGGAGGATTAAAAAGGCTGTTACAGTGCACAGCTTGTTCAGTGCCCCTAAACACTATCCCTCAAAGCTTTCTAGCAAAGGTTTTGTTATTTATTGCTACTGTCTGAGGAAGCCCATAATGTGATGAACGAAAGGTGATGAACAATTAAGATAAATGGTAGGATACCGTCTACCAGAAGAACTGCTTCTATAAAACTATTCTCCTCCTTTGCACATTCTGTGAAATTCATCTGAAGTTCTAGCAAAACTAATACAACAGAATATTTTTTTCTTATAGATTGTCCCAAGGAGCGCTCCATTAGAAGGCGGAACAACACTTACAGTGTGTGGCTGGGACTTTGGATTCAGCAAAAATAATAGATTCGACTTAAAAAATACAACAGTTCTTATTGGAGGAAAGCCTTGTACTCTGGAAGTAAAAGTTAGCAACAAAAACAAGTAAGATACTTAAAATGTCCTGCATAGTAAATCCCTTAGAGTCTTCACTTGCTGGATTCAGAGTAGCAGCCGTGTTAGTCTGTATCCGCAAAAAGAAAAGGAGTACTTGTGGCACCTTAGAGACTAACAAATTTATTTGAGCATAAGCTTTCGTGAGCTACAGCTCACTTCATCGGATGCATTCAGTGGAAAATACAGTGGGGAGATCTTATATACACAGAGAACATGAAACAATGGGTGTTACCATACACAGTGTAACAAGAGTGATCAGGTAAGGTGAGCTGTTACCAGCAGGAGAGCGGGGGGGGGGGCGGGGAAACCTTTTGTAGTGATAATAAGGTGGGCCATTTCCAGCAGTTGACAAGAACGTGTGAGGAACAGTGTGTGTGTGGGGGGGGAATAAACGTGGGGAAATAGTTTTACTTTGTGTAATGACACATCCACTCCCAGTCTTTATTCAAGCCTAAGTTAATTATATCCAGTTTGCAAATTAATTCCAGTTCAGCAGTCTCTCGTTGGAGTCTGTTTTTGAAGTTTTTTTGTTGAAGAATTGCCACTTTTAGGTCTGTAATTGAGTGACCAAAGAGTTTGAAGTGTTCTCCGACTGGTTTTTGAATGTTATAATTCTTGATTTCACATTTGGGGACAATGTATACCTTCAAATCAGCGGCACTGCTATGGGTACTTGCATGGCCCCACAGTATACCAACACTTTTATGGGTGACTTAGAACAACGCTTCCTCAGCTCTCGTCCCCTAATGCCCCTACTCTACTTGCACTACACTGATGACATCTTCATCATCTGGACCCATGGAAAAGAAGCCCTTGAGGAATTCCACCGTGATTTCAACAATTTCCATCCCACCATCAACCTCAGCCTGGACCAGTCCACGCAAGAGATCCATTTCCTGGACATTACGGTGCTAATAAGCGATGGTCACATAAACACCACCCTATACCGGAAACCTACTGACCGCTGTGCTTACCTACATGCCTCCAGCTTTCATCCAGACCGCACCACATGATCCACTGTCTACAGCCAAGCTCTATGATACAATCACATTTGCTCCAACCCCTCAGAAAGAGACAAACACCTACAAGTTCTCTATCAAGCGTTCTTACAACTACAATACCCACCTGCTGAAGTGAAGAAACAGATTGACAGAGCCAGAAGAGTACCCAGAAGTTACCTACTACAGGACAGGCCCAACAAAGAAAATAACAGAACGCCACTAGCCATCACCTTCAGCCCCCAACTAAAACTTCTCCAACGCATCATCAAGGATCTACAACCTATCCTGAAGGACGACCCATCCCTCTCACAGATCTTGGGAGACAGGCCAGTCCTTGCTTACAGACAGCCCCCCAGACTGAAGCAAATTCTCACCAGCAACCACACACCACACAACAGAACCACTAACCCAGGAACCTATCCTTGCAACAAAGCCCACTGCCAACTGTGTCCACATATCTATTCAGGGGACACCATCATAGGGCCTAATCACATCAGCCACACTATCAGAGGCTCGTTCACCTGCGTGTCTACCAATGTGATATATGCCATCATGTGCCAGCAATGCCCCTCTGCCATGTACATTGGCCAAACTGGACAGTCTCTACGTAAAAGAATAAATGGACACAAATCAGATATCAAGAATTATAACATTCAAAAACCAGTCGGAGAACACTTCAATCTCTTTGGTCACTTGATTACAGACCTAAAAGTGGCAATTCTTCAACAAAAAAACTTCAAAAACAGACTCCAACGAGAGACTGCTGAATGGGAATTAATTTGCAAGCTGGATACAGTTAATTTAGGCTTGAATAAAGACTGGGAGTAGATGTGTCATTACACAAAGTAAAACTATTTCCCCACGTTTATCCCACACACACACACACACACACTGTTCCTCACACATTGTTGTCAACTGCTGGAAATGGCCCACCTTGATTATCACTACAAAAGGGTTTTTTTTTTCCTTCTGCTGCTGGTAATAGCTCACCTTACCTAATCACTCTTGTTACAGTGTGTATGGTAACACCCTTTGTTTCATGTTCTCTGTGTATATAAAATCTCCCCACTGTATTTTCCACTACATGCATCCGATGAAGTGAGCTGTAGCTCACGAAAGCTTATGCTCAAATAAATTTGTTCGTCTCTAAAGTGCCACAAATACTCCTTTTCTACTTGCTGGATTGTAGCCCTCCAACAGCATCTGGCTTCCTCCAGTTCCCAGGTTTCAGACCCATACAGTAGTATAGAAACAGCATTAGTCTTGGGCAACAGCCTCCTCAGAAAAGGGGAATCCATTGAGGACCTCCATGTTGGAGGTCTGATATCCTAGCTAAGGCTGATAGTTCTTTCAGTAGTCTTTACTGCGATTGACCATGAGGTGTGCTGCCACATCTGTGGGACCTGACAAAGGTGAAAGGGTCTTAGGAAAGTTCTGCTTGTTTCTGTTAGTGAGATCCAAGAAGGTGGTAATGGATAACTGCTCTTCATAACTATGATACCTTAGTCAAGGTCCCATAGGGCTCGGTTTTGCCATCTCTCCCTTTCAAATTTGAGAAGCTGCCTCGGAGATGATGAGGGGATACATGCATTATTGTCACCAATAGTCTGATGACTCTTTGTACATCTCCTCTGCCTCAGACACTAAAAAAACTGTTTCCATATTTTCCTGATGTCTGGCAGAGACACCAGGATAAAAGTCTTAAGCTCACTGTGGACAAGACAGAGACATTGGTTAGCATCTTGAGGAACTGGCAAATTCTATGAATATTCTCTTTCAGCTGATGACATCTGCCTATATATTGATAGAGCAACCTGCTGTCTCAGGGTCTTGCTAGATACATCACTACCCATCTAGTTCCAGATAGAAAATGCCATGTATAGCCACTGTTGCTATCTTAAGCTGTGCAAAGATGTGCTCTTTCCTTTCTAATAGAGATGTCACTGCTATGCCATGATAACTCTCCTGAATAGTTTAACATGGCAAATAAAACAAGGAAAAGAAATTGACTATATATATATATATAAAATTTATTGATGCATATTGCCATCACATTCTAATTTATTTTTTCAGTAAAGTTTAAATTTAAAAAAGAAGCTAATAGTTGTACATTTTTGCTGCCTGACAAAATTCAGATGTAAAGAGAAATTTTTAAAACAAATTATTTACATGTATAAGATACACTGGCTTTCTGGCACATGCTCAGTGTTTTCAGAAATATAATATTCGATACATCACTATAATTTTCTCTGGCGCTATTTAAACACTATAGTGATGTGAAGTTTAGTGTGATACTAAAGAACTACAGTTCATTAGATTGTTATTTCTAAAGTATCCATCACTCAGATGGATTTATGATTTTTGTTTAGTATAGATGCTATATTATTATGAGTTCATGTGACTCCATTTTCATATGAAATAGGCAATCCAGAAAACAAAATAAAAAATCTTCTTTTTTATTTTTCAAAGGCTAGAATGCACTGTTGCTGCTGCAAAGAACCCCAGTTTTAATATAACCAGCAGTGTTTCAAGTGGACATGGCACATCTCCCTTCAACACATTTTCCTATGTGGTAAGCACTCTGATTAAAATTGTAGTGTCAAAATTAATTTAATTATTCATTAAAACAGGAGATTAGATGGAGCATGGATCTGACCCAGCACAGCAATTCCTATGTTCCTATTTGTGTCATTGTTGCCTCATTAAAGTGCTAAGAATATTATGATTGTATCTTCTAAAATCCTTTTTTAAAGATATTGAAGCACAATTTAACAAGGTCATTTATTATTTTTACCCCTACAGAATCCTGTAATAACAAGTATCTCTCCCACCTATGGTCCCAAGTCTGGTGGAACATTATTAACATTATCAGGGAAATACTTAAAGAGTGGAAAATCCAGAGAGATTTATGTTGGTGAGAAACCATGCACCTTAAAAAGGTATTATATTCACAAGAGTGTGTTTGCTTTGTATTATGAATTGGGTTTGATTGAATGTTTTGGACATACAAAGTAAATGAATCCATCCCCTAATGCTATGTAGAAGTGGCACTGTAGTATATGTGCAGAATATTTGAATGTGCTAGTTTTCCGTTCTGGTGTAGTCCCTTTGCCCTACAGGTCAGGAGAAGATTTCACCTCTTCTGTAGTGCATACATTTCACTACAGCCCAAGAGGAAGTAAAAGGTGATGACAAGTTGTGATGATAGCTCCTGACTGGCTAAGAATGGCACACATCCTATTATTTTTGTCTGCCCCACCCCCATGCCAATCCATTTGTTCTTCTGGTCGATCTGTTATATCTTGTCTTTAAGACCATTGAGGTATTTTCTATATGTTTGTACAGCATCTAGCACAGTGGGGCCCTGACCTGTTTGAGGCCTCTAAGGCCTCCCCCTGCACCAAGTCTCAGTTAACCCGGGTTCTGAGACTGGCTGCTGCAGGTATTGTTTTGCTGTGTAGACGTATCCTAAATGCTACCTCCGTATAATCATTAAATAATAATAATAGCTATAGGTTTTGGGCTGAGAAATGTCATGAAGTTCTTGCTATTTTGCTCATCTACAATAATAATATTTGTATTATTGTAGTGCTTAGCTCCAGTCATGGACCAGGACACTGTTATGCTAGGCGCTGTACAAACACTGATGTTGCATTTATTGTTACATACGTTGTGCCCAGTCCTATCCTCGGTTAAATGGGTGTGATGCATACTTAAGGTAATGAAAGTTGTACCCATTTTCTTTGGGGCAGAATTGGTCTAAATATTGAGTTTTTCCACATGGTTATGGAGAGACCTAATGGCAAAAACTCACACTTGTGGGACACATGAGAGAGCAATGGTCTATGTGTTAGTGTCAGAGTCAGGAGGGCTGTATTTCATTCCTGGCTCTGACACTGATTTAATGTACGTTCTTGACCAAGTTGTTTGAATTCTCTGAAACTCCATTTCCCAGTCTGTAAAATGGAGATACTTACCTTGCAGGGAAGCAATTGGATCTAAGGTGCAAAGTATTGTATCGTATATGTTTTTTTAAAATTATGAGAATTGCTCACGCAAAATAATGGCATACCTCCTCTGCAGATGTGACTGCAGGAAGTATGAAAAACACTTCAAAATAATGAAAATATTGTTGCCCATTAACAGCCTATTTCAGTTTGTTAAGGCAATGAGTTTGATTCTCCTCACACTCGTACTTGTTTTACACTAGTGTAACTCCACTGATTTTGGTTAAGTTACTCCCGAGTTTCATTGGTGAAAGTGAAAGTGATGAGCCTTACATCCACTGATCTCTCAAACTACTGAATAAATAAAGGCACAAGTTGACTCTCACCTCCTCCCCAAGACAAAGTGAGATAGCCTCCACTGCAGCCAAATTGCCACCATGGGATTACAATATGGTCTTTTGTCCTTGTTTTTTTTTTAGTATTGACCTTTGTTCATTCTTCCTTCACCTTTTGAAAGGCGCTGTGACCTGTGCTGAGTGACAAACCATTATCTTAGGCCACTTCCACATGTACAGTATTAGGTGACTTTCAAAGCCTACTCAGTAGAAGCCCTTTGTCTTATTATTAAAGGCTATGGGCCAGATCCTCAACTGATGTTAATCAGGATAGATCCATCAGCTTCAGTGGCGCTATGGCAATTTACTACAGCTAAAGATCTGGCCTTGTGTGGCCATATATATGCAAGGTAGTTGGAATAGGGTTAAAATGCTAACATTCTCCAAGATCAAAATCCCAGTTTAACTTCACATAGCCTGTTTTTGGAGGGCCAAGATCATTATAGAGATTGTACAATGTCAGTCTTTTCTCATCAGAGCAGGACTGGGATGACAAGGACAAAGACATTTGAAAGACAGTTTAGCATAAATGGCATTATTGTCTCATCTTCATCTCATGTTTACTTTTGAGGCCCTGATCTTGCAATGTGAATTGCTTGTTTGGACCCCACTGGCAATTTGTGCTAGTGGATCCCCCTGCAAACTCAGGGCCCAATTTAGGAGTGTGTTTTAAACAGATTATGTGTTTTATGATTATTGCAAGACAAGTTCCCCTCTTCTTCTGTAATTTCCTTTCAGTGAATCTGATAGCACCATAGTGTGTTACACACCTGCACAAAGAATTCCATCGGAATATCCTGTTAAAATGAAGATTGATTTAGCTACTCGAGAAGCTAAGGGTCATTTTACGTACAAGGAAGACCCTTTTGTTTTTAATATTCATCCAGCTAAATCTTTTCTTAGGTGAGTAAAAGTGTCTTAAGTCAGCAGTGTGAAAAGGACAGACTCTTTTAAGCTGTGCTTTGAAAGCAATGTGTAAAATACACTAGCAAATACTTAGGACTTTTTTCTATCTTCCTTTGAAATGCACATTTCCTTTTTTTGTTCTGGTGTATCAGAAATTAAATGCAATTATTCAGTTTTGTAAATTATTTTTCTTTTTTCTCTTTTGTTCCTGTTCGTTTGGTTTTTTTATCATGAGTGTGAAAGAAACTTAATTCCCAGAAATAAATATCACTACTATAAGCTATATTTCAGCTTGTATTTCCTATTCCATTTGTATGTCTTTAATTTTGTTTCCATGCTGTAATTTGATCTAAAATATATTTGATTATATGGATTTTTCTAGAAAATACAATAGTAATGATTCATTTTTAATTTTTACCAGTGGTGGGAGCACAATCACAGTTCATGGAATCAACTTGAATTCAGTGTGTCTTCCTCAGATGGTGATCACTGTACCTAAGCTAGGAAAGAACTTCACTGTGGTGAGTCATCCCCCTGGGTGATAAAATATCATCTCATCATTGTAACCTGAATGACTCTGTTCTCTTTGGTCAGCCTGGCTTGTTTGTACCTTGTACCTTGGGGGCTTGATCCTGCCCCCACTGGAGTCAACAGAAGTGTCAGAGGGGAATTGGTCCATGTGAGTAGAACTGGGCCCAGTGCCCCTGTGTCAGAGCAGGTAAGCCCAATCCAGCCACTTCAAGGGGGCTAGGCTACAAGTGGGCCTATAAAGGGCTGCCAGAGGGCAGGAAATGATAGAGGGAAGAGAATGGGTGGGACAGGCTGTGTCTGGGTCCCTGGAGCAATGGGTCAGGTGCTCAGGGAAGCAGCCCTGGGACTACTGCCCCAGGAAGGAAATAGAGGGGACTCAAATTGGGAAGCTGCCAGGAGAAGGAGGGCCAGAGACCAGTGGAACCTGAAGCTAGGGGGAAAGGAGTGAGTTAAAAGACTGTTTTCTATTATGGTACTTGGTTGGGGTCAGAAAATGAGCCTTCCAAAAGGAGACTGGGCATAACAGTGAGTGTTTGGAAGCTCGGGAGAAGCCCCTCCTTGTTACAGGGAGGTTTTCCATTGACTCTGTTGGGAACAGGATCAGACCCAGATTTCATTATCCACATAATTCTGATTGATTCTGCTACGTGCAACAAAGCTCAATGATCATTTGAAAACTAGATTTTTAAAATCTATTTAGCACTAATAATAATAATATCTTATAAAGGATGCTATAGAGGAGTTTTGCAATTTGAGAGCAATAGAATAGTGCAAAGTAAATAATTAAAGAAATTATAGGGACAGATTATGCTCCAATTGAAGCCAACTGCCAGACTGCCTTTGACTTTAATGGTGTGGGACTGGACCTGTGCTTGAGACATGAGTGATGATTCAACCCAAATTAAATTGCAAGTTACATTGCAAAGCGCAGTTCAGAAAAGCAAACATAAAGATAAGCACAAATAAGAAATCACATCACACTTTTTTTTTACATTTTAAATTAAGTCTTTGAAGAAGAATAAAACATTGGAGCCTGTTGCTGTGCTCCTTGGGTTTTTGTGCTTCTCTGCCAGCCTACCTCCTGTTGAGTTTCACTGCCAGTCATTCCTCCACCTGTCTCTGCCCCCAGATTTATTCCTCAAGGCAGGTTCCGCATTGCAAAGGGAGAAGTGCGGGGGGAGAGAGAGTTAATATTGACAGACTCAGCACTCAGACCCTGCAGGGGTTGGTGGTGCAAAGTGGGCTTGGCTGCTGCCCTTAACCATGAGGAACGCTCACAGAGGAGCAACCCTGGTGTCAAGAGAAGGAGGAGATATTACTCTTCCTTCCATTTCCCTCAGCTAGGATCCAAAGCATCCAAGTGCCCTGCATGTATATGACATAGGGCCACAGCTCCATGATGGGCAATATGTGTGCACAGAAGTTGACTTCCCCAGTGGGAGCTGCAGGAGGTGCTGGGTAGCCTGAAGCTTTAGGGAACACAGCAATTAGCCAGCTTTGGAGAGAGTTTGCTCTGCTCTGCCTGTTCTCCTCAGCCCTTTGAAGAAGTCAGTGTTTGAACTGGTCAAAAAAAATTAGCGGAATAGTTTTCCAACAGAAAATGCAGTTTTCTCAAAATCAGAATGTTTCACAACAAAATTTTTGACAGGAATCATTTAGGTTTTCTCATTTCTTTATGTCAGAATATTTCGTTTCAATAACATGAAAGTGTTTCATTTCAACTTTATCATTTTGATTTATTTCACTTAGACTTTCCTATATTCAAGTGTTAATTTTAATATTATATATATATATTGTGTTTACTGTTTTATATTAAATATTATAACACTTTGACATTATCAAAACAAAACATTTCCCCTTATTGTAATAAAATGATTCTGCATTATTGAAAAGAAACATTCTGATGTTTCCATATTGAATTTTTTCTGCATTTCTGTTCTATGATGTTGAAATTTTGACCCTTCCTTCCAAGTCAGATGGAAATCAGATTTTGAGAAGTTGGAATTTCCTTCCAAATGGAAATTCCATTTTCTGACCAGCACTAGTTAGTTTCAAGAATAGCACTAGCTCTGCAGAGGCCTTGCATTGCCTGATGAAGAACTCTCATACGTCCCATCCCAGGCTGAGGACAGAAGGAGGAGAGAGGCTCCTTCTTTCTTGTGCGGTTATATAAAGGCTTTGTTTAATCTGGCCTTACCATCTGGAAACAAATTTTCAGCTCATGTGCCTGCCTGCAAAATGAAGTCCCTCTAACCTCTGCTGTAAGCCTTGTTAATGGATCTCTTCTGTCCCCTAAGCATTTGAGGTCAATATTTTCTCTTTGAAAGCCTATACTTTGCATTGATTCCCTAATAGCAAACAAGTGGTCATTTGGGAATCTTTTACTGTAGAGGAATGGCCCATCCTCATCCCCATCCATTGATTTGGACAGTATATTCATACTCTTAACTTCTTCTATAAAGGAATGTCCCAGGGTGTCTGAGGTGCAAAATTAGGAAGTACTTAGATTTTTAGACAAAACCTCCTCTACCTCCACAGCCTGTAAAATATAGTCAGTTGTCACATCTATGATCCAATATGGATTTGTCCTGCTATCAGACCAGGTATTTTGTGGCTTTTGCATTGTAACAGCATAAGATCATCTCTTTTCTCATTATTATTTTTTCATTTCAAGCATTTACAAAACTGGGTCCACAATATCTAGCCCCTTCCATTGGATAGCCTTGAGAACCTTTTAATTGCTCCCCCTGTGATGCTGCTCTCTCTCGTCTATTCCCAGTCACCTCCCATGAGATTAAAGGAATAGTATAAAAGCTTTCTCAGATTTGGGATATCCTGAATCTATCCCTGTTTGTGGTACCCATCAAACCCTAAAGCCTGGGATCATGCGAGTCTGGGGTAGCTTTATGAGATAATGTTGGAGGTAACTTTGCTGGTTTATTCTATTCCATGGAAATCACAGAAGCTCATCTTTTCCTCTCTTGAAGAACTTTTGCCTGCCCCTAACAGATACTGAGGGTCAGATTCTCTAGCTGGATTACCTCAGTCATACACAGCAGCTGTAAGCCTGCTACAAATGCCCAGCAGAGAATTCCCTTGTTGGAGGGGAACTCCCTGCAGATGTTCATGGGCCCTGCATCTCTCCTGGTATATGGACTGTGCAGGAGGGGCAAAAGGGAGGAGTGCTGAAGATACACTAATCCTCCAGTGATGTAGAGTCCATTAAAGACCCTAAGCCAGTGGTAGAACTGGTAGCAGCTGAAATTTCTGTTGAGCCCAGGTCTGGCCTTGAGAAGCAGGAACCCAAAATCAGGTGAGGCTGTAGCTCTGTCTACTGTTTGGCACAGAGATCTGACAGCTTGGAGTTTGTACCGTCTGGAACAGACACTCTTTTTCTGTATTTTCATCCAATAAGATGACTAGAAGAGAAATAGGGGCAGATGCCACTGGATCATTAATACCCACTTGTGCAGCAGCCTAAACAGCAGCATCTGTCTTTGCAAAGGCTGGTGCATTCTGTGACAGATCTTCATGATCAACAGACCAAGTAAGGTTACCTCTGACATTCTCACCAAGAGAGAAAATCCTGTTGAGATGGGAGACTATACTCCCCAAGCCGGCCATTGAATTCCTATCCCTACCTCTCATTTTGTCGTCTACCAGATTACTGAGAAATCACCCTTTGGACTCTGAGATACAGATATCTAGGGGAGCAGAGACAATATAAAAGTCTCCCAAATTGCTGTAGATCTCATCCATCTTTCATTCATCATTGGAAAACTCCAAAATTTTAGACTCTGTGTCAAAGGTGAAGTTCTCCTCTCTGCCCCTTCTGACAGTTTCAAATCACATGGTATCTGGGTCAGCTGCTGGGTGATCCCTTAAATGTGGAGAAATATTTCTGCTCTTTATCCTGTTGAAAAAAATCAAACTGTGGATTGAAGTTCAGATTCTGTAAATCAAGCTTTCATTAATTGCCTCAAGAGTCACATTTTATGAAGGCAAAAATACATATCTTTAAGTGGTGAGTCAAATACATTAAGCAAAGGGTCATTATTCTCCGCTGGGTAAACTTATTTGCTATATGCTTGTGAAACACTCCACATTTTTGGCATCTTTTCTTCCTCATTTTCTTCTGATGCAGATTATAGTCATAAGCAGAACACAGGTTCAGCTTTTAAAGTAAATGTATTTTAAAACCTAATTAAATAAAAGTTAAAGGTGCTGCCTGATAGGCAGTATCTTAATTGAGTAGGCAATTGATTGAATTATAATTCTTTCCTTATAGATTCTCAATCCAATATTTCTTGAAAACTAAACCATCATATTTTTCAATTGCTAAAACCAATTTCAAGGTAAAAATGTCATGTCAAATCACGTAACAAAAAGGGCATTGCAAATAAGATTTATCTTGACCTTACCAATCAGTCACATTGCATCACCTCTAAAGAGCATTATTAGATTTTTATCATTCTCTGAGAGCATCCCCTTCAGAGACCGGCCTGATAAAGTAGATGGCTTCAGAACCAATTCCAACAGATAGCCACAAACAAAGTTATGAATACCACTGCTATTGATTTAAAAGACATCACTACTGTACAGTAGATAAGATGTGTAATGAATTCACATTAATCAAATAAGTATAATGATTACCTAAGATGTATTTGGTTGTTTAAACATATGTATTTTAGTGATGACTTGCTGACCAGCACAATGCTATAGGAATCTTTAAAAAGGATAGTCATAAATAAGGAAAAAATAGCTTGATTCTATATTTTCATCATACATTTGTTATTAACACATTGACTCAAATTATCTTCTAGGTCCATTAGACACAGTAAAACTTGAACTACAGTACATGGCCCATCACTCAGCATTCAGAAGTAAACATACCAGAGCACATCCTCAGCTGGAGTAAATTGCTATGACGATTTACATCAGCTCAGGATTTGACCCCACCTTGTTTAGTAGTTATTTTTAACAATTCATTTATACTAGGCTAGTCGGTTTAATATATTAGGGTGTGTTAGACCTGAGTTCATAGACTTGAGTCAAAAAGAGAATCCTACAACAACGTTCCATTGGGCCAAAGAAACTTGGTTATGTTGCACAAGACAAGTGAGCTGGACTTGTTGGGGACCAGACAGAGATGGTAACCGCCGGAACAATTTACCAAGGGTCATGGTGGATTCTTTATCACTGACAATTTTTAAATTAAGAGTGGAAGTTTTTCTAAAAGATGTGCTCTATGAATTCTTCTACAGCCTGTGTTATACAGGAGGTCAGACTAGATGATCACGATGGTCCCTCCTGGCCTTGGAATCTATGAATTATTAACTCTCTGTATGCTCCGAGCCAGCTGAATTTGAAAAGACATTACAGGGAGGAAGGCACCTGCATGTAGTTAAGTCCAGGGTGTTGACTTTTGGGCCTGTTCCTGCTCCCATTGAAGTTGATGAGAGCTTTGCAGGCCCTTCAGTTAGAGCTTGACATGGCAGGGCGAAAGGCCCACACCTAAATATCTGAAGGGAGGCCCACGAGAGCAACGAGAGAGAGAGAGAAGCACCCATTTAGAATATGTTCCTGTTACGTGTGTTCACATTAATCTTCAGCATCCCAGATTGTCTTAACAGTAAGAAAAGCTATCTCCTTTCTCCCTACAGCATGGGCACAAATTTAGTTTTGAAATTCTGCTCTGCCTTAGACTGATCCATAAACCAGAAAGAAGGGGTTCTGAGCAGGATTTAAAACTCAGATCTCCATGCACAGGAAAATTGGCAATATAGCAACACTGGGACCAATGCTGGTCAAAAAAAAGGGGGAATTTAAAATGTATCCTGTTAAATTCTGAGCAGCTCTCGTTGGGACATTTCTGCCACCTGTTGGTTTTTCAGAAGGACACCAGGATAGTTCTTTAAAAAAATCAAAGAAACCTGTAACTACTAGAGAAATTGGGGCTTTTCACTGCAGAACTGAAGTTCAATAAGTGTTATACTGTCGGTTAAAATACAGTTTTCATGCCAACAGCAGTAGATCACCTTGTGACCAGGGAGCCAAGTAACAAATGCAACTGAAATATAGAAAAGAACATAGTTTAGTTGTACTATAAAATTATGGTGCCTGATTCTACACCTTCTGTTGCACCCCAGAGATCACGCTGGTGTCAACAGGAATGTGTAGGTATATCTGAAGACAGAGTATGGTCCATAAAACCAAATAGCTCTTAGTTACATGGGTGCAATTCCCATTATCTTCAGTGAGAGCAGCAACCATTTAACTGAGAGCAGAACTGGGCCCATAGTCCGTAGCTAAGTAAAACTTGTAGTACAGATTTAAAACTCCAGTGTTCCTTTCCAGATTCTTGGAAAAATGTTGGCAGAGCTAAGATTTCACACTTTTAGGTATGAAAACATGAATTACTGTGATGATAAGAAAAAGTGCTGATCTAGAGACAAATAATTTAATTCCAAGCTAATGTGAGTAAATAGCTTTAACCATTATTATACTAATTTGATACAGAGCTAAATTGTACTGCATTAACTTGGTATGAAAGAAACAAATGGAAATTATTTCAAGGCAACATTCAGACTGGATTTTATAATGAGAACCAATATAACTAAAAAGGAGTATTTTGGCTCTATTTATGTATGCAGAGTTATTAAACAGTATATTGGTTTTCTAAGGATTTGGGTGGGGGGGTTAGAGTACAGAACACTAGGGGCAGCTGTAGGGTGACCAGATAGCAAGTGTGAAAAGTTGGAGTAGGGGGGTAATAGGCACCTATATAAGACAAAGCCCTGAATAACAGGACTC
Organism: Natator depressus; assembly: GCF_965152275.1. Lineage (NCBI taxonomy): Eukaryota > Metazoa > Chordata > Testudines > Cheloniidae > Natator > Natator depressus. The sequence continues at coordinate 301,436,000 of NC_134234.1, forward strand.
TCCCTATAAAATCAGAACATCTGGTCACCCTAGCTGGTAGTGCTAAGAACCATCATTAATGTCCCAACTGTCAGCCATGCTACAGACAAGTATAGTCTCTAAGAAGTGGCTGTTGTGCTGGAGGGTGCAGTGCACTTGCTTACCTTTGGGGAACTTCTTGCGGAGCTGAAGTAACCCCATCTGCATATGAGCTGCAGGCAGCAGAGGGAATGGACTCAAAGTAGAGAGTACAGGCTTCTGTAGGACGGACTCATATTAGAGTCTCAGGGACAGTCACTATGCCCCCTAGATATGTTTACTGTAGATATAGGCCTTCCTTGCTTCCTCTGCCTCTTGACTAGGCCAAGCAAAAACTGGGGGCTCTGAACTGAGGGGGTGCTATGTGAGACAGTAGGGTTTCCAGGTGTCCAGTTTTCGACCAGAATGTCCGGTCGAAAAGGAAAACGGGCAAGATCTGGTCAGCACATCTGACCAGACACTAAAAGTTCGGTTACCTGCAGTAACTGGCCTCGGCTACTGAGGGGTGGGGGTGGGAAGAGCAGCAGCGGCTGCTGGAGCCTGGAGAAGTGGCTTTGCTTAGCAGGTGCTGCTTTTCCCACCCCCCAGCCTGATGGAGAGTACTGGCTGTCTCCCAGACTGGGCTCCAAAGTAGGTACCAGTGCCATCGAGGTGGGTAACCTGTCTGCCCCCCACCCCACTGTGCCCCGATTTCCCCAGCCTCTTGCTCCGGGGATCCCTCTGCCCCGCTGTGCCCCAATTTCCCCAGCCCCTCGCTCCAGGGACAGAGCCCCCCACCCTGCTGTGCCCTGATTTCCCCACCCAAGCCCCTCGCTCTGGGGACTGATGCCTGCCGTGCCCTGTTGTGCCCTGATTGGGCAGGTGGGCAGGCTCTGTAACAGCTCCTCCCAGCCTGGCTCTGCAGGTGGCAGGTGAGTCCCAGGGGATCGGGGGGGGGGGGGAGGGCCTCGGGGGAAGGGGAGGTCAGGGTGTTCAGTTTTCAGGGATTAGAAAGTTGGCAACCCTATGGGATAGAGGGGATTTTCTGATGGGGGGTTGTTTTGAGTCATGATCAGATGGGAGGGGTTTTGTGTGCATAGCCGGGCATTGCCCAGGATGAGGGTTTAGGGGAAGGAGAAGGAGAAGATTTCTAAGAAGTGAGTTCGGTTGCTGGGAGGGAATTGAGGGGGAAGGTTTGGCAGAGCTGAGGTGGGAGAATGGAAGGAGTAGGGGTTGGGAATGAGGGAACTGGTGAATGAAGGTGAATGTAGATGAGCCAGTGGTATACAGTAGGGAGCAGGAAGGCAAGAGTACAAGCAGTCCCGCAGGGACAAATACTCCTTTCTCTGTGCCCTGCCCTATATTGTAATGTGCCCTATGTTTTCATTCTGAAATGGGGAGGATGCAAAGTAGGGGAAGAGAGGGCTCCTTTCTTTCTATTTTCCAATCAACCTCCTTCATCCTCCACCAAACCCCCTCCTATGACATCCACCACCAGTGTCCTTGTTTGAAAATCTGGTTAACGTGTCAGAGGAAGCGCCACCTATTTTGGCAGCAACTGCCACTGCAAAATACCAAGTATTTTGTTAAGGTGAATATTGAAATAAATATTAAGTGCTGCGCTTTTGGTATTCATGTATTTCCTACCCTTGGCTTAGCTGACTCCTGTTTACACCCAATTGAGGTGCACAGTAGAGGAATGGAGATGAAGAGAGACATTGGTGGGGGTGGAAAATGAGATTTCAGAATTTGTTTTCATCCCTCATTGGAAAGAAATTGCGACCTTTCAAAAAATATTTGAGAGAAAGACCCACCCCAGAATAGCCACTAAGTCAATGGTTAGGGCACTCATCCAGACCCAGGTTCAAGTCTGCTCTGAACCTGCGAGCTATCATGGGGTGGGAGCTCTCTCTTTCTCTTTCTGACTAGAAAATTCCATCCTAGACCTGAGAAACCTTCCCAATGAATCAACGTGTTCCGATGAAAAAAGCTTTTGTCAAAATATTCCTGACCATCTCCAGTGGCAGCTCTACCATCCTCTCTAACCATTTTTGTCAAAAGGTATAACCAAAGACACAGCCCTTCAAAAGCTCATCCTGGGATCATTTTGTCTCAGCTGCTGTCAGGAAATACAGGTTGAAACGGATCCTGTAGCATACAACACACGGGCAGACTGCAGTGGTGCTCTGCATGGGCACATTAGTCCACCTGAGCATTGTATGTTGCAGGACTGGAGCCTTAACTATATAATTTTAAAAGAAAATTAGAGAATTTTTGGCACAGATTCTCATAGCATTTTTGGCAGCCATGTGCTGGTCACTTCATGTCACTTTGGCAGTATAAAGACACTCCAGCAGATCTCCACATGGGAGGCCCTCTGACAGAGACTGGTTATTTTGGGTTTTGGCTGAGTTGTGTCACTGGAGCAGTAACAAAGCAGCCAGAACATAATATACTGATGATCCTTGGCTTTGAGATTTACTTTCCATTAATTATCTGAAAAATATTCGCCTAATATGTGCACACTGATGCTAGGAAATATGTTTGCTAATATACTTCCTCAAAAGTGTGCAAATGCTATCAAAGTGAAGTTTTTGCACTGATCACTCAGATCTAAGAAAAATGCTGCATAAGATGCATGATTTGATTTTTTTATAGCAAGATACCTACTGCTCTGCAGCTTTTATAAACTTTATTTGAAAAGAGTTGGCAATTGAAGAATATATTTTAATGTAAGTATTTGTATGGTATTTGAAAATGTTTATGCACCTCCAGTATATTAAATGCATCTCTCTATTCTGTACCCCTTTCTTATTACAGACATGTAACCATCGTTCTAACACAGAGATAATCTGTTGCACAACTCCTTCACTGAAATCCTTTAATCTGCAACTACCTTTTGCAACAAAAGTGTTTTTCATTTTTGATGGAGTCAGCAACCAATACTTTGATTTTGATTATGTGAATAATCCTGTATTTAAACCTTTTGAAAAGCCAGTGGTGATCTCAAGGGGCAATCATAATATATTGGAAATTAAGGTAAGAAATGTTTAATGGTCTTTTAAATCATTGGCTTTGATCTACTAGACTTTATGCAGATAAACTGAAACACTATTCAGTAAACAATATTCTGTAATAATATTGCAGCTTACACCAGCAAATAGGTACTAAAACACAAACTATCTGTCATAATACTTATGTGTAGTAGGGGCCTGATGTTTAATGAAGGTTTCGAGAAAAGATCTAAAGGATCTCTGCAGAAAAATGTAGGGAATTTTTCAGCAGGGAATATCTTGAGAGCATTGTTTTCTCCTTGTACCACATTGTTCTGAAGTCCCAGTTGTCATGAACTATAAAGAGCTGATTTCACAAATATGCCAGGGGAACACTTGGCACACCGGGTGGGAATGCAAAGGTGACATTCTTGGTCCTCCAGGGACCCAGGGGCTAATTCAGCCCCAGTGCAAGTTAGAGCAGCCTCAGGACTGTTCTAAATTGCACCAGCTTTTAACAGCCTATTACAAGCTGTTATAACAGAATGGATAATCCAGAGCACAGCATGCTCCAGCAATATCTCCTTCCCACCATGAGCTCAGGAACACTTGGGGAATCTTCAGCTGCACACTTAAGAATTAGCAGGAGTAAAGATCTAGCTCAGAATTTGAAATGGTTGGTCTGTAGACTCATCTATTTCTCCTCTATGGTTTTGTGTCCTTTCCTCTGGAGGAAAATGGAACTGCCCTAGCAGCACTGGCATTCTAGATCTTGGATGCAGGAATTACTGGGTGAAATTCTATGGCCTCTGTGATGCAGGAGGTCTAACAAGATGATCTTAATGGTCCCTTATGGCCTTAAAATTTATGAATTTATGAAGGGTGCAAACTTGATAATGAGTGCATGTTCTGAGTAATCAGGCTGAGGCATGGCATTCTTAGTCCCAACCCAGCATATAGGGTTAATGCAGGATGTGGGTGTACTAGCAGACACAGCCCAGGCTGCGTGCTTGGAACTAGAGCTGGGCAAAGAAAGGTAATTCCACTGTGCAGAGGATTTCGATAGAGCAAAATCTGGTTTCATTGTGATTCAGAATGAAAACCAAAAATTTCAAAATTCTCCACAAAAGGGAGGTTGGGCTGAGCTGTGAGGCGGGCCCACCTGCCAGACTGTCCTGGAGCCATGAACCCTGGAAGATCTCTGGGGTCCCTGACTCCGCGACAGTCCAGCAAGTAGGCTGCCAAGGAATCAGGTGAGCAAGCTGCCAGGAAATCAGACAGGGTTCTGTCAGACCCATGCTTGGGTTCCATTGGAACTTCAACAAAATTCAACCATGTCCACAAAACATTTCGATTTTGACTAATCAGCAAATTCTGACAAAAGAGCATTTCATTGCCATTTTCCCAACCAGCCTCACCTGCAACCCCTGCCCACACAATCCTCTCTCCTTCAGCTGGAGAGATCCTCTACAGCATTCAGCTATGCAGCGTACAGAGAGAGCATGGAATCTCTCTCTCTACCCAGCTTCTTCATGCAGTGGCAACGTAGCATTGCCATTGCACTCCTGGTCTTGCACACTCACTGCGTGGGGGACAGGCTGCTCCTGTAGGTGAAGATTTGGGATTTGGTGCTTCCCCATTCACTCCATGCTTTCTTCTGCCCTCCTAGCTTAGTCCCAACAACTATATTTACCATTTCCTCCTCCAAGAGGGTGTCCTGTTTATGCTTTGTTGGAAGCAGTCATGATGGCTGAGGAGTTTGGTTTAGGACTGACTTATTGGAGGGTGACCGCAATGACACTTCAGCTCTGTTGGTTTACCTTGTCATGGTGCCCTAGGCAGCTGCCTTCTGAAGCCCAATGCCCGGATGATTTCCTGGCAACCAACTAGAGAATGATGTTAGTCGAAGCTGGTCTCCTAGAATACAGCATGAGCAGGAGGCAATTTAACATCTTCCTCCAAATAAAATTAGTTATAGTGGGATGCTTCCATCTAAACACTGAGGCGACTTTAGAATTTATGTTCAGGAGCCAAAAGATCATTATAAGCCGTACTGGCAACACTTACCCCTCGCCCCTGACACACAGATAAAATCACACACACGTAAGTTTACATGCCTCATGGTCTTATTTTGAGCAATAATTAAGCAACCACAGCATGAAATTAAATGGCAGCTTGCTTCAGTGAGCAAACTGTTCTACCAAACCAAAGTTCTTTTATCTTTTTCTTAATTAGTTTTAGAAGTGGGGAGAGCTTTTATCACGAGTTTTTCAGTCGGATTAATCTAGTGTGACACATTTAGCTTCCAACAAATGACTGGATACTGACTGAAAGGTTCTCTCTGGTTTCCCTTGATGAACACAAGATGTTTTATAAGAAAATATTGCTCAGAAAAACTATACTTATTCAATTGCTTTATCTAGGACTTTGTCCATCTGGGCATTGTATTCCTGGAGTGCCAGATGTTTTTTGTCTTCAGTGGAGGGCTTCCAAAACTCCATATTACACTCTGTGTCAAGGTCCCTCATCACAGCCATCTTCCTTTGCCAGGTATATGCAAAAAGAAAAGGAGTACCTGTGGCACCTTAGAGACTAACCAATTCATTTGAGCATGAGCTTTCGTGAGCTACAGCTCACATCGTGAGCTGTAGCTCACGAAAGCTCATGCTCAAATAAATTGGTTAGTCTCTAAGGTGCCACAGGTACTCCTTTTCTTTTTGCGAATACAGACTAACACGGCTGTTACTCTGAAACCTGCCAGGTATATGACTCTCTTTGAAGTCTATCAGTGCTACTCATAGGCTGGTCAGAGGGGTCATGGTAGAGTGACATGAGGCACTCTCTTGGTCAGTTCCCACCCAATGAGCTGAGCACACTGCTTCTGAAATGCTCCCATCTCCTGCCAACTTGCAAAGCACACAAGTTAGGATAAATCTTATTGTCTGTCAATCTAGGACAACCAAAAACTCAGTCTGGATAAGAAAATGTAATTACTTATTGCCAGCCAAAAGAAGTCAGTGACCCGTTCTTATGAACTTTGGGCCTGCTGACTGCCCAGTGCATCCTAGCTGTAAATGAAAAATGACCTCCTGTCCAAGTTTGCTTGTGAACATCACCAGACTGCACAAGGAATGGATGATTTGTCCATATGGCCGGCTCCTTTTGTTGAATTCCTTCTATGGCACTACTCAACCAATTGCCCCGTATCATATGTATAGGCTAATTATACATGCAAAAACCTCCCAAATGCAATATCTGTCTGTCTATTCTTGGGTATTTCTGTCATCCATTATCGTAGTACATAACTGCAGTCCAGTGGCATTCACAAGGAAGCCATAGGTACAGACCAATGTTTGTTTTAAGCCTCGGTTGGACATGCCGGGCAAGCAGGGCAACAAGGAATTTTAACAGCCTATCAGATCAGGTCAGCAGCTTGTCCCAGCATGTAGGAAGTGACAGGCAAATACACAGAAGTAGAAGAAACAGCTGCAACCGACTCCATAGCAGCTCTAGGTTAGAATTATCAGTGAGACACTTTAACTTGTCTTAGCTCTGCATGTGATAATTACTTAAGATTCTCTTGAAAATGCCCATCAGTGCTGTCCTGAGTCAGAGGCAGGCTATTTAATTAAGTGCTGCTACATCTGAGCCCCTACAAGATTGTGCACAAGTGCACTACGATGTCTGGAGCAGCTGTTCTACAGGAGTCCATCAGCTTAAAGAACTAGACAATTCTATTAACAGTGTAAATGGGACAGAGAACTAAGCCAAAGGTAGTTTCAATTGACTCCGGTTGTATCTCTGTAGGGCCAGTCCCCCAGATTCCAGAGTATTGTCTGAGTCCACTGTCCTCACCACCAGATTCCTCTCATGCTCTTACTGCAGTTTTATATCAACTTCAATCCCCATTTCCATTCAATTTCTAAGCAGGGACTGAGCAACAGGCCCAAGGCTTTGCCTGATCAGAGCTCATACACACATACCAAACCAGAGACAGACTACAAGTATTACTTATATATAGCAGGACTTGATTTTTAAACAGAACTCATTCTGGCCATGGAAAATATTGGGACCATCACAATTTTATGTCAAACAATCAAACTTGACACGAAATCAAAGATGGAAGTGATCTATTAAGCCTCTTTGTCCATTCCCAGTCCAGTGTAGGATGTTCCCTGTGGGGTAATCTTAAGTGTCACTGCCTCTTGGTGTGGTCTTTTTAGGGGTCTCAGCTTCTTCTGACTGACCCTTCTGAGCTTGGTCTCAATCAGGTCAGTTCCTGGATCTTCACATCCAATTAAGTCCATCAGCCCTTCAATTTTAGGGCTTGCAGTCTCCTTCAGTCTCCTGGCTGCTTTCTTGGAGGCAGCCTGGTGTAGAGCTGTCACCCCTTTGCTAGCTCAGGCCTTTCTGCCTCCCCTTTCCTCCTCTGTGCTCTCCCCTTTATAGCAGGTGTTGTTTTCTCTATTGGTTGTAGTTGTGGGTGCCTGCCTCCAGGATTGGTAGTTCTGGCAGCTATGTCAGGGTGTGATCAAGCCGCTTGTTTGTAAACCAGAGAGACTCTCCTCCCGCCTCTGTCTATGCGTAGTATGGAATTTGTAGTCCCCATTACGTTAAGAAGCTTGTCCAGTCCATTTTTAAATGACTCTATTGATCTATCTCCTTCTATGTCCTTTAGCAGATTGTTACAGTCTAGAATCTTCCCATTCGGAATTATTCTGACATTAAGCCTGCATCTTCCATTCTTAAATTGCATTCCATTATTCCTACTTATGATCTGTAGGACCATTCTAATCCTTTAGTACTCTTCAACATGCTTCAGATACTCATAGATGTGGGAGCAAATGGTATATGTAGTTGGTCTGTGATGGCTACTCCAAGTAGTAACTAACTGCCCCGTCTGGCTTGAAGAGGCATCAACTATTAAAAACAGGGTGGGGATGGGTAACAGATTTTTTAAAAAAAACAAAAGAACTAATATGAAAGGGAATCTTATTCTCCTACCCCAGTAGTAATCAGTAGGCACTCCCTTCTATCCCTAAATATGTGACACATTCTGTGGTCCTTAACTGAGCAGAATTGCCATTGAATAAGAGGCTTGATTAAGGATCTTAGAATTTAATCCTACAAATCGATCGTATATTTATTATGATCTGCTATGCATGGGTACAGGGATCTGCTCCCATGGAACTCATTGCAGTGGAACTCATTGCAGCACTCCTTTCTTAGGGAAAAATAATAATAATTAATAATAAATCCATAGCTAGCCAATGGAAAGTGTGTTCTTATTACTGTTACCCTCAGCCTGCCTGCCCCACTTCCCTCGATTGTTTGTTAAAATTACTCTTTGTGTTTTGTCTCAAATTAGATTGAAAGGTCTTCATGGCAGGAGTTGTATCTTCTTAAATATTGTATGCTGCCCACCACCAAGGGGGCACTAATCCTAGACAGGGTTTAAGTTGGACAGCCCTGTTTTTAAATGGTTTGTCCCTGTCGGTACAGAGACAAAAACGGCAGTGGTTATGTTTGCTATCATGGCTTCGGGACTATGACAGGACGGAGTCCTGATCCTGTCTCTTTTCTAGCCACAAACCACTCAGAGGCTTTCTTCTGGTCAAACACCTTTGCAATTTATTTAGTGTTCTCCCCACCACCCTTACAAATTTGCACAACTCTGTATTTACAATAGCTTACACTCCTTAGCTCCTTACAAGGTATCTTCCATCTGAGAGATCTCTCTTGGCTCTGATCCTGAAAACGCTACCAGTCTTTCTTCCCCCATGGGCACTTCCTTCCTGTGCCCTTCTACCTTCTGGGCTAATTAGCCTTGCAGCACTCTCCTGCCCATCCCCAATCTATCAACTGGGCACAGCTTTGCCCCATAGGTTCACTCCAGGGCAATTTAATTGGTGATACAGCAGTACAGCTGCTGTTGCCCAGCACACTATCACCGGGACACCATTTTGAAGAATGCACTGCTCTTCCCCCACCATTGTGACCTTGTACGCACTGTGCATGCAAGGTCACACTGGCGGGGTGGAGTCTCACAGCCGGGGGCAGGTCCATGCTATTCCCGGAATTACCGAATGTTCAGTATTCTGGGGATGCATGAGTGGCCACCCTCCTTAATCCTGAGCAGGGCCTTTGGGCACTAACATGATACAAGTAGCAATAATAATGATTATTCATCTTAGTCTGGATATAGTCAAGGGCAGTTTTCCTGGCTAAGGAGTGCAGAATGGGGTCCTTTTAATGCTGTCATTTTTACTGGTAAATGCTCATCTTTTGCTTGTAGAACATAGAATCATAGAATATCAGGGTTGGAAGGGACCTCAGGAGGTCATCTAGTCCAACCCCCTGCTCAAAGCAGGACCAATCCCCAATTAAATCATCCCAGCCAGGGCTTTGTCAAGCCTGACCTTAAAAACCTCTAAGGAAGGAGATTCCACCACCTCCCTAGGTAACGCATTCCAGTGTTTCACCACCCTCCTAGTGAAAAAGTTTTTCCTAATATCCAACCTAAACCTCCCCCACTGCAACTTGAGACCATTACTCCTTGTCCTGTCATCTTCTACCACTGAGAATAGTCTAGAACCATCCTCTTTGGAACCACCTTTCAGGTAGTTGAAAGCAGCTATCAAATCCCCCCTCATTCTTCTCTTCTGAAGACTAAACAATCCCAGTTCCCTCAGCCTCTCCTCATAAGTCATGTGTTCCAGACCCCTAATCATTTTTGTTGCCCTTCGCTGGACTCTCTCCAATTTATCCACATCCTTCTTGTAGTGTGGGGCCCAAAACTGGACACAGTACTCCAGATGAGGCCTCACCAATGTCGAATAGAGGGGAACGATCACGTCCCTCGATCTGCTCGCTATGCCCCTACTTATACATCCCAAAATGCCATTGGCCTTCTTTGCAACAAGGGCACACTGCTGACTCATATCCAGCTTCTCGTCCACTGTAACCCCTAGGTCCTTTTCCGCAGAACTGCTGCCTAGCCATTCGGTCCCTAGTCTGTAGCTGTGCATTGGGTTCTTCCGTCCTAAGTGCAGGACCCTGCACTTATCCTTATTGAACCTCATCAGGTTTCTTTTGGCCCAATCCTCCAATTTGTCTAGGTCCCTCTGTATCCTATCTCTGCCCTCCAACGTATCTACCACTCCTCCCAGTTTAGTATCATCCGCAAATTTGCTAAGAGTGCAATCCACACCATCCTCCAGATCATTTATGAAGATATTGAACAAAACCGGCCCCAGGACCGACCCCTGGGGCACTCCACTTGACACCGGCTGCCAACTAGACATGGAGCCATTGATCACTACCCGTTGAGCCCGACAATCTAGCCAACTTTCTACCCACCTTATAGTGCATTCATCCAGCCCATACTTCCCTAACTTGCTGACAAGAATACTGTGGGAGACCGTGTCAAAAGCTTTGCTAAAGTCAAGAAACAATACATCCACTGCTTTCCCTTCATCCACAGAATCAGTAATCTCATCATAGAAGGCGATTAGATTAGTCAGGCATGACCTTCCCTTGGTGAATCCATGCTGACTGTTCCTGATCACTTTACTCTCGTGTAAGTGCTTCAGGATTGATTCCTTGAGGACCTGCTCCATGATTTTTCCGGGGACTGAGGTGAGGCTGACTGGCCTGTAGTTCCCAGGATCCTCCTCCTTCCCTTTTTTAAAGATTGGCACTACATTAGCCTTTTTCCAGTCATCTGGGACTTCCCCCGTTCACCACGAGTTTTCAAAGATAATGGCCAATGGCTCTGCAATCACATCCGCCAATTCCTTTAGCATGTTTCTTTTTATCCAATTTACTGGGGTGACCATATTTCCTAAAGTGAAAACAGGATACCACAAGAGGCTGGCCCGAGCCCTCACCCATCCTGCATGGAGCTGGCCCAAGCCCTCTCCCCCTGCATGGGGCTGGCCTGAACTGCCAGAACGTCACTGCTCGCCCAAGCCCTGCCACCTGGGGCTGGGGCTGATAGCCTGAGCCCTGCCCCCTGGTGTCACCACACGCCCCCCGACTGTTCCTCTGCACTCTCCCTAGGGAGGTGCGCTCTACTTTTTTGGCAAAACCAGGTATTTGTCCCATTTGCTCTTGCCAACTGATCATCAGCAAATGCCTAGTTTTGCCAAAAAAAAGTCAGGACATCCGGGATAGGACTTAAAAAGGGGTCTGTCCCAGCCAAAATAGGATGGTCCTACTATTTGCCCAATTCTATGAGAGCAGTTCGCTCTCAAGTTTCACTCCCTTTGTAAATATAATGTATCTCCCCTCGCCATTTGCAAAACAAAATGTTTGAGATGCCTACAGTGTAGTGGATAACAGAATGCCAGTTTTGTGTAAACAGGGCTATATAATGCTTCCTTTCTCATGTGAATTATGCAAAAATGTGAGACAGTAAAAAAACCCAGCAGAATATGTTCCTTGGATGTTTACATTTTTAGAAATCATGTGGGTTGCATGAGTGTAACTGAGAACAGAGTTTGGCCTTAAACATTTTACTTCCCTTTTTGTTTTTCTGCCAAATTGCCATTTACATTAACAGAAATTAAACATGTACATTGGCTGGGCCATAGAAGACCAATTGTGTAGTATTTTGTTTGATTTCATAATTGTTGCTTTTGCCACCATAAAATAACATTTTCTGAGTCAATAGTAGAGCATCTCCTTAAGAATTATATTAAATGATTGTTAATGTAATATTTTTTAAATTTTTTTGTAGGGAAATTACATTGATTCAGAAGCTATTAAAGGCGAAGTGCTAAAAGTTGGAAATAGAAGTTGTGAGAACATCTACTTACAGTCTGAATCAGTTTTCTGTATGATTCCCAGAGATCTGCTGAAATTGCACAGTGAGCTAAATATAGAGGTGGGATACCCTCGCTCCATATATGATGTAGCTAATAACGATCCCACTGGAATTATGGTGCCTGCAAACTTAAAATGCAAATCTAATCCTCATGTTGGTAGTGGTTTCAGTTCATGAACTTTCCCTTTTGTGTGTGTGTGTGTGTGTGTGTGTGTGTAGGTCTTATTATTTCTAAGTTCCAGCTTTCTTCAGAAAAATGTGAATTCTTTTATGAGAAACATGATTATTATCTGTATTGTGGTAGCACTTAGGAGCCCCGGTCATGGACCAGGACTCCATTGTATTAGGTGCTGTACAGACAAACAACAAAAAACGGTCCTTGCCGCCAAAGAGTTTACAATCAAATTGTAAGACAAGAGACAACAGGTGGATGTGGACAGATAGACAGGGAAGCAGGTGGAAACCATGAGGCAACAGTTTTGGTCCTGATCCTGCAGGCCTTCCTTGGAGTCAATGGGATCAGGCACTTTGTGTAGAAAAAGCATGAAATAACCTGTTCTCCACCTACAACAATTCAGTTTTATTAGTTTGATAAAATCCAGATATTTAGGACAAGTACTTGAACCCAGGTCCTTCACCCTCTATGAACCAAAACCTGATCCCACTGAGTTACTGATAGTGTTGCCATTGATTAAAATAAGGCCAGGATTTGACCCTGTGTTGATTCATATGGCATTACAAGCATCTTTCAAAATTGTTGATAAAATTGTTGAGAAAAGACAAAAATCACAAATGATGTTCCTTTAAACTATGCAGCTTATACATTATGGGCCTTGTCCTGCTCCACTGAAATCAACAATGACTTTAGAGTGAATAGGATCGAAACCTACAGTATGACTTTCATTTAGTTTGGTGGTCCCCAAACTTTTTATGTCATGGTCCCCACTTACCCATAATGTAATTTGTCCGTGCCCTGCCAGGAGCAGGGCTGAGACCACACCCAGAGCCACAGCTGGGAGCGAGAGCCACAGGCAGGAGTGGGGCCAGGGCTGGGGGCCGCAGTCAGGGGTCAAGGCCAGAACCAAGCTTTGGTCAATGCCAGGAGCCAAACCAGGGCCTCTGCTGGGGGCGAGGCTGGGGCTGGAGCCGGAGTGGAGCTGGGAGGCTCCCTCCACACTTTCTGTGGGGGCTGGCCCGAGCCCTGTCACACCCCTCTTAATGTTCCTTGGTGCGCCCTGCAGTTTGGGGACCACTGATTTAGATGGTAAGCTCCTTGGGGTAAGGATTGTTTGTTTGTCGTGTGTTCGTACAGCACCTTTCACAATATGGTCCTGGTCCATGACTTGCCTCTTAAGCTCTACCTCAGTACAAATAAAATAATTATATTAGACAATTTTTGTTAAAAGCACAGGCACTAATTCTTGGATGTAGAGCTGGCAAACTATGACATCAAATGTTCTCCTTAAGCTTTCCCTTTGGCAAATACATTTTCATAGAAGATTGAAAATGCCATGTCTCTCATATTTTATCTATGTATATATGATATTAAATACACACGCACTTTTACATTTATGTCGTTGGTTATGTAACTTATTTAATCAGTTCTATTATGTCCTATTTCCTTAACCCTTTGACTCCTAACAACCACAGGTGTGGCACATTCTACATGTGGAAGCAAAGAGGTCAGTAGTGAAGGGGTTAATCATGTTGTGTTCTTGTTTACTGGCAAAAAGTCTTGGAAATTGCTGTCTGCCCAGCAAAGAAGACATTTTGCACTTTTGATGGACTAATCCTTCATTACAGTACCCAAAGGACTGACTTCCACACAAGAAAGACGAAGGATTGCCAAATGCATTCCAGTTGACTGAGATAGTGCCATGTGTCCTAAAATAATTTTGCCCTGGTAGCTGGTCAGTGTTTGTTTGCTTGTTTTTTTAAAACTTGTTGACTAGCTAAAAATTGTCAAGGATAGAATCACATGACGTTGGGAACTGTACTACAGGAACTGCAGCATATTTCAGCCAGAAGGACATGTACTAGGGCTGTTTTAAAATCAGTTACAGTGTTTTTTCCTATAAACCCCCACTTTTGCCAGTGCAATTTGAGTAAAAGGTGATTAACACAAAGTGGCCATTTAGATTGTAAGCACTTCAGAGCTGGGACTGTCATCTTTGTTCTGTGTTTGTGCAGCGCCTATCACCATGGGCGGCAGGTATCGTAGGCCAGCGAAGGCTAAGTCTCCCCTAACCCAGGCCTCTGGCTCCACCTATGCTCTGCCCCAAGGCCCTGCCGTCACTCCCCCTCTCCCCTGAAGCCACTGCTGGCTCTGCTGTGGCCAGCGGCCCAGGGCAGATCTGTCCGGCCAGTGGCCCAGTGCTCGGACAAGCCAGCAGCCTAGTGTTCAGGCCCACCAGTGGCCCAGTGCTTGGGCCCACCGGCATGGCTGAGACAGATGGGCTGGGGCTCCTCCAGCCACAGGGCGGGGTCGGGGCTCCTCCAGCTGCAGGGGGGTGGCTTGGGGCTCTAGCAGGCAAGGGCAGGGTCTCGGGCAGAAGGGGCGAGGCTGGGGGCTAGACTCCCCAAAGGGGACATTCACCTGCCGCCTATGCCTATCACAAAGGGGTTCTGGTCCAGGCATGCAGCTCCTATGTGCTACATAATGCAAAAAACAAAGTAATTGTCTGTGTGTGCAAATGCTGAGTTTCATGTGTATAATATCATTTTGTGGGTGTGATGGCTACTTGGCTTCTTGAAAGGATGTGATGAACCACAGAGGACCAGATTCCAATTTCATTTCCACCAGTGTAAATTTATTACTCCAAACTTCTCTCCATGGTGGAGCCTTTCAGGCCAGGATTTAGCCCATAAAGGGTATTTCAGACTCACTATTTCAGTGCTAATATGTATTATATATTTTTGGTGGATTTTTTATTTTAAATCTTCATAGTATTACAATATCTTTTTCTTTATTTCTGTTAGTGGAAGCAAGAAGTTTTTTCAACGCTTATTGGGAAAGTGATGATTCTGCAAGATCAGAATTTCACAGGACTGATTGCTGGAGTTGTCTCAACATCATTGTTATTTTTATTGTTGTTGGGGGGTGTTCTATGGATGAAGAAGAAAAAACAAATTAAAGGTGCATCATTGCTAACTTCATGAAGTAATTTAAAAAATATGTGGGTTCTATTAAAGCTTAAACTATTTTATGCACTGCCTACATGTAATGTAATATCCTTCTCATATACCCCGCCAGTAGAAATTGCAAAATATAGGCCCAATCTTCGGTTGCATTTCAACACCTTTTTGGTGCCAGGGTTGTGTGAAGGGCCAGAGAGCAGATCTGGCCAGCTGACAATTCCCCTGAGGTCGGGGAGCTCTCAAGTGGGGCAGAACCCTAGCCATTCCTCTCCCCAAGTCAGTCTTGGCATAAGGGGCAGGAAGAGGGCATGACTGGAGTGAACTGTACTTCATCTATACTCAACCGTTGTGGGGTCCCCTTGTGGGAGACGAAAACCAGCTGGTATAAATTAAAGCAGCCCCCAAGCGGCCCTAACTTTTGTTGAGGCTCAGGACAGCACATTTCCCTGAATTTCCCTGGTGGCCCCCCTTCTCAGCACAGCCAAAAACATGAATGTTTGACACTGTTTCTTTCAAACCCCCTTTCAGATCTGGGTAGTGATTTAGTTCGTTATGATGGAAGAGTGCACACTCCTCATTTGGATAGGCTTGTGAGCGCAAGGAGCGTAAGTCCAACTACAGAAATGGTTTCTAGTGACTCTGTAGACTACAGATCAACGTTGCTAGAAGGTGCGTCTCTGTTGTTAATCTGAGCAGACATTGCCATATTTTAACTTTCTTGTTTTTCAGCTATCTTCATATGACCACCTGTTTTGAACTATATCTTATTGCTCAATTTTTCATCAGACCTGTCTATCTTTTGTTAGGGACCTTCACCTGCTTTTTTATAGAAAGTAGACTTCAGGGGTATTTCACCATGTTAAACTGAGGGTTTTTTTTTAATTTTTACTATAGTCTGAGTGGCAAAAAGAGATGAGATTAGTGAACACATTGTAAAATCAGGGTAAAAAAATTAAAGAAAAAAATACCATATTCCAAACCTTAATGAGGAGCTGTGGATTTATGATTTTTTCACTCTTATATGTTTATGTAGGTCTACCAGGTAAAGGTGCAATTCTACTCCAGAAAGAGCCTGCAAGGGTAACATTAAGTGTGTCTCAATGACTTCTACATCAGTTATGCTCACTTAAAAATGAAATGACGTATATTCTAACTGCCCAACACTGCAGCTCAACTGATGGTTCAAAAATCAAGCTGTATGATTAAGTCTGCTTATGTGGGTCTTTCTCAGTCTCTCCTGTCAAAGCTGTTCCACTTTGTACAAAATGCTTGAATAAGTCACTGGGCTGGAGGCTAGCCTGATGGTTAGGGCATTCACGAGGCGATATATACAGGAGAAATGGAGAAAGCCAGACCACAATAACTAGGGCACTCTCCTGTGATGTGGGAGACCTAAGTTCAGATTGCTGGTCTACATCAGGCAGAGTGGGGAACTGAATGTGGGTCTCCCACATCCTTGGTGAGTGCCCTAACCACTGGGCTAAAGGTACCACCACCTCCACCTCCAGCTGTTTGGTGAAGCTAGCCCTTAATTTTCTTTGCTTTTATGTTAAAAAAATGTCCAGAAATGGCACCAAACAGTTCATTATGGGTCAAAGTAAATGCTTTGTTCAACCAGAAAATAATTCTTTGTGGACTTTTTTGACTTCTGAAATTTTTCAGAATTTTCTAATTTGGTTTGGGTCAAACTGATTTTTCCCCTCCCCCAATTTTTTTTGAACTATCAGCAAACTGAAAAATAAGTTATTCACCTCGCTCTGTGCAGGACATGTTTGCTATACTCTCCTACAAGGCTTCTTCATCTTCTTGACATAAAAGAAAGCTACAGCTTATTCCAAGAAAATCACAACAATTAAATTAATATTGAATATGCCTTTGATATGCATATCAGTTACTGTAAGGAATAAAACGAAAAGAACACTGGAAAACTTTGAGGTACATTGGTAATAGCAATTAACATTATTTTACAAAACTGGAAAGACTCGCCTCAGTTACGTAGTGATAATTGGATATATTCCCTCCTTGTGCAGCATAAATGCGAGGGATTTGTGTTTCTAAACATAACAGCATGAAGTTAGTATCTGGAATCTAATGAATAATTTTAGCACTGTCTGCATTTTATAATTTCATGTAACATATCTATGTCCAATTCCTTTTTTCTCTCTGATAAAATAGTCTCATCTGTTAGGCGTTTTCTCTGACCGTGGGCTAAATTCTGCTCATTGACTCTGCTGGAGTCATTCCATATGTAACTGAAAGCAAAATTTGGCTCTTTGATTCTATTATACAAATGTTTAAGAAACAATACCAAAAAAGTGAATTTTATATTGATTTAACCTATTCCCAGATCATTTACTATGCTTAACTGAAACTTTGCAATTGCTGTAATTTAAAATCTGTTGACAAATTGTTGGTTTTTTTCATGTTACACCAACTGTATTATCTTTGGAAGCTACAGGATATGACTCACCTTTAGGCATTTCCCTGGTTGAATATTGACCATTAGATAAATATAGCTTGTCACTGGCAATTTGGGAATTTAATGAAATGTCATGCAATTTAAAGTTGCCTACCAAATTACAATCTGACAATAACCCAAAGTTTTGTATTTTGCATCCTTTACTACTTCCTACTTGCATCTGTGTTCTTTTTCAGTTGTACTCGTATGGCTACATAGTCTAAATATACTACACACTTCTTTTTTTTTACATTGGCTAGAAGTGGAAGGGCCTGGTACTGTTCCCTCTGACATGAGTGGCAGTTTTGCCATTAACTTCAAAAGAAGCTGGGTTGGGCCCAGAGTGAATTTCTGTCTTCGCTGATGAAGTTTACATGAGCTTTGGCAAGGCAGCTACGTATATTTTTCTTTTCCCTTTTGTGACGGAGTGTGTTGTAAAGCAGGCTAACTTCTAGACTGATTGAATATAACTGACTTTGTACAAGTACCAGTTAAATACACCTCTTGATCTTCCATTGAGCACAGCAGGAAGCGTAAAAGAATTAAAATAATTTCTCTTCATCTTGCAGATCAGTTTCCAAATTTGTCTCAGAATGGCTCATGCAGACCAGTACAGTATCCTCACACAGACCTATCATCCAATCTGTCTAGTGGGGACTCGGATTTAGCCAGTCCACTGCTGCAAACTAATGTCCACATTGACATCAGTGCCTTAAATCCAGACCTGGTCAAAGAAGTTCAGCATGTAGTCATTGGTGCTGACAGCCTGATTGTGCATTTTAGTGAGATAATAGGAAGAGGTAAGTATTTCAACTCTTATCTTGCTAAATAACATTTCTGCACAGCCATTCATCATATTCCTTTCTGAAGGCAGCATCTTACATATCACTGAAAGATACTGCAATCATTTAACTAGAGACTTGCACACTTTGTTGTTTTTATAGGTTGACCACATTGCTCGTACCAGGGACATCTTGCATCCCTCCATATGCACCCCAACCCCAACCTCCCTGTGTGCTACCCACCATCCCCCTCTATTTCATGGACTCCCTGCATTATCCCCCATGCCAGGGGCTCTGTCTCATCCTCCCCCATTCCACCATCTGCCACATGGCATGGGCTCTGTGTTTACCATGTCCCTCTCCCGTCATTGCTCCCTTTCCCCCCATGCCAGGGGCTCTGTGTGCCCCTCATTCTCCCTTCCCCCTATAACAATGCCCCAGTTCTTCCCTTTAATGCCCGAGATTTTGTGTGCCTGACCCACCCCATCTCCTCCTTTCCCCCACACACCAGGGTCCCCCATTCTTCCTGACCCCCATGCCAAGGTCAATATATTTAGAGGTGTTCACTAAATTTGTGCACTTCAATATACCTGAGTGACTTAAGTGAAAGTTTGGGGTTTTCAGCACCTCTCAAAATCAGGCATAAAATGTCTCCAGTTGCACACACAAAAACTGAGGGGTAGAAAACCAGTGAACAATGATGGAAACTTGGCTGTAAACCATTTGTCCAATTTCTATGGTGCAGGAAAATAGTCACAAATCAAATAAACAGGCACTGTATCCCCCTCAGTGCATTATAGTTAGACTGGGAAGGATTGGGTTCTGAATTTGTAAATGTTGATTTCACCATACCTCACAATATTTCTATTGATAATAATCAACATTTACAGATGAGCAAAGTAAGAAAAATGCTGCTTGAGAACTTAACAGAGTTTGATTTATGGATGTTTATGTTGTATATTTTGACATGTGATATTGGCAATGTGAGTTTTAATGGTTGTATAGCTTTAACTTTTTGAATCTCAAGGTCTGTCATTAAATAATTGTTGTCTGATGCCCCATAATTTCCCATAACTGAAAATTAAAATTGATAAAAATAAAAAAGCTTAAAAATAAAATATTGATATCTGTTGAAATTATTTTAAAAAATTGAATTCTGCCAACCCTAGTTATACATTATGTTTCCTATAGCAAGAGCAGGGCATTATTTTTCCCCAAACAAACATAAAAAATTCCCTTCATTTTTTTAAATATTGGGAAACTGCCAGAAAATGTCATTGATTTCATTTACTATGTCCCATCATCCCCTTTTTTAAGGGGGCCAAAACCAGAAAAGGGCCAAAACCAGAAAAATTTAACTGACCCATACTTGAGGGTTTGCATAAAATGTGCCCAGTTTCCAAGATTGGGAAATTTTGGTTGCTTTTGCAAAACAGACTCCTGGCCAATTCCAGTTTGCAGGACTAAAGCCGCCTTTGGATTTGCCCAGAACTTGTGACTCTGGATCCTAAGTAGAATTCCTCAGCCTTATTTTCTGCAGTGCTAATGCTTGAAAAACTGCTTCAGCTCTGTGACTGCAAATGTTAATATTAACTTTAAATGATCTTTTACCTCTTGTGCCCAATGAATGTGCATTCATGATGTTGGCAGGCAAACCCTATCGTTAGATCTGTTTAAGAACATGCAACCTCATTGACTGGGATCCTCCAGAATATCTGTTTTTATTAATTGTGATAAGTAAGTGTTCTCAGAAAATGCACAGCCCTGAAGCTCTAAGTTCTCTGTTGATCCACAGAGCAGGTTAGCATGGGCTGTGACTGGGGGTGCTTCTCCACACTGCCCCTTCCTTAACCCAAAGGCCCCTCTCCAGGGATGAGAGAGGATTTCAGTCTCCTCTACACACCTATTCATTTCTCTGCTGAGACTGCCAGCAAGAAGGCAAATTGTGATTATCATTTTTCGGTGACATACCATGTGGAAACTAGGGTCATGTTCCAAAGCCCATTGATGTCAATGGGAAGACTCCAATTGACTTCGGAGAGCTTTGAATCTGACCTGATGCAAGATGCCCAGCTTATTTCACAGAGACTTCTGATCGTGCCCTACTGACTGGATTTTTAACTCATGAACTGCAGGTGAAATGCTCAGTTCCCCCTTATCATTCCCTTGAGCCATTCAGTCCCCTCCTCCAGAATACATCAAATAGCAGAGTATGGGGGGAAAAAAGGAATGTTGGTTTTTTAAAATAGTCATTGCAAGAATATTAGGCAGTTGTGGAGCTACCCTTTTGTCATTTATTTATTCTTTTCATCTAAATCAAGAAATATCAATTATGCTGGAAATAGAGCTTTAGCTTTATGTACTTGCAGCTTAATGTGTTATAAAGTATACATTGCAACAGTCTGAAATTAGAGTCTATTATGACTATGTTATAGCATAATTGCTAGTCAGTAAAGTAAAATGTAATATAAAGCTAATCTTACTTATTGAGATTGAGGTTAACCTTACTCATTCTTCACACAGGGCATTTTGGGTGTGTGTACCATGGGACATTGTTGGATAATGATGGCAGGAAAATTCATTGTGCTGTGAAGTCCTTGAACAGTGAGTTACATTTTTTAATAGTGAGATATCATCATAGCTCATAAGGCAGCCAGAGTAACCCAAAATAGCAAATTGCTCTGTAGAGTTCCACTTTCACCTATAAAAGACTGACTTCAGCTGCAACTACTATTAGCCTAATTCATCCCTGGGGTAATTCCACTGCTTTCAGTTCAGCTACAGAAGGGATAAATTTGGCTCTGTAAATTTGTTTGTCAAGGAGAACGTTCACATCTTCTCCAAATACAAACACGGACATAGGGGGAAGAGCTAGGGGAGGGCAAATAGCATTTTGCACACCATTAACTTGGCTTAGGTTTGGTTTTTATAAATGAAATTGAAAACCAGCAGAAGGAAGTTCGTACATAGTATAGTAATGATTCATTCCTGGCTTTATCTTCAGGCATTACTTTTTTAAAAAATGACTATAAAAAGGGGGGAATAAAAAATAATAAAGTATTTGAGAGAGACCGATATATCCAGATGATGGATTATTGAATATGTTCTATAACACAGCTTGCTTTGAACCTGACAGTGTTGAAAACTTACTGGACTATACTCTAAATATAAATATTAGTATGCAGTTCAAACTGAGCCCAAGCCTGAAAACACTCAATACATGCTGGTAACTTTGACCTCAATGAAGCTATTCACATGTGTAGTTCATGAGCATGTTCATGAGTAAAGTCATGCTTTATGGCAGTGGTTCTCAAACTTTTGTATTGGTGACCCCTTTCACACAGCAAGCCTCTGAACCTGACCAACTTTATTAATTAAAAACACGTTTTTAAATATTTAATACTATTATAAATGCTGGAGGCGAAGCAGAGTTTGGGGGTGGAGGCTGACAACTCATGACCCCCACGAAATAACCTCGTGACCCCCGGAGGGGTTACGACCCCCAGTTTGAGAACCCCTGCTTTATGGAATCAGGTCCACTGACTTCAATGTGAACCATGTGTCAAACTCCACAACCAGATTTGGATCATAGTTTCAACTATACCTCCCTGCTTGGGAAGGGGAAGAAAATGGCCCGTTTTCAAAATTATATCTATCCCCTCTAGATTCTGGTAAGTTAGAATTTATTGCACCTTAGATGTATTGCAAATTGATCTCTCTTCCCCCCACCCCAACTCCCACTGCCGTATCTCTCAGGAATTACAGACCTGGAAGAAGTAGCTCAGTTTCTCAAAGAAGGGATCATCATGAAAGATTTTACTCATTCCAACGTCCTGTCGCTACTGGGAATTTGCTTGCCCAGTGAGGGGTCTCCTTTGGTGGTGCTTCCATATATGAAACATGGAGATCTTCGAAACTTCATTAGGAATGAGACTCATGTAAGTACATTATCAGATCTGTTAAATGGTGACGTTTGAGCACTCCCTATAACAGTATTATAGGTTACCAGATCTGACCACTACATTCTGTTTATAAAATGGCATTATTTTTGTATATTAACCACTGTTCTGAGAGTGCTATATTCTTTTTCAGAATATAGTCCCAAAACTCATTGACAATAAAGATTTACCATTGCCATCCATAAGCCCCTTGTTATAAACAAACTTGGTTTCTGAGATTAAAGTTGGTGTGCGAGACCATCCGGTGGTATAAATTGGCACAGTTCCATTAACTTCAAGGGAGCTGTGCCAGTTTACACCCACTGCAGATCTGGCCCTGTGTGTTTGATGTAAAGGGACAATCGTATCTGGCTGCTATTGTCAGTGCCACATTCACAACAAATTTCAGAGTAGCAGCCATGTTAGTCTGTATCCGCAAAAAGAAAAGGAGGACTTGTGGCACCTTAGAGACTGACAAATTTATTTGAGCATAAGCTTTCATGAGCTACAGCTCACTTCATCGGAGAGCTGTAGCTCATGAAAGCTTATGCTCAAATAAATTTGTTAGTCTCTAAGGTGCCACAAGTCCTCCTTTTCTTTTTACTCACAACAAAGTCTTTGTGATTTTTTTTTTAAGAAATGAGAAAACAGAGCAATGGTTGGTACCAGTTCAAGTCTCTCAAATTTGCACTAAGAGTACAAGTTAGTAGAATGTGTTTTAGCGCTTTTACCAAGTATAAGATAATGGACCTGATTCTCTGTTCTGTTAAGGCTTCTTTACACGGCTCTGGCGCATTTTTGCTCACTTATAGCAGTGTAAAGGAGCCTTTGGGTAACTGAGGCTGTATATGTGTAGCAAGATACAGTTAGTAAATAGTCAGTTCACTTAGTAAATATTCAGTTAAACAAATGATGTGCTAGAATGGTAAGCTCTTTGGGGCAGAGACTGTCTGGTTGCTCTGTGTTTATACAGCAGCTAGCACAGTGCAGTCCTGGTCCGTGTTTGGGGCTCTTAGGGGATACAGTGATACAAATGATAATATAATAAAGAAACAAAAGCCAGTGGAACAGTGTTGTTTCACAGAAAGAACTGTCCAGAGCAAGCTTAACCTCATAGAAACCTGGAGGGTGTTATAGTTGTATAACAAATAGTCATGCAGCCAGATACAGAATTTACACATTGGTATTAAACTTCTGAGTCTATGTAATTTCTGATTGAATAAATTGGATTGCTGGCCTTGGGCATCAGGTCTGCCTAGGCAGTATGTTCAGACTGGACTCAAAATAACAACTGTGACAGTCCTGGCTGAGCCCCCCTAGTGGATGGTCACCAGTCTGCTGCATCAGTCCCAACCTTTGGATCCCACATACTTTGAGGCCTGCAGGGTCTGGGCAGTGTCCAGACACTGTTGCTAGGCCTGGTCTTCAAGGCACACTCCCAGAGTGCATACTCCCCATCTGGCACCCTCCTTGAGATGTGGGACCCTGCAGTTCAACTGCCCTAGGCCCTGAAACCAGCGCTGAACCCCCAAGCCTTCCCAGTCATTTATTCAGACTCCGCCCAGAGCTCTACCCCCATGGGCATGCTGGTGTATAGTTTAACTCCTTGTGAACACATGGCAGGTAAAGTAGGGAACACAGGCTTTGCACAGGAACTTCTTTAACACACACACTTTACTCTCAGCACAGAAGCAATACTCCTGTAGGCAAATGTAGGCAAAACAACATCTTGAAGACACCCCTCCATCCCAAGTCCTTGTCATTCCTGAGTGGTGTTGGGATTTGGTCAGTTGGCATTGGCATTGGGGAAATGCCAGATCCTACTGCCCCCACTCCTCCAGCTTTGTCATGTTTCTCAGGTTGGAATGACTCTCCTTGCTTGGAGAGCACGTCATTTTAAAAGCTGCATGTGAAGCCTTTTCTCTTTCTGCCCTTCCAGTGGGTATTTTCCATGCTCCAACCCCCACTGGAATTGCTGAGGCAGAGTCATTAAAAGTCAGTGGTTGTGTCAGAGCAACCCCATTGTTCTGCCAGGGCTGACCTATTCAGTTGTCGATGGGCCTGTTTCAGTCTCCCAGCCTTAGTCGGTTCCTGCCCCCAAAACAGAGGTTCTAATCCACACTGAAGGTTGCAATCATAATTGTTGTTCGGAAAACAGAAAAGAATTCATAAATTGATACAGTCACTGTGACAGGGAACAAAAGATTGTAGTGACTGTGCAGGTGATATTGGAAGTGAGTATGTAAAGAGAATGGGCCAAATGCTGTTCTCTTACTGATGTGAACTTCAAATTTAATCTGCTACCTGGGGATTCCTGGTGTAGAGTTGGCATAGTAACTACATGTGACCCCAGCCCCAGCATTGAGGCTGGTAAGGCCAAGTGTGAGTCCTCTGCACTCTGGTGACCTCCAGTTGCTGGGATGATCCTTTGGGACAATGGCAGCCAGGTGTAATTTAGTGCAGCCTACAGGCTGCTTGAAATTATACTGGGGGTCAAACTGGCCCCCTGCCAGCCTTTGCCTAACCCATCCCCTTGGTACTGCACTGAGCTTGACTAGGCCAGGGGTTCTGGTCCATTATATTATATATTCTATGAATCCACAGACCGGAAGTTTTGTTGGTTTTACTTGCTGCTTCTTATGTTGTCTTCCTATCAAGATAAAAGTTATGTTTAGCTTCTATTAGCTGGAGCCTGATCTAAGCTTGTACCTGGTTTCATTGCCAACTTCTGCCTCTCACTGGGAGTTTTTAATACAAATTGAAGGCAGGATACAAAGCCCCAAAACATTATGGTCATAGCAAAAGATGGCCAACTGCATTCCCAATCAGTACTCCCCATAATTTACTATATCCTTTTAACGATTGTAAATGTCCATGTTTTACAGAACCCAACAGTTAAAGATTTGATTGGATTTGGCCTTCAAGTAGCAAAAGGTATGAAATACCTTGCAAGCAAAAAGTTTGTCCATAGAGATTTGGCTGCAAGAAATTGTATGTAAGTACAATAATCTAATTCCATGCCACATTATCACATTATTTAGGGAGAGTAACCCTGTGGTAAATGTAAAGCTTCCTGGACTATATATTGCAGCAGAAATGTATTTTTTATGTTATACTGATACTATTATGCTCACATAAAAATGAGCTGCTTTAACCTGCTAAAGATTTACGGTTACACATATGCACGTTTTGTGCAGGCAGAAGGAAAAGGAAAGGGAGGATGGCAGCTCTCAAGGTTGAGCTGCCAGAGAATTAAAAAGGACTCCTTTGAGGGAATTTAAACTGCGTTGTCTCAACTTGCCTTTTTTAACGCTGTGCTTTCACCCAGGCTACTCATAAACTGCCTTTCTGTGCTGCCTCACCTGGCAGTAAGGAGGTAAATGTGGTGAAACTTTGTGGAACACAAAATGGGGAAAACAAAGAAACAGTAACAATGAGACTGCTTGACAGTGGGTCTTTCATTGCACGGACTTGACATCATTTTGGCTTGATTCTGCACAAAAGGGCATGAAACAAAATTATGCAAAGAATCTTATTAGTGTCTGGGTGACCAGACAGCTTAGTTCGCACAATGACTGACATGCCCATGTACTTGCCCATGTTATGCTGATTCATCACCTACAGTAGGAATTAATGTGCTACAGTATTAATCATTGGAATTTACTTTTTGTACGTGTGAGGAAGTGGAGCCCTGGTAGCAAAAAGGTTATTCACCCTTGCTATATAATATTTTTAAATGTGCCTGCTGTGGAAAGCATCTCCTAATTCAGTTACTCTGCAGATCCAGGGATTTGTAATGAAGAGTGAGGGGTTACATATTTTTCAGGCTTTTTATGAACAAAGGAATTGCCAGACTGGATCAGACCCAATGGTCCATCTAGTACAGTGTTCTCTCTCTCTGGTGCCAGATACTTCAGAGGAATATGCAAGAAACCCCACTTTCGGCAGATATGGGATAATTTGCCCGATGAAGGTCTCATCCCAATCACTAATAATTAGAGATTGGTTCAAGCACTGAGCATGGGGTTTAATGTCTCTTCCAATACTCCTTCTTTAGCATTATCTATTAGAATTCTTTGGATGTTTTTGTTATCCTTATAAATGTTCAATCCCTCTTCGAATCTTACTAGCAAGATCCCTCAATGATATCATGTGGCAATGAGTTCCACTGTCTAAGTAATCATGTGTTGTGTGAAAAATAATTTCTTTTGATCAGTTTTTAATTTGCCATGGTTCAGTTTTACCTTGTTCTTTATGAGGAAGAAAGAACAGAACTTCCTCTGTTACATGCATTAGTTTACATACTTCTATTTTGTTACCTCTTATAGGACTCCTTCTTAGGCAAACAATCTCAAGTTTACTCCAAAAATGTATTTTAGTTACAGTGTAAGGGCTAAAATGTCTCCCTTCATCCAGGTGGCTGGGTGTGGTACAGGATTGTCCTATTGGGGCTTGGGTGGAAACATCCTTCTTCCTCGGATGCAACATGGCTGTTACTGTAGCCTTGAGGTTGCACTAGTTACTGCCACTCATCCACCTCCATTTCATACAGGGTAATGGCCAGTGACTCTTCTCAGCAGCTGGTGGGTCCACCTTCACCCCAAATCCTTCCCTACCCCAAGCCCTGCTTTATGGATAACCTGGGAGCCCACATAGAGCTGGGTTTCACAGCACACAGGAAACATTAACCTCCTGTGTGGGCTCCCAAATGCTGCCTTCCCACCCAATAAAACCACACCAATAATACTGTGTCTGGGACCCTCCAAAGCCAGGAAGGAAGGCGGAAGGATTTGCCCTATGGGCCTTTTTCCATCTAGTATTACTTATCTATTAAATAACAAAAATACACCAACCAATGGATCAGCTCTGTGTATTTCAATATGTACACCTAATACCGCCTTTGCTATGGACTATCATCAAATCTGAACAATTAGTGTGATAAAGAGGAGTTGTCTTGTCTAAACTATCAGTGAATGGGAAAGGTGGTATCTCAATATGAAAACTAGTAGATTTCCAAGTAGATGGAAGAAGAAGCAACTATATAAGAAATGATTCAGCATTCACTGTCTGGATGTACAGGGCAGTATTAGAGACCTTTTTTATGATACAACTGTTTTTAAAGAATTGTAATTTGAATGATCAGGGCAATAGCAGTAATATTTCTGAGTTCATTCAATTTGTTAAATGGATATCACATGTCTTTTGTTTCAATTTAGCATGAGTTAATAGATGCAAGATAGAGTGCTGGCTTCAAAAGTTACGGTCTCAAACACACAAGTCACTTATTATAATTTAGAGAATATTCACAGTCATTGTAAATCCTGTCTGCTCAGCTACAGATAATAATTTTTGTCATTTTCATAGGCTGGATGAAAAATTCACTGTCAAGGTGGCTGATTTTGGTCTTGCTAGAGATGTCTATGATAAAGAATACTACAGTGTGCACAATAAAACAGGAGCTAAACTGCCAGTGAAATGGATGGCTTTAGAAAGTTTGCAAACTCAGAAGTTCACTACAAAATCAGATGTGGTAATGTACAGACTATTTATGTATATTTTTATGTACCTCATTTAAAAACACCCCTAGAAATACCACCAAAGGCATCTTTATGGCATTTGATTAATGCACTAAGACTATATGTCCAAGCCGAGACTAGGGTGGAATCCTACTCTAGCTCACAAAAGAATATGAAATTGGTGGTATCCAAGTGCACAGGAGATATCTGTGCTCATCACAAAGCGACAGCAGTTTGGCATGTTTTGTCAGTTGCTGCTCAGGAAAGAAATGGAGGCCTAATCACACTCCCAGTAAAACGGAGGATAAATCTGTCACTGAATTTACTGAGAGCAGGATTAGTTCCTAGGTCTGCAACTATAGAAAACACAAAGTTAGCTTTCACATTCTTAACAGATAACACCTCTTGAAGAGGCTTTATTTGCTTTATAAATACTTTGACCATTGCGACCAAATGTTACCTGGCTACATATGAAGAAAAAAAGTTAGTAGCTGAAGTCACTAGTTGGCTGCATCATTTTGTATTTTAGCCTAAATTCAATTCAGATTCAGATTAGTCTGATGTATAGAATTTCAGCCATTTGTATTCTCCAGTATGTATTTATATGGCATTAGCCCAGTCCTCAGCTGCTGTAAATTGACCTCAAAGGAGCTCTGCCAATTTCACCTTACTTAGTTCAGTTTCTCTCGTTCTAGTTTAAGTGGTTCCTCAATTCTTTGCAGCATTATAGGCTGCATGCAGTAAAATAGCTTGTTTCACAGGGAAATTGGATATGATCAGATCTGTCAGACCATATTCTGCAAGTGGAGTTCAAAACCTTCTCTCCCCTGTGATTTACTATTGGTTTGTTTTATTAGTGGTCCTTTGGTGTGTTGTTGTGGGAACTTATGACAAGAGGAGCACCGCCCTACCCAGACGTGAATTCTTTTGATATAACTGTTTACTTGTTACAAGGAAGAAGGCTACTGCAACCGGAATACTGCCCTGATCCACTGTAAGTAAATAGATTGCAACATATCCTGCAAATGTTATTGCTTCTGGGTTCTTGGGTTTATTTTACATATTTCATAGATGAGCACTTACTGTCTTTTTATTTCAATGGCAGGTATGAAGTCATGCTAAAGTGTTGGCATCCAAAACCTGAAATGCGCCCAGCATTTTCTGAACTGGTTTCTAATATATCAACAATCTTCTCCACTTTTATCGGCGAGCATTATGTTCATGTCAGTGCTACATATGTCAATGTGAAATGCGTTGCTCCCTATCCTTCTCTTTTGTCATCACAAGATAACAGAGACAGGGATGTGGATACATGACCAGGTCTGTCTACAATACAATGCCAGAGAGAAATCCATTAGTAGTAGTATGAACAAAAGTAAATGTTTTGTCCACTACTTTTTCACTGCCCAGTTTTTGTGAAAACACTGTTGCACATGTTTGATGTTGTCCAAACTGCACTGTTGATGAGATATGTTGTTTATAGCTATGGGATTCTACACACTACAGTGGTAAATCCCAAATATTTGGGGCGGCTGTATCTATTTACCAGACTACATCTACCACCATCTAGTGCTAATACCCACCAGCTCTCATTCATTTGTGAAATGAATGTGCTCACCATTTGCAGCCTGGGTTTTATTGTAGTTTAGAGCATGTACAGCAGAATGAGGGGTGAGCAGCAGGGATGTACAGAGACTCATGATTAATGCAAAGAAGGGAAAAGCTAGAGTACCAATCGCTCAAGCTTGATGTACCATTCCTGTTGCATGTGCTATTGGGCAATGGGCAGTGCAGTAACGGTTTTCACACAAAACCAGGCCAGATAATGAGAATTCCAAGACTGTACAATGTCTCCTGTTGTATAAAGTAGACTCTACCGTTGTTCTTTGTTTGCCCATTATATCAATAAGGTTCCTTAGAGCCAGTCTCATGGCAAGTTTCTAAAATGATAGTCAACATTCCAAAATGCCATGAAATAAAATGAGTATGTCAGCTTTTGAGGAGCAGTATATTTATGCTGCACATAAAATGTAAGGGAACACACCCGGAAAAAAACTATCTCAATGTTAATGTCACTATCGTTCCAAAACTCAGTCGCTCCTTTGAGAAATAATTTGTATGTACAGATTTCTTACTGAAAATTGTGAGGCTTCTCTTCTGTCAATAAAGTGCTTTAATTGTTCCATGAGAGTAAAAATTTAAGGAGTCCATATTAACCAGTAGGCTAAAGCCTATGATGCAGCAGTTTTGGAAGCACCATTTGGAGAGGGAGTCAAGTAAACAGTGGACCAGTAACAGTGCGAGGAGCCAAGTGACCCTGAGGAGCTGGTATGACCACATGTTTAGTAGCTGCAACTCTGCCAGCCAGCCACGCAAAGGAGCTGCAGCATAGTGTGTGTAAGGGGTTGAGAAGAGATGCTGAGCCAGCTGAGGAAAGCCAACAAGCCAGCTGAGGAAAGCCAACAAGGCTGTAATGTGGTGGGATTGCTGCCATCCTTTGCATGCCAGTACTGAAGGATTAAGAAAATTGAACAAAAGAAGAAACATTTTTTTATCACCCATAGTTGCTCCTTGAGTTAATCCAGCCCAGTGAGTTATGATACACAGTATATTCCTAAATCATGACCAGAAGTGATTTTCAAAAGAGATACTAATTAAAGTTTTTGTTATGTAGGGAAGAGTACTGTAGCTTTAGGGCAAGCATCATGTGTCATTTCTGTTCCTGTGGAATTCTGTGCGTATTACTGTATAGCTTGTTTGGTGTAGGATATAACTGGTTGTTAGTGTAAACACTTAAAGTATTCTATTTTTATAAAAAATGTTTATTTTTAATGACATATACCAGGTTTGGTCAGGCCACAAAATACTGCACTGTGAATGTTTCAGAAAATGTATGTCAACGTTGGAGTCATACATTGTAGTGAGGTTAAAAATGACTATGTAAATATTAAGGAGGAAAAGAACTGATTGATACTCCACCCTAACTATAATATAACCATTGCTGGAAGTCAAACACTTTAATATGTGCAAGGTGAGGTAGTGTTTAGAAAGGACCTGATTATGAGGGAGATTCATTGTTCTTGAGGAAGAGTGTTACAACGGAAAGGTTTCTAATGAGGGTGGAGTGTGTGGGCAAACTACAAGCTGATAATACTGTATTGTATTACACCACCACTTTCATTTCAGATGCAAACATTTCATGTGTGCTAAGAGCACTACTAACTGTAAACTGCTAAAGGACAAAAGATTTTACTGCAGGAAAAAGAATCATCTCTACGGTCATTACAATGGCTAAGAAAGTTTATGACACAAAGATTTGGGGAGGATACTCCAAAGCCGTACATCCATGCTTGAGGAAGGCTGCAATGTGAAAAAAAAAAAAAACATTTTTACTATTTATGAATTTTGCTTAATATAGTTAATGTTGTGTCTGGGACACCTGTAAGAGTATATGATTCTGGTAAGGATTTGATGTTTGTCAATTCATGCATTTGCAAATGAGCTGAATGGTACTTATGGAGATAGTTGTTGGTGTGACCTAATAAAAGTTATTAAAATGAAGTATCGTAACATTCTGTGTGCTGATAATTCATGTTACTACTATTTGTATTTGACTGTTAAGCTGACATAGGCCTTTATATTCCCTTCCACTAACATGAGCAAGGGGATCGGAAACTTGTGGAACTGGACTCAGGGAGCAGATGGGAGGGAACAGTTTAGACACACAAAAACATAGGGATTGCCACAGTGGATCAGACAATGGTCCGTGTAGTCCAGTATCCGGTCCCTGGCAATGGCCAGTACTAGATGTTTTAAAGTAAGGCACAAGATTCCCTATAATGGACAATTGTGGCACAGCCTGTCCATTAGTCTCTTCCAGACAGCAGGAATTTGGTGCTCAGCTTCCATTCTGGAGCAAGGTTTGTATCATTTTTACATTTTTGTTCTATTTAATGGAACGAGATTTCTCTAGTCCTGAATCCTTCTAAGCTCCAGGTCTCAATGACAATTGGTGTCAGGGAGTGCCATAGGTAATTGGGCATGATTGTAGGTCGGGGGGAAGGATTTCTCCTGCTGCATTTCTCCTCCTCCCCACAGAAACGCTCCATCCCAAGTCAATGAGAGCTGTGGGAGGAGGGTGTCAACAGAGGGAGGGCCACATTAACACTACACTTTCTAGCATGCTCCTCTCTAAGCCAGGTGGCTATTTGAGTGGGAGTTAATTCTTCTCTAAGATGGATGGAATCAGCTGAAGTGTTGTCAGATGCACAAAGCAGAGAAACAAAGTGTTTTTCCTCTTAGATTTCTCCCAGTTACAGCAATCTCTAGGGTGACTGGGAGCATGGGCAGGAATGCAATATTCAGCGAATATTCAGGGAAGTGCCGTAGTCACTAATTCGGTGGCATTGATTCTGGATCTGATCTCACGTATGCAGTGGTGAAAGTGCTAGTACGGATAAAGCACCAGTGGCTGCCAGCGTTCTAACCACTCTGTTGTGTAGACCAGACGCAACAGTGTCTGAGGTGCCAGTGGTCCCTTGGCCTGTCTATTCTATATTGCGCACATGATATTAGAACACTGTAATTTAATTATTAACTAATTAGGCTGCTTTTACTGTTATTAACCAATTGTAGAATACTTGGTCATTCATTTTGCTGTGAGATTTTATATATCTATATATATAGATATAAATAAAATAGTAAATGAAACAATGAATTCACACGATTGTGGCTCTTTTGGATAATGTTGATCACTAATTTGGCCCCTGAACCACTGAGCTCTGAGTATCACAGCTGCAAAGGTTTTGCTGATACAGCTATATACTGTTATTTCTATACTGGCAAAGCCCCCGGTGGAGATGCAGCATCTACTGGCCAAAGGAGTGCTTTGGCCAGTATAGTTAAACCATAAACCACCTTTCCAAAGGACATATGCTATACTAGACTCTTTTGCCTGTATAAGCTGTGTCTACATGGGGGTTTGCCACATAGCTGTTTCTCTTATTTTCCACACCCTTTACCAGCATAGTTATGCTGGCAAAACTATGTAGTGTAGACCTGGCCTAGATGATTTGCCTAAGTTTTAAATCCAAACCATTTTTTAGTTAACTAAGTGGGGTTAAAAATCAATGTCTAATTGGTTGAAAACAGCATTTTTGTGCTCTAACTCAGGAATAGCTGAAGAGTTTGTTTGGAGAAAATCTGACTTGTTGACTGAGGACAAGAATGAGCAACTTCAACCCCAAAGGTAATTTTGAAAAAAAAGTTATTGAAAATAAGGGCTTAGAATGAAAGTGCACTTTTGTTGTGTCATAAGCCCAATACACTAATAGTGTTGCCATTTTTAATATCCGTGAATTATTCTCCATTAGTACATCTTACATGTTGGGATTGAGGATTGCGCTGGAAAAAGTCATCTAAAACTTCTCAATGAACCTGGAGATTTTACTGCAGTCAAAAATCAGTTGCAGTGTCATCAGTCTGTTGCATTACAACGTATAGCCGAATGACGTACGTAGCTGAAATACCAGATTTGTAATGCATTCCTCTGCTTCCTTCCCATGATTTGTTAAGACTTGAAGTTTGCTGCGCTGCTAAAAGGACACCAGAATCACAAGACTAACACTTGGTTATGTGCTCTAGTAACTTTCTTTATATAATGCACATAACATGGTGGGGCAGATCTTCAGCTGGCCTAAATTGGCATCGCTCCATTAATGTTAATACTGTCTATTGTTCTGGTACATTAGTGCAAAAGCTAACAAGAAAGCAAAACACTAAGATTTGAGAAATCAAGCCTACAAAAGCCAAGAGGTTAGAAATCAAGGGGAGAAATCCTGACCACACTGAAGTTTTGCCATTGACTTAAATGGTGCCAGGATTTCACCCATGTTTTTAATGTAATGTTTACTCAGCCCTTTTACACGGCTTTTATATTTTACAGTAGACACTTAATAAAATACAATAAAGTTTCTACTAAAACAAGGGAACCAGTGATACTTTACTACCACACTGAGCTGGCTAGGTGTTGCACACTAGTATTTCCCTCCCTCCCACTGGTATTCTTGCAAGTTTGTTATTGTTGAAATATTAATCTGATAATATCACTCTAATTGCCATATACAACTTAATTTATATAAGAATGTATGCCAACATTTCTGTTATAGTTTCCTGGATTAGTAAGGCTGAGGAATCTCTTAAAACTGCTTCAAAAGGATTTAATCCATATGACAAATTCTACCCTCAGAAATCATATGAGTAACTCAGGGTGAAATTTGGCCCCAGCTCTGTAAATCAGGAAAAGATAAAATCATAGGTGTTCAAGGATGTAAACTATATGAGGAGAATGTGGCAAGAGACTGGGATGGAATTTGGACTTTGTGTGGTCTTGTATGTAACATAACATAAAAATAAATGTGAACCCCCAGAGAAGGAGTTTTGTGAAGTTTCTCTTTAGCGGCATAAACCTTGACCCTGCCACAGCCTTTCAGGGAAACTCTGTGGGACTAAAAGGTCATGTGGAATCAGGGAAAATTGTTGCACACTGGGCTACTGTGCCATGATCTGGCTTCAGTGATGTGTGAGGGATCTGTGTCTTCTTTGGTCTGAACACCCTATCAATTCCAGGATGGGAGGCAGCTCCCAACAGAATGATACACAGGAAACTCCATGAGTGGCATAACCTAGATAGGGAAGATTTGACCCTAAATCTCTGCCTCCTTGAGACCAAGAGTAGAGCTAATGTGTCTGATTATGGCAATTTGACAAGAGATTCAGATTTGCCCATTTTAATTACCAAGTACATTTGAACCCCTCCTCAGAATAAGTGAGACTTGAAAACGCTCCCCTACAGTGTAGTAAGTGCTACTGCCAAAAACTTTAGGGTGCAGGGCGTGTGCCAAAAGGAATGCTTTGTACATATTGACAGGGGGGCTTACTGGCTATTAAGCCACAAAAAAGTACTTCAGGCTAGGGAGGTCTCTACTTGCTCATTGCACTTATGGCTCTAAAACTGAAGCACAATTTAAA
The DNA here is from genome assembly GCF_965152275.1 of Natator depressus. Lineage (NCBI taxonomy): Eukaryota > Metazoa > Chordata > Testudines > Cheloniidae > Natator > Natator depressus. The sequence goes on from NC_134234.1 coordinate 301,470,678, forward strand.
TAAGAAAGCTGAGTGGAAGTTTGTAATATTAGTATGGAGACTGTATGAACTTAATGGTAAATAGACGTGTATGTTATTATAAACCTATAGCCACTGACAGCAAAACTGGTCATAATGGAAGTCACATCAAGTTCCAGCAAACTGGTAGATGGTTTTCCAAAGCCTGGGACATTATTGTGATGCTTCCCAGGGGTATCTAGGGTTGTGAGGCACCTCACTACCACTTGCCCTTAGCGTGAGGAAGTCTGTGGGTCAGCTTCCAGACTCCACCAGCCTCTGGCAGCACAAGCCCTACCTTCCATGCCTCGCTCTGTGTCCAAGTTAGCAGTAGGCACACACCAACTCCCAAGTCCTCCAAGCATCCCTCTTGGACTGAGTGCTCACAGAACTCTCAGCTTCTCTACTCCCAAAGGAATAACACTCATCATCTTACTAGTTTCACCTCAGACTCACCACTGCACTTAACACGCAGCACTTAGATATAGTGAAAACAAGAATAAAGTTTATGAAAGCAAATGATACTAACTCAGACTACTGAAAACAAGGAGTTACATATAAAACAAACTCATGACACTCATTCTATAGCCTAAATGTAACACACAAGACTTTCCTCTGTTAGCCTAGCTTATCCCAAGTCTTTTTCCTAGCATTCTCAACCAGGATGGCTGAGACACTCCTTTGATAAGATCAAGCCTGGTGACAGCTTCTCTTCCCACACCAAAGGATGAAATCTCGTCCCCTTTCCACTTCTCTTATGCAGTTACAGAACATGGTCCCTTACCCCAGGAGGTTCCTGCTTCAGAGACTGATATTGGGGTTCCTTTGCCTTTGTAAATCCTCAGGTCTGTACCTGACCCAGACAGCAAACATAGCCTGTTTCCAAGAACAGCCATTGTTTTTACGCTGCTTGAGTTGGCCCAGAGGTATACAATACATGAAGGTCTGCCAGGCAGATAAGTGTTTACTAACCCCTTCCTGCCTAGAATCCGTTTCTCATCTAGTTACCTGTCTTAATTTGCCTACTTTAAGAACATAATTTTCGGTAGACATACATAACTCTTTACACATTATCTGCACATCCACTTCACAAGGATCATGAGTAAGGCTACGATTTAGTCACAGGTACTTTTAGTAAAAGTCATGGACAGGTCACAGGCAATACACAAAAATTCATGGCCTGTGACCTGTCCATTACTTTTACTAAAAATACTTGCGACTAACTCTTGGAGGCGGCGGGTTGGTGCTGCTCCGGGGGAGGGCAATGGGGGTGCTGCTGAGGGGGGGGCACTTGGGCCCAGCAGCACCAGCTGCCAGGGGCTGCTCTGGCCGGCTGGGGGCCGCTGCCCAGGGCCGCCGGAGCAGCAGCTGGTGTGACTGTGCCAGGGGCCACTGCAGAAGTCATGGAGGTCACAGAACGGTGATCTCCGTATCAGACACGGAGCTCTAATCATGATGACCAGTGTGACACACGCTTTAAATAGAAACCTTACATAGAGACCCTGGGTGCACCCAGTGGATCCTTGTACCCCGTGCCCTCTGCCAGTTGGCACCAGGAGGTTTCTGGATCACAATTATTAATCCTGTCCTGCCCCTCCATAGCTCAGATCCCCAGCCCTGCATAGGAGTTATTGTGCCAAAGCAGCTCTCCCCATCCATGGCTCTCCTGCTGGGATCCACAGGATTTTATCCCTCTCTGCAGAGGATTATTTGGTCCTATATTTTGCAGAATAAAACCCCAAGGAGATTAAAATAATAATAATACTACCTTCATGCCATGAAAAAATGAATGTCCATTAGGGGTTAATGGCCCACGTTAAAAATACACTAGGAAGTGTCCATGCTTTATGCAATGCTTAGTGTAGATAATATCTGTAATATTTATGTGCTTGTTCTGCCAAGGAGATATTATAAAATAGACTCATTCATAAAATGTGGCATTTGCTGGCAGTGTAATCACTGTGATATTTTTCAGCATGAATTCAGTTTGTAGAGCTGTTTCATCTGAGTGAAAACTAGTCCCCCTCCCCCCCCCCCTTTTTTTTAAATGCCTGAATGATGACACAGAATCTTTGTTCATTGTTCACACATTCAGCCACAATCAGGAAATTACAGAAGAAGATGAGATAAGAGGTTTTCACTGCTTGAGATGCCCGATATCGTCTTTTGTAGTTTAATATTATTGCTTTTTTCTGTTATGTATTTATTTACCATCACTAATGTTTAGGTCTCAGTGGTCCCATACTGCCACAGTAATGGCAGCAGCTATAAAAGCTGCTGGAGGAACATTCTCTGTAAGGATCCTTTCTTTTGGAATGCTCTGCTTCCCTGAGATCTGAATAATGCTCGTCCCCTCTCCCCATTCCCCCTCCTAGCCCCAATCTTTTGACCTTCTGGATACATTGTAAATTCCACATGTCGGAGCACGAAGTGATGGACATAGGAGGTTGAGGGTAGGAAAGTGCAATGCTGATTTAAGATGTATTGGTCACATGAATGGTAAGTAAATGATGGGTGGTAGGAAGGAGAAGCACTGTTGCATTGGATGCTTTATGTTTTGTAATGCCTATGTGATGGTGTTTTTAAATGTACATCAAAGGCACTCAGAGGAGGGGTGCAAAAGGCATGTAAAGTGGCTTTTAGCATTCCCATCAATATCTAAATAAATAAAACTTCTTGAGGAGCAGAGCATCAGGCTATGTGCAGGTGTGTCTTTGATATATAGCCAATCACAGACCACTCTGAAGCTGATGGGAATTCTAGCCACCATTCAGTCAAGATAATGGATCAAGGAGGACTACGCTTGGGTGCGTGGGCACTTAAGGAAGTGGAAGCTCAGGTGATTTTCAGCAGAATGCTTCCAGTCCCTAGAGAAGGAGGGTGAAGGCATGATAAGATAATGAAGATCAATGGATGGCTCAAGGATTGGTGCCATGAGGAAAGTTTGGGATGATCAATCATTGGGAAGCATTCTCGACTGATAGACTCCACTTGAGTACCTGGACTACTATTCTTTTGGGATCAAGTCTGGCATGATTGATCAGGTCTTTAAACTAGGAGATGAAGGGAGAAGGTTGGGAGAGACTCATGAACTCTCCACTCCTGCCATCAATACACAGGAGGAGTAAAATCAACTAAATGAAGCTATAGTAAGAGACAATTGAACACCTCAGAAGTAATAGCATGGACAGCATGGAGAAAGAAAATACAAATATTGATTGGACAAGTAGTCACAGTTAGTGATTGGACTACATCTAACCCAGCTAGAAAACTGGATGAGGTCCAAGGGAAACAATGTACGTGAATGCAGAGTCTGGGCAATAAAACGGAGGACGTGGAACTACTGGTGCAGGAAGTCAAACCAGATATTATAGGGATTACAGAAACATGGTGGAATAGCATTCACACTGGAATACAAGTACTGAATGGTATGTGCTGTTTAAGAAAGAAAGAAAGAAAGAAAGAAAGAAAGAGGTAATGGTGGTTGAGTAACAATGTACATCAATGATACAATAAACTGTTAAGAAATAAGCAATAGTACGGACAAAACAGTATCTGTTTGGGTCAAAATCACTGTAGCGAAGGATGGTAAAAGATGTTCTATTTCGCTAATGTTAGGAGTCTGCTATAGGCCCCCACCCCAGGATCAGACCCAGATATGGATAGAGATCTCTTTAATGTTGTTAGAGAGAGAAGTACCACTGGGAATTGTGTCATAATTGGAGACTTTAACTTCCCATCTATAGATTGGAGACTATATGCTACTAATACTGATAGGGCCCAGTTATTCCTGGCTGTGACAGATGACAGTTTTCTTCATCAAATTGTCACCAGCCCAGCAAGAGGTGATGAAATTTTAGAATTGGTTTTGATAAGTAGTGAGGACATCATAGACGAGCCAGTAGTAGGAAATAACCTTGGATCAAGGTCATCCAGTTTAAATTAAATGGAAGGATAATCAAAACCAGGTTGTCAGCTATGGTCTATTAATTCAAAATGGCAGACTTTGGAAAATTAAGTAAATTAGTTAAAGAAGTCAACTGGACTGAAAAGCTCAAGGACTTAAAAGCAGAGGAAGCTTTGAATTTCTTCAAATCAGCTATACTAAAACTATCTGAAATCTGCATCCAAGCAAGGGGGAAAAAACCATGTAGGGAAAAGCTCCAGACCAACCTGGATAAATAACCACCTGAAAAAGCTTACTAGGAGTAAGTAGCGAGCCCCCAGAGAATGGAAAAAGGGACCGATCAGCAAAGAATGCTGCGAAGGTTAGAAAATGTAGGAATAAAGTGAGGATTGCTAAAAGTCAAGCAGAATTAGCTCTTGCCAAGGAAATTAAAATAAATAAGAGGTATAGTATATAAATAAAAAGAGACTCAGAAAGGATGAGGCTGGGCCACTGTGCAATGTGCATGGGAAGGAGATTAAAGATAATCTAGGTACGGCCCAAAAACTAAATGGGTATATCTCACTTGATCATTGCAGGGGCCTTGGGCACAGAGGCAGATTAAGGTTTTGTGGGGCCCTGGGCCACAGCAAGTGGGGGCCTCTCCCCAGTCCTTCTGCCTACAGTCCCCCTCCCACCCCTCACTCCCCCCCACACACACACCCCAGACTCCTGCCAGGGAAATGGGGTCAGGGTGTGGGGGCTTCCCCAGCCTGCCTGACGCTCCTACCTGGGAGCGGGGTCTCCACTCCACCCACCTGGGGCTCCTGCCAGGGAGCAGGGTCAGAGCATGAGCCATAACAATATTAGAATGGCCTGCAGGCAGCTTGTAGGTGGAGAGGTCTTTAGGATAAGGAATCCCTTCCAAGCCCAGAGCCTGTGCTGTGTCGGGGAGGGGGGTGTCTCAGTTTCAGGGGGCTACTGCTCTGCTCGAAGGGGCCTTGTAACCCTGTGAGCAGAGAGTGAGAAGGATGGCCTCTCCAGCAGGGAGGGAAGGGAGCAGCCCTGCTCTGGCCTGGCCCCCTGGGAGGGACTGCATCACCAATCTTGTCCCCTCGTGCTGACTTCCCGGCTTTCCAGCGGAGTGGGGGTCACTGTCCTCCCCAAGCTTCTACTAAGGGCACAGCTGCTGGGGCTGGCAATCGGAGGAGGGCTGGAACCAGGCTCTGACAGGGACCACTCCCTGCTGAACCTGCAGTGACACGGGCAGCTGGTGATGGGACGTACCCTCAGCGGAGAGGGGACGGAATAGGAGCAGATCCCCAGCAGGGACAGGCGGCCTCCGTGCCTGGTGTGGTGGGGGATCAGCTGCAAAGCACAAAGATGCAATGGGCTGACACTGGAGAGGGGTTACCATACCTGTGCCTGGCTAGGAGTGGGCGGGGGGGGGGGCAGGAAAGGATGCACTGGCTGCTGCAGCTCCACCAGAACACTGGGGGGGGGGCAGCGCGCCAGCCCCCTGATGGGCCTGAGTCCTGCACCTGGACCAAGGGGTTCCTACGGCAGCTGGGTACCGCCTGGGCAAGCAGGTGCAGCGGGCTCCCTCCTGGAGCCTGCTCTGTTCCCCCATACACACACCAGAGGATGCTCACCCGTCCTTGCAGGGGCTTGCCTGCTCCACCTACCCACCTGGCGCTCCTGCCGGGGAGTGGGGTCGGGGCACGGGAGCTTCCCTCACTCCCTGGCAGGAGTGCCACATGGGTGAGTGGGGCAAGCCCCCACACCCCTACCCTGCTCCCCAGCAGGAGTGCTGGGCAGGCAGAGGGAGCGGGGTCAGGGCGTGGGATCACCCATTTTTCCAATTGGTCGGGGTCCCTGGGCACAGGCGCTGGTGGCCCAGTGGTTAATCCACCATTGCTTAGGCACTGGTGCGCTTCAGTCCCTCCTATTCTCTTCCTATGGCATATAAGTCTAATACCATGTGAGCTGTAATACTTTGGTCTAATTTCTTATCAGCTCTGTGTTCTTGGGGAACCAGGGTGTGGTATCCAGCCTGTCTGACTCACGAAAGACCTAATTTCTGTTGTGGGGTTTAGAGTGTGGGTGCTGGGTTGTGTTGATGGCCTGTGAAATACAGAATGTCAAACTAGGTGATCTGGTGGTCCTGCTGGCCTTAAACTCTACAAAGTAATTAAACTCCTTTATGGAATAAGATAACAGAAACAAAAGACATCACTGCCCAAGAAACTTGCTTCATACAAGGCTGATCAGAAGCTGAGCTATGTGATCAGAGGGGTTTCCCTGGGAACTGATTGCAAGCAGGGCAGCTGTGTGTGCCTGTGTGTGAAAGAAGCAGAAAAACAACTAGAGAAAGCCAGGAGACAGTGGGAGAAACACTGGTAATTGGGCACTGAAAACAACTTGAGAGAGAGAGACATTCTTTTAGATAGAATGCTGGTTGGAAACAGGTTTGAATTACTTAGCAAGGAAACTGCATCCCATTGTTTGTTCCTACTGTGTCAAGGAAACAGGACTTTGTATACATTCTTGGTAAATAGATTGTTGGAGCCCATAGCATGAGTAGTTTCAATATACTGGAGAGAAGATCTCGAGACAACTAGAAGAGAAGTCAGTAGGCCATTCGTTGTTACATAGTTAACTCACCACCAGTGTCAGGGTGTGATGTTGCAGGGGTTTTCATCTGTGGTGCAGGCCATCTGTCTTTGTGCACCACTCAGCCCTTTAGCTGAGAAGCAGCTAGCTGAAACCCCTTTCAGGCTAACAAATGTCCAGGTATAGTCCAAAGTCCCAAGGAATCATCCTGTCCTCTGAGCGCTGTGCTGAACACTTTCCTGGACTTCCACTGCCTTTCCCCAGCTCAGGTATCAAGAATTGTCATGCCCAAACAAAGTCTTCCTGCGATCTACAGCCTCCAACAGTCTCTGGCTCTTCAGCCTTTCACAGAAGCAAGTAAGCCTGTCTCCTCCCTGTGGTTTCTCCCTTCAAACTGAATTCTCTCCCCTTTCATAGAATATCAGGGTTGGAAGGGACCTCAGGAGGTCATCTAGTCCAAACCCCTGCTCAAAGCAGGACCAATCCCAACTAAATCATCCCAGCCAGGGCTTTGTCAGACCTGACCTTAAAAACCTCTAAGGAAGGAGATTCCACCACCTCCCTAGATAACGCATCCCAGTACTTTGATAGAGCCCAAGCATCCATTAAATTATCACCTGATCTTTCCTTAATTCCTGTGGCTAATTTTAGTACACCTATTGCACCTGTTCCATAATTAACTTTCAACCCTTTTTTAGCCCATGATGCACGTCACCCCATCACACATCTCTCCCCCATCTCCAGACAGTACCCAACTGGCAGGCCCTCTCAGGGGTGCAGAGAGGCCCAGGCCATTTCCATATTTTGAGGCCCCTAGCTGTAATAAAAATTAAAAATCACAACACATGGTCTAACCTTGTGCCATCAGAACAGATATATTTTTATTAATATTTATGAACATTTGTAACTCTTTAATATGACAAAATCTATATCACTTAACAAAAAAATTATGTCTTTTACCAAATCACATCTCTTATTTCTTAAATGTGCAGCTCTAAGCTGAGAGAGTGTGTCACATTTTGGTCAGATGGGGATGCGCATAAAAACAAGCTGCGAAACTTATCAAATGCCAAAAAATTAACAAGTGTCTAAATTTGAGGCCCCCTTTGAGCTTGAGGCCCAGGCCAAATGGCCCTCCTGGCTCTCCTTCTGATTGGCCCTGCCAACTGGGTACTCTTCAGGTACCTCATCAGGAGGTCCAAACCACAGTTCCAGCTTCCAGTTCATCCACCCACATAAACCACAAGTCTTTTTCCTCCAGGATCTCTTGCTATATTCCTCCAGCCATTCTTTTTCTTGTGTGACCTTTTGTAGGGCCTGACTGGCAGACACCAATCTTTTCTGCAGTTTCTCAGTCTATGTTCCCTGAGCCTTTCCCTCAGCCTTCTCTGATTTCTCCCGAGGTTGAGAACCACGTTCTATGGTTAGTGCAGACTCCTCTGCCCTCTCACAGAAAACATCCTTTTCCCAAAAGTCTGCCCAATTTTCTTCCCCTTCAGTGCCCATGAAGGCTTGTTCCTGACTTCCTGAGTCTTGGCGCTTCCGTTGATGGATAAACTTCTATGATCCCATTCCACCTTGGTTTGTAGCAACCTCTGTTCCCATTTCTCTGGTCCGAACATAATCTTCTGCTGGGAGGCTTTCACTTACCTCATCTCTGGCCCTCACGTCTTGTCATTTCACCCCCAGGCTTTGAAGATACTTTAAAGCTTTCTCTTCAGCCCTTTCAACATCTCCTACATGGACAGTCAGGTCTCTCTGATCACTTCCCTTCTGTTCAGCAGGGCTAAGTGAACCCAAGCCTGGTGCCTAGTTCTTGGGCCAGGGCTGACATGTCACCTAGCAATGCAGGAAATACTGAGTGTTGCCTCAGGGTTGGAAAACCCCACCTGTCTCATCCCACAATCATGGGCGGGGCAGCTACCTTGCCACCCTAACCCACAGCCAGCACCACTGACCTCATACTTCAATATCTGCCTCTGCTCTCCGGTTAACATGGTTCTTCCCATGCACACAAGAAATGTGTACCAGCAAGTGTCTGTCCATCTTTATTAATAGAAGGCTGTTGCCCCCAGACCAATGTCTGTCCAGAGCCCAAGTCGACCAGGTGTGACCCTTCTCCAGGATTCCGAGGGCAGTGAGGCACGTCACTACCACACGCCCTTAGCATGAGGAAGCGTTGTCTGTGCCTGCCCTGTGTCAGTTCCCTGACTCCACCAGCCATGAGCCACACAACCAGTCCCATCTCAGCCCATGCAGGTTCTGCTGTTCCTTTGCAGGTTAGCAATAGGCACACTCCAACCCCTGACCCCTCCCTGGAGTGCCCAGCCCCTGTTCCATTGGACACTTACAGTATTCAGACTGGCTGTTCCCAAAGTTACAACTCAGACTGGCTGTTCCCTACTTGTTACACCTCAGATCACCGCCCTGCTTAACCCACAGCATTTCAATATGTTTATAGTGAAAACAAGTGAAAGTTTATTCAATCAAGTATAGAGATTCAAGTGACCCAAGTAGAAATATTAGAAACAAATGCAAAAAGAAAAGGAGTAGTTGTGGCACCTTAGAGACTTACAAATTTATTTGAGCATAAGCTTTCGTGAGCTACAGCTCACTTCATCAGATGCATGCTGTAGCTCACGAAAGCTTATGCTCAAATAAATTTGTTAGTCTCTAAGGTGCCACAAGTACTCCTTTTCTTTTTGAGGATACAGACTAACACGGCTGCTACTCTGAAACCTAGAAACAAATGATTATTTATAAAGTAAAATCATAACACGCATTCTAGACTCTCAACTCATTTAGCTAGATATTTTCATGTCTTAATGAAAAAAAGCTCACTCAAAATCCATCCAGCGTTTTTCAGCCAGGCTTGCCTATGATTTACATTCATGAGACAAGTCAAGCTGCCAGTTTGCTTCCTAGGTGAAAGATCCAGGGTATCTTTTGGTACCTTTAGATATATAAGAACAGTTCTTTTTCGTAAACAGGTCAACCCCGCTGCTATTTTTTTCCCCTGTGGCCCCCGTCTCTTGTTGACTTTGCAACTTTAATCAGCATCTGGTTCCATGTGCAAATAGGCAGACGGTTGTGAGACACACAATGACCAGACAGAGAGGTAAGTGCCTACTACCCCCTGTCAGAACAGAACCTTTAAATTCAAGGTACGAAGAACATAGCTTTCAATATGGATAAAATGTAAGAAGTTATGTATCCGTACATTCACTTGGCAATGATTATGATGACCAATGGGCTCTTGGCAGAGAGCTTACATGCCACCCTTTGGTGAATTGTTGTGCATATACTTGGCCAGGGGATCCCTGTAAGACTTTATGCCCCCCTTGGCACAGAGAGGTTCCTAGGTCACACCAAGCCCATGGCTACTCGGTCCCATAGTCAAGTGGGTACTACATATGGTGGGGTTTGACCCCTATTATGGGAGCGTCCCCATCCACAAACTTGGCTATAATAGCACCCCAGAGAGCTGTATTCCATAAGGCAGCAGATAAGGCTGACCACAGCAGAAACAGACCACATAGTGTTCCTGATTGCCCTCTGATGGTCCCTTGCAGGTTGTGGGAACTGTTGGGGTGTTTTTAGCACCTCTTGTCCCTGATATTTAGAAATGAAGAAGTGTCTTTCCTCATCCATCTCCCTTACCATCTGGAGTTTGGGGTTCTCCTCCATCCTACCTCCCTTGGTAAAATATCCTTAATTTAGGCCATTGCTCAGGCTGTTTTATGCCATTGGCTTCTAGATAGGCCTTTGTCCTCTCTACAGCCTCTTTGATGGATTGTGGTTGAAACTTTCAGACCCAACTTTAGTCTGCAACTGGCAGAACTTGTAAAAACTGTTCTAAGACTACAAAATCCAGCACTTTATCCAATGAGTTCATTTATGGACGCAACCACTGTTTTGCCAGGTTCTGTAGGTGCTGAGCCACCATGTGGGGACATCCTCCCCGTGGCAAAGGCTCTGCTCTCAAGAAGAGTTTGTAGCCGTCCACAGTTAGTCCCCTTTCTGATAACATATGTTTTTGCTTGTTCATCTAAGAGAGCACAGGAAGTGGCTTGTGCCTCCCCTGAGAGGAACAGGGCCACCCGGGCTGCCACTGCCATCTGACACTACTGCCACTCATTTGAAAGCATATAAAAATGTCTCCATGTCATCTCCAGGGCCTACTTTTGATGGGATCAGGACTGGCCTACTAGGGTCCTCTTCCCATGGAGCTACCCATCTGTCAGGTCCCCATATCTCAAGGCACTGGAGAAAATGTTCTTGCTGTAACTGTTGGGCCTCTTGCTGCTTCTGCTGCCCTGGTGAAAGTCGTAATAACACGTGAGTCTGCTCCTGTTGTGCAGCCAACATGAGGATGTTTTTCTCCATTTGGCTGGCTACCTCTGACAATAATAATAATAATAATAAAACCCTTACTCTGTCTCTCTTTCCTCCTTTCCCAGAGGGGAGAGTGGTTAATCCCACTTTTGGTATAATGTATTACATAGCTACTCACCACCAGGGCACCCCATTGCATCAGGGTGTGATGTTGCAGGGTTTTTTGTCTCTGGCACTGTTGCAGGCTGTCTACCTTTTCATGCCAATCAGCCCTTGGGCTGAGAAGCAGCTAAACCAAATGCCCTCCTGGGTAACCAATGTCCAGGTTTAGTCCAAAGTCCCAAGGAATCATCCTGTCCTCTGGAGCCTGAGTTCAGCACTTTCCTGGCGTTCCACTGCCTTTCCCTGGCTCTGGTATCATCAAGCGCTGACCTGCCCAACCAAAGTCTTCCTGAGGCCTCCAACTGGCTCTGGCTCTTTAGCCCTTCACAGGAGCTAGCCTGTCTGCCTGCTCCCTGTGGCTTCTCCCTTCAGACTGAATTCGCTCCCCTTTTATTTGGCCCAGGTGTTTGTTAAGATACCACTTGATTTTTCCTTAGTCCCTGTGGCTAATTAGGTACACCTCTTGCACCTATGCCATCATTAACTAACTATTAACCCTTTTTGAGCCCACAATGGGTTTTACCCCATCATAGGCCCCTTCATTGATCTTAGCGATGAAGGGGAAAAGGGAGAAAAGGTCATTTGATAAACAAGTGGAGTTGCGGATTACTGGATTTTTGTTTGTTTGATGGTGAGAAATGCTAGAGCATGCCTGAATGCTGAAGAAAAGGAGCCAGGGGACTGGAAGAGGTTAGGGTTTAACACAAGAGATGGGAATGAGAACAGGAGCAAGGGAGATCAACAGAAAGGACAAGACAAAGTCAAGAGGCCAGATGGGACAGAAGGAAGCAGGGAATAATCAGGATACCTCAAAATAGGGACTGGAATGACAGAGTATTGGGAAAGAATGGTTAAAAAGGAGAAGGGGGGGGCTTGATTAAGTTAGGGTGACATAATATTTTAGTGGTATTCCATCACTATAGTCACAAGTGCCGACTTTCTTTCTGGGTGGATGCTCCCCCTCGCCCCCACTCTCCCCTGAGGCCCTGCCCCCACTCGCCACTTCCCCCAAGACCCCACCCTTGTTCCACCTCTTCCTGCCCCATCCCCTCCCCTGAGGCCCCACCCCCTCCCCCAAGCATGCTCTGCCCTCGCTCCGCCTCTTCCTGCCCCCGCTCCACCCCCTTCCCCAGCACCTCCTCACCACTGCCAAAAAGCTGATTGGCAGGGCCCACCAAGCAGCAGATTGGCAGGGCTCGCCGACCAGCTTATGAGCGGGGCCCGACAAACAGCTGATCGGTGGGTATCTGGTGAGTGCTGAGCACCCACTATATTTTTCCCGCCCCAGAGCACCCATGGAGTCCACATCTATGACTATAATGACCGCGATAGTCAAAGGAACTGAAGCTATTTAAAAGTTCCAGAAAATATGATTAGAGAAGGAGACTTACAGCAGATGTATTACAGTAACTTTATCAGTATTGCAGCACCCAATCATTAATCTGAATCTGTTTTAATAATGTTAGTTTAAGGTTAGCTCCACTATTTCAAAGCACAAGGTCTCGTGTAACCCTAACAACTAACTGCAAACTCCTTTTTCAGCTAATCAGTGTCTTTGCTTCAAAAGAAATTAAACCTTCTACACCCAGTGACTCCGCTGGCATTTGATCTACAATTGGACTGAAGTTAAAAATTAATTATTCTTCCGACATATTGATTACATGACTATAAACATAAAAGCAGCAGCCCAGAACAATGTACACTGACCTTCTGTTGAAACACCATGTTTATTTTCCAAAGGAAGCTAATTAAAGTTTCAAAGACTAGTTCTTTCTAGCAGAGAAAGTAGTAGGTACACTAAAACCAACAGTGCCATCTAGTGCCTCAATGTGTTCTTAAATAATAACAAACAAAGCTCTGTGTATGAGATTCTACATTTCAGATGGTGCTCCTACTACTAAATAGAAATAGCTAATGACATAAACGAAAATGACTCAGTGGGCTTAAAGTCTCCCCCGCCCCAAAGTCCTTCCAACATAAAATAAATGGCTTCTAGACTGACAAAATCTTTGGTTTTGTATTATTAATAGCTGTTATCAGAATATAACGACTGGTCTATTTGATTATTACGGCAGCTGTGAATTAACTGCCATAGTTAACAACTCTACATTAACAATAACTTTTCAGCCAATTGGATTACATCTTTACATAAAACTGAAATTGAACTACTCCTTGTTGTCTATGTTAGATAGTATAATTATATTACATTGAACTATTTATTCTGCACTGCAGTACTATCAGTTAGAGTTTTATGACTGGGGTCCCACTAAGATTCTTATGATATGGAGTTGTGTTTTTCTGAGAGGCTATCCCGGGGAATAAAAATAGGAAGGGAAAAAGGAAGGCAACATTTCCTAATTAGTGGTTCAGTGGATAATGGGATCTGTTAGACAGATTTGCCTTTTGATCCTATTCTCTAGCTAGTATCATAGGGGTTTTATGTACCAATTCTATATTAGACAAAATTAAGTAATTAAATAAAATGATTTTATTTTATATAAAGTAAATGTTATAGATTTCTTAGCGTTTAAGGTCAAAAGGGACCATTAGATCATCTAATCTGAACTCCAGTATATCACAGGCCATTAAATTTCACCCAGATACTCCTAAATTGAGCTCAATAACTTTGGTTAAACCAAAAGAGTGTTGATAAAAATGTTAGGGCCGATCCTGCATTTAGTCATGTGCATAGTTCCATTGACTGACTCATGTGAAGGACTACATGGATGAATAACAGGTTTTCAGGACTGCAGTCTTGTCTTTTGTTGTTGTTTTGTTTTATACTTTATCTAAGATGTATTGTTGGAATGACTAATTCAAGGTATCTCCTATTATAAGAATGCTGCCTTTCAAGAACACTGGACAATAGTTTTGCTTCCCTTACCCAATGTTCTGCAGTTTTCATGAAGCATAACATGGAGATTATATTTGGCACCTCACACTAGCCTAAGATATATATTTATTGTCTATTGTTAACTTAGAGTGACTGTACCATAAAAAGGAGCCCAAGATAAAGGTTGTAAATCCTATAACAGGAAGAGAAAGATTATAATCTTGATGCCAATTGCCTAGGATTCCTTTCTACTGTGAGGATTCAAATTTCAGTGTTTTTTATAATCCTTCTTGACTTTACTAATCTTACGCCCATAGGCAATAGTGTAGGGTAAGACTCAAATGACAAACATATTGCTGTATATAGCAAATGACAAAAAGAAGAGTCAATTGTGCATTATTTAGGTTTCATATTTTATTCTCTAGGCAAGATTGCAATTCAAGTCTCTCAAGCCTTATGTCTCTAAGGCTATGTCTTCACTTATGGTAGCATATAGAATACAGACACTCCACACCCGCCGAGCAATGTAGACGGTGAGCACTGTTTAGGCAAGCAGAGTAAAGATATTCCAGAACCTTAAGGTATATATCAAGGGTGGCCAAACTTACTGACCCTCTGAGCTGCATACGATAATCTTCAGAAGTTCGAGAGTGGGGCATACTTGCCAGGGCTTGGGGTTTCAGCAGAAGTGGGGCTAAAGTCCTGAGCCCCAGCAGGTGCTTCCCACAGAACTGAAGCCCTGAGACCCACTTCCCAGCTAGGCAGAAGCCAGAGGTGATGCGTGGGGGGGGCACATGGGGTCACATGCCCCCCCTAGATTTTTTACAGGGTTTGCTTGCTCTGCTCAGTCACAGGGTGCCTCTGAGTCCCCCTCCCTGCATGCAGTGATGAGCTGCCAAAATCTTAACAACGGGTTCCCTCCTCACCCCACGAGGGGGTTGTTGCCCACTCCCACCCCCCGGGACTCCTGCCCCATCTAACCCCCCCCCGCATTCCTTGATGCCCCCCTCAGGACCCCTGCCCCATCCACCCCCCTTCCCCTGTCCCATGACTGCCCCCAGAACCGGGCAGGAGGGTCTCGTGGGCCACCGTAATAGGTGCCCACCCCACCCCTAAGAGCCAGAGGCACCTGCCGGGGGCTGAGGTGGGGAGTCTCAGAGGTGCTTACCTGGGGCAGCTCCCAGGAAGCATCCGGCAGGTCCCTCTGGCTCCTAGGGGCGGGGGAGCGTAGCGCGGGGGGAGCAGGGGGAGCAGCCGCTCCCCCACTGATCACATCAAAAGTGGTGCCTTAGGCCCCCAGGGCTGGAGCATCCACGGGGAAAATTGGTGGGTGCAGAGCACCCACCAGCAGCTCCGCACCCTGCGCCAGGCCCCAGCTCACCTCACCTCCGCTCCGCCTCCGCCCCTGAATGCGCCGCCCCGCTCTGCTTCTCCGCGCCCCCCCCCACACCCCAGCTTCCTGCAAATCAGTTGTTCGGCGGGAAGCCGGGGAGGGCTCAGAAGCAGGCTGTCATAAATATAAAGGGAAGGGTAAACCCCTTTAAAATCCCTCCTGGCCAGAGGAAATCTCCTCTCACCTGTAAAGGGTTAAGAAGCTAAAGGTAACCTCGCTGGCACCTGTCCAAAATGACCAATGAGGAGACAAGATACTTTCAAAAGCTGGGAGGAGGGAGAGAAACAAAGGGTATGTGTGTCTGTCTATATTCTGTCTTTGCCGGGGATAGACCAGGAATGAAGCCTTAGAAAGTAATCTAGCTAGGTACGTGTTAGATTATGATTTCTTTAAATGGCTGAGAAAAGAATTGTGCTGAATAGAATAACTATTTCTGTCTGTGTATCTTTTTTGTAACTTAAGGTTTTTGCCTAGAGGGGTTCTCTACGTTTTGAATCTAATTACCCTGTAAGGTATCTACCATCCTGATTTCACAGGGGGGATTTTTTTTTTATTTCTATTTACTTCTATTTCTATTAAAAGTCTTTTTGTAAGAAAACTGAATGCTTTTTCATTGTTCTCAGACCCAAGGGTTTGGGTCTGTGGTCACCTATGCAAATTGGTGAGGCTTTTTATCCAACATTTCCTTGGAAAGGGGGGGTGCAAGTGTTGGGAGGATTGTTCATTGTTCTTAAGATCCAAGGGTCTGGGTCTGTAGTCACCTAGGCAAATTGGTGAGGCTTTTTACCAAACCTTGTCCAGGAAGTGGGGTGCAAGGTTTTGGGAAGTATTTTGGGGGGAAAGACGTGTCCAAACAGCTCTTCCCCAGTAACCAGTATTTGTTTGGTGGTGGTAGCGGCCAATCCAAGGACAAAAGGGTGGAATATTTTGTACCTTGGGGAAGTTTTGACCTAAGCTGGTAAAGATAAGCTTAGGAGGTTTTTCATGCAGGTCCCCACATCTGTACCCTAGAGTTCAGAGTGGAGGAACCTTGACACAGGCTGTGGCTTCACACTCAGGCCGAGGGTGGCGGAGGTGAGCTGGGGTGGGGAGTGGTTCCCCTGCACCGCCCCCTCCCCCGGGTTACCTGCTGCAGTGCGGGCAGCCCTCCTCGCACCCCCCCCCCCCCGCCCGAACTCACCTCCGCCTCCCTGGGCCTGAGCGGGAAGCCGCTGCTTGCTTCTCAGCCTGCCCCGGCTTCCCGCGCGAACAGCTGATTCGTGGGAAGCCTGTGGGGGCGGAGAAGCAGAGCAGGGCGGCGCGTTCAGGGGAGCAGGTGGAGGCGGAGCGGAGGTGAGCTGGGGCCGGGGGTGGGGTAGGGAGCTGCCAGTGGGTGCTCTGCACCCACCAAATTTCCCCCTTGGGTGCTCCAGGGCTGGAGCACCCGCGGAGTCGGCGCCTAAGGCGCCACTTTGAGCCGGTTAAATTTAGAAGCCCTTTTAGAACCGGTTGTCCCTCGCGGAACAACTGATTCTAAAAGGGCTTCTAAATTTAACAGCCAGTTCTAGCAAGCCAGTGCGAACCGGCTCCAGCTCACCACTGCCTGCATGGCAGCTGCTGGACCTGGCAAGCTGGGAGCTGTGGCCATGGGGAGAGGCAGCGACGAACAGCTGAGAGCTGCAGGGAGAGCTCCTGCTTTTGCTGCTGCCACTCCCTGCAGAGCTAACACCTGGGAGTTGTAGGGAGGTGGGGCCACTGAGGGTAAGAGGGGGTCATGCCAGGGGGGCCTGACTCAAGCTGTTGGGAGGGCCCAAACCTTTAAATTGTGTTCCCCCCATGCTCAGCAGGCCCCAATCATCTCTGGCAGAAGCCCCTAGCCCCACCACTCTGCCTCAGGGCAGAAGCCCTGTGCTTCTCCCCCCTATCTCCCCAGTCTGGTAGGCGGAGAACAGGGGGGAACATGAGGGTGCTCCACAAGCCCCATTGTAACTGTAAAAGAGCCACATGTGGCTCACGAGCTGTGGTTTGGCCACCCCTGGTATATATCCTACATGGCTCTCTATGTGCCCAAGCAGTGCCTTCCTCATCTACACTGCTGTTTGCACACTGCATTGATCCAAATCCATTTAACAGAGCACTGAAAAGAAGTCACTACCTGCTCCCAAAGTTTGAGGACATACTGCCTGATCTAACCAGGGCACAAGTATTCACTGTTTGTGATGTCAAAAATGGGCTCTGGCATATTGAACTTAATGAGCAGGTACTGCTGGTACGAATGCCTATGGGCATCAACCCAGCTGCAGAGGTGTTCCAGTGTAATCTGAACCAGGCACTAGACGGACTCTCAGGCTGATGTAGCATTCTTGAATGATGATATTCTTATTGTAGGAGAAGGAGATGACAAAGGAGAGGCAATCCAGGAACATGACACCAAGCTGTGACAATTCCTAAGCAGGTGCCAGGAGCGAAATAATAGGCTGAATGCAGACAGGCTGAAGCTGAGAACTGAAGTCCCCTACACTGGATATCTGCTAGCTTCTGAGAGACTGCAGATGGACCCTGAGAAACTGAGAGCCTGTGATGGGGTGTACAAATCCCACATTGGGCAACAAGGGGCTAAGGAACTACTTTGGGCCCATCTAGCCCAGCCCCACCCCGCCATACCTGTAGGATATGCTCCAACTAGGGCAGGAGTTAAAAGGCAGGGGAACAGCTCATTTGGTGATAGACCAGGGAAGAGAGCAGACCTGCAACCTGCAGCTTCAGCAGAGGAGAGTGGAGGGAAGGCAGAATTTCTTCCTAAGACAATTGCCCAAAGGTCCCTCCCTGAGGGAAGGAAGGACCTACCACAGAGACAGCCAGAGAGGGAAGCATTCCCCTCTCCCCCTCATATGAACTCTGGACTGTGGTAATCCCCTTTACTTTTTGTTTGGACTACCCCATCAGTTTGGACTGATCTGGCACAGGAGCGTGAGCCATACCACAGAAGGAGGCACTTGCCACCTGAGAAAGAGAGTTACCACGCTGCATGCCGCCACCAGAAGGTGTCCTGTGATGAGCAGGCACCCTTCACACTGCCTGAACCTGGATGGTGACTTTGGGACAATTGTGGGCAGAGATGGGAAGGAGGGAAGATAGGAAGTGGCCCAGGGATGGCAGCCTTAAGCAGCCTTGGCTGTCAGATCACTGATAGCCCTCAAAGGGCCCTAGGTCGGAGCCCGGTGGAGTGGGAAGGCCCCAGCTCCCCTACCAACAACCTCCCTGCAGGTCACGGGCCTTATCCATGATCACTAGATGACACTATCCAACCAACCAGCCCCTGAGTGAGGACCATCACAGAGCCATTAAGGAAATGTCCAGCCCAAAGGATGTGAAGGAAGTCCAGTAATTTAGAGGGAAGACCAACAATCTTTTCAGATTCTCCATACACCTATCAGAAGCCTGTGAACCCTTGAGATAG
This sequence comes from Natator depressus, assembly GCF_965152275.1. NCBI lineage: Eukaryota > Metazoa > Chordata > Testudines > Cheloniidae > Natator > Natator depressus. Next base: position 301,489,336 of record NC_134234.1, read on the forward strand.
TTAACACACAGTGATGTGTTATGCAAATGGCCACAGACCCACGAGCAGGTATTTAAAAGAGTAAAGAAAATCACAGGAAGGCACCAGTCCTAAAGTACTGAAACCCTGTGGAGAAGCCTTGGAAGGAGGCCTAGGAGCAGCACTGATGCAAAGCCTGCTGCCCATAGCATTTGCTAGGAGAGCCCTGGCAGACACAGAAGAGGATATGGTCAGATACAAAGGAGCTCCTGTTTGTGCTCTTTGGGATGGAACAATTCCAGCTGTTCACCTTTGGGCACCAGCTGGACGTGCAGTCTGATCACAAATCATTAGAAAGCATCAAGAAGAAGCCACTGCTGAGTGCACCCACCTGACTACAATGCATATCACTGAGACTCCAGCGATTTGATGTGAGGATGTGGCACTGCCAAGGAAAGTCACTACTGGTGGCAGATACACCAAGCAGGGCCTCCCTTCCAGAGGCTCTGTGGAACAGAAGATAGTCTGTCAACATACTGCAGTGCCTTTGCACCTCCAATGGCAAGCTCCAGGCAATCCAACAAAATACTGACCAGGATGATGTGCTACAGACAGTAACACAATTCATACGGCTAGATCGCAAGGAGCAAGTGCAACAGGAGGTTACCCCTACTGCCAGGTAAGGGATGAACTGTGTGTGCAAAATGGGATTTTGTTTAAAGGGGACCAGGCAGTAACCCCCGCAGATTTAAGAGATGACATGATGATACAGATACACTCTTCACTCCCTGGTTCATGTCAAGCATGCCTGTATCAGGCACGAATGCCCAATTAAGAGTGCACATGGATCTGCAGGAGGTGTGTAATGAGAATAGTGGTCAAGGACAGAAGGACCAGTGTACAGCCTCATGAAATCCCAACCTGACCCGGGGAAAAGGTTGGAACAGACCTGTTCACTTTTGAGGACAGGAACTGTATGTTCACAGTAGATTACTACTGTAATTTCAGGAAGCGTGAGGCAAACCCACAGCCAGCCCAGGGCTGCTCACTCAGCTGCTGTGACTCACCTCAACCAACAAAGCCTGAAGTGACTCTGCCCTCAGGCATGTGGCAACAGCCTATCCCTGAGTAGGGCCCAGGTCAGATGAGCCCCAGGCACAGGTATTTCACTGAGCTGCAAGTTAGTGTGTGCAACAGAACTACCTGGCCAGGACTCCTGCTGCTGCTGCCTCACAGTGTCACACATGCCCTAGGCTTTCAGCCTGCCCTTGATCTGGGTTTGTTCCTGCCCCAGCCTTTCCTGAGTCTTGTTCCAGCCCTCTCCAGCCTTGTCTGTGCTCTACTCTGACCTTGCTCCAGGTCTGTTACAGACCCGCTCCAGCCCTGCACCCACCTTCATAGCCCCAGATCAGCAGACTGACTCCAACCGGACGGGGTGAGAGGGACAGCCACCCAGGGCGCAAAGCCAGGCAGGGCACCAAAATGGGGTGGTGCAGGATCAGACCCAGCAGCATTGGTTGGAGCCCAGGATGCTCAGTGTCCCACATCCCCCCCAAGGGTGAGGTGCTGCCAGACAGTGGCAGAAGGCAAAACCCCAGCACAGGGAGGGACAGAAGGGGTAACAGTTACCCCAGATGCTTGCAAAAACAGGGTGTGGGGAAGCAGAGGGGCTTCTTTTATTTCCCCTCCCACAGGACAGTACATCTTAGCATGTGCTTCCCTGGGCTGTGTCCTCAAAGGCACAGGGCTTCCCAAGGCCTAGACACAGCAGCTCCTCTCTATCTGATATAACGTACCGAGGTGCTACAGGAGACTCGATTCAGTGAAATAGTTTTTGGGGGCATATGTAAAAATATGTGTGTCACATTTTGAGTGTTTAAATGAACCCCTTATATGTTTGCATAAAGTCTCCTAGCAGTTCACAAATTTACCTTATCTGCTACCAATTGGCTACTCCTGGACTAGAGGATGACAAAGGTGAGAGGTAGCAAATTGTGACAGGGCAGCAAAAGAGAACACCCATGGATGTCAGTAACTACTGGTAGCAAAATCAGTCAGTGGTAGGTTCTGACATTACATCCTGGCTCCTGACAGCAGGTGATTACTCCTGGGGGACTTCTGCACCGCTGCGCATATGCAGAATTTATGACCCCCGCAGATTTCTTTCTTACTTTCTGATGGGGAAGCAAAGGGAAGCCACAAGAGCAGTCATGCAACCCTCCCCAGCAGTATGTTTTGGGTGCTCTGGGCAGCTGGCAGAGAGGTAAATTACTGTGGGGCAGGAGGCAGGACTGGAGAAGACCTGACTGGTGGCTCCTCCCTGTGCTGGGCTCAGCTGCTAGTCCCGGCTGGGCTGGGGAGGACGGGACTTCCTCTTCCTCTGCACAGCATCCGGGGCCAGGTTAGACCCACGCCCAGATTTCTCCCCGGGCTGCAGGAAGCTCTGAAAACTTACCCACCCCTGCTTCCTGCACCCATCGCTCCTCAGCTGCAGAGGGAGGGATCCCTGTACAGGGAGCTGCTCCCCCATCCACCCAACCCCCATGCATCCAGACTCCCTCCTACCAAGACCCTCCCACTGAGCCTCACCCCCCCATACACACTCAGAACCCCCCCCCCCAATGAGCCCCACTCCCCCTGTACCTGGACTACCCCAATGAGTCACCCACACCTGGATCCCCACCTCCACTGAGCCCCACTCCCCCAACATCTGGACCCCTCACTGAGCCCCCCACACCCAGACACCCCCTGCCAAGCTCTATCCCCCCCACACTGAGCCTCAAGCACCTTCACCTGGACCCCCCTGTAGAGTCCCATTACTGTTGCACCCAGAACCCTCCAACAAGCCCTTGTGCATCCAGACCCCCTTCTGAGCCAGCCACACCCAGATTGCCCCACACAGAACCCTCGCAACCCACCCCTGGTTCCCTCCACACTAAGCCCCTCCACACTTGGATCCTGCCTGCCCACACCTGGTGCACCAGGCATGGAGGGAAAAGGCACTGGGGTGTTTCTGGGGCAGGCCCAGTCCTTGCACTGTGTCAGGGTTGGGTGCCGCCTCACTGCTGAGTCCGTGTCCCAAGCTGGAGTTGCACAGTCATCTCCCATCTCTGTGCAGCCAGTGGGTTGTGCTCTCCCAATGCCATGCTGGAGCCTCCACATAATTTTGACAAATAACAATTGCAGAATTTTAAAATATTGTGCACAGAATTTTTAATTTTTTGGCACAGAATGGCCTCAGGAGTAGGCGATGGTTTTCAAACTGTGGGGTGCATAACCCTAGGGAGGTTCACCCCAGAGTTTGAAAACCTCTGTGCTAAATAGAAAGCAGAAATCTGGGGGGGGCACATGACCCTACATGACCCCCATGCATCATCTGCAGGGGGCACAAATATGCTTGCTCACCCCGGGTGCTAAAATGCTTGTTTATGGCTCTGTAGCTTTTATTGGACCAACTTCTGTTGGAGAGAGAGATACTCTGGATTAATGATCACTCTTAACAAGGTTTATTCAGTGCTGAAGCTCGGAATGTCACTACATCATCATCTGCAGGCATTCAGATGAGCACAGGTACACAGAAGAAGGAAAAAACAAATCAAAAGGTTATAAAGAATTGAGGAACTAATTTATAGTAATTGTGGATTACAACATCATTCCTTTTCAAGATGTGTAAGACATTTAAGTTAAAAAAATATTGACTGATAGTCTAATGAGTTGTTGAAAGTCTCTGGTGCGACTACTTGTACCACCAAAATAGAAAATCTTGGCACCTGGATTCTTATCTCAGTCAGCCCAAACAAGATGCTATTATAGGGTTACAAAGAGGAAAATTGCAATGATTCCTGCTAAAACTAGCTTTAAGGCTTGTTCCTGTGTGCATTCTTGTAGCAGGGAGAAAGAAGCAAAACCAACACAATTTGACCTTTAATCTAGTGTTGTTTTTGCTCTGAGCTGTCCTCCTTAACAAAAGTCTATATTCTTGGCAGAACTGTAATGAGATTTATTTCCCCTTGGTTTGCATGAGACCTTTGTCAATTGCCCTACATTCCTTTTAGAAGCTAGGGAGAAATTTAGATTACAATCCCAACACCACAGTTTACCAGAACAAAAAGAACATCACTTTTCTTTTCTTTTTAATTGTTCCATTGGCAATAGGATGAATTATAACCTTAACGAAAACTCTGTCCCGATATAAATAATCATCACTGGAAATACTTTTAGAGCTGCTAAAGTAAAACAGTAAAGAGCTGTCAATATGAAATCTATAAAACAAATCAAAGTGAAGCACCATTGAGGTACATCCATGGAGTGGACAATTATTGCAGCTGGCCTTTTCTTTTTTATTTGCGGGTCTGGGACGGGTCTAGGCCTGCCCAAAACTAAAGGCCTACCCAGTTAGCTCAGGGGGAGGAACCACTAAGCCCAGGCCACAAGTGAATACATGAGTCAACAAATGAAAAAACAGTAATGGGAGTGAGGTCAAAGGTTGAAAATCAGGGAATCAGAAGAGGACAACGAGCAGAGAACCCCAGACAGTGCCCACCACTCCTCAAAGGTATCTAAGGAGTCAGTGGACATGGCCCAGGGGAGACATGATCAAACCAGGGAATGAAAATAGGCCCCACAGTAACAGAGCAGCCTCTCATTCATCTTCCTCCTGGTATGGTGGATGGCCATCTTGGCCAGCACCAGGAGGAGGCTGACAAGAGGTCTTGCAACTATATGGGGCCATGGATGGGGCATGCATAGATCAGGAGATGCAGGGAAGAAGAGTGGGAGGAGGGGCTGCCGCCTGATGCACCCCACATAGATGTGTACCAGGGTATCCCTCTTGCCTCAGAAGGGGCATGAGTCAGGGGACTTCATGAACTGCACCAGGTACACACACATGCTCACAGCTCCGTGGAAGAACTACCAACTCATATCCCCACCAGGGCATGGAACCAGAGTGGAATACAGGCTGGCTCACCAGGGTTCTTTACCCACCTCTGGTGGCAGGAGGTCCCATCACTTGGTGTCAGAGCAGGACACAAGGGTGAGGAAGTGGATGGTATGAAGCACGAGCATGTACCGATGTTTTCTGGGCGCAGTTCAAAAGCAGACCAGTTGGATGTCATACAGCTGGCTCAAGTGGCATGTCAGGGGCGGCTGGGGAGGCTTGCAGGGCAGGGGCCCAATGATGAGTTCCAAAGGACTAGGAGATAGGGATGGAAAGGAAGAACCATCTCACAGGGCCCACTTGAGGAAGGTGAGAGAAGCAGGAAGCATTGCAGCTGGCCTTTTATATATAAGCAGGGTCTGAATGACGTCTCCCCTGACAAACTGGAGGGAAAAGACTTCAGGAGGAGATTGTATTTGCATAGACACACCTCCTCTGCCTAGGTGTTCAACAGACAGAGCAGCTTTGCCAAAGTGATCAATTCTGGCTGGTTTTTGGGTTACAATTCATTTTTGTATTGAATGCAGGGGTAATGAAATGTTGTTATCCTTACTGAATGGTAGAAGAAGTGTATCTAACATGCCCTAACTGAGGTCACCCTACTTTGAACCTCAGTTGCTACGCAGGGAGTAAGGATGCTAAATCCTAGTAAAAGAAAATGAAAGTGGGGACTGATGCTCCTAACAGGTGCTGTGGATGTTACTTAAAGAGAGGACGTTATTTGACCCTTCTGTTGCTAGTGTTTAATGACAGAGCTGATGGGACTCAACAAAGAGGTGCTGTAGTAATTACATCACTTGTGGGTGTCTATACTTTGTTCCTTGTGTCAGCAGCGTGCATTCTCACCAAGCGCTTGCACCGATTGAACTGTCAGTGTGAGGCATTGTGGGATAGCTTCTGAAAACCAGCAACAGTTGATGTAAGCAATGCAGTGCTTACACTGACACTGTGTTGACCTTAATACATTGACGCTACGCCTCTCACGGAGGTGGAGTTATTAAGTCAGGTTAGTGGGTAATCTACGTCAGTGGGAGCAAAATTTTAGTTTGGACACTTACAGAGTGAGGTTGACGTAAGCGGCCTCAGCCTGTAGTGTAGACCCGGGCGGAGACCTGATGTGGGGACAGTGTTACAGTGGGGGACAATGCAGAGACTGCACTAGCTGGGAGGTTCCACACTACCCCATGAAATTACGAAGAGCTGGGTAAGTGGCAGAACCTCAGAATGCCGCAGTGCAGTTGCGACCATGAGCAGCAAGCAGCAACGGTGATAGCGGCAGCCATAGCGGCAGCAGAAGTGGCGGTATGCGGCAGTCGGCAGCCAGCGGCGAGGGTGGCAGACCACAGCGGCAGAGGCAGCAGCCAGCAGCAGCAGAGACAGCAGCGGCGAACCAGATGTCGAGGTAGCAGCAGCGGCGGTGGCATTTGCCCCACCCCTTTTTTCAGGGTTGGGAGGTGAACCATGTGAATGTACCTCTGATCTCTGAAGACCAAAGACAACCAACTGTGAGTGGGGTGCAGCAGAGGGGAAGGAGGTGGCGTGTTAAAGGGACATTGATTTGTTGGGCTTTCACATTTCAGGCTGGGAAACTGAGGCAAAGGACACTGCGCAGTGCACCGTTGGGTGTCTGTTCGCTTATGGTTACCTGCTTGTGATTACAAGGTTGTGGTGTTTTCCCAAATTAATGCTGGGTTCCCTTTCTCTTTTAATAAAAGTTTTCTGTTATTATACACAGACTCAGTACTGGTGAGTGGGGAAATATTACCTCTTAGAGCTGCCCAGGGGCGGTGTCTAGTTTTCCCAGATTACTAGACAGATTAAGAGAAATTCCTAGATGTTGAACCTGGCCCTTGTTGCCGTTGACACCACCTGGCAGATGGGTTTGCTTATGACTTAGGCCCTGAGGCTGCAAAGGGCTCCATGCAATTGCAGCTCACATAGCTTAGCTCACAGCAAGGGGGACACACCTAGAGATAAGGAAAGGAGTCTTTTTGAAGTCAACTAATGAGTGAAAATAAAAATGTTAGATTGAGACAATATGTCATCTTATAAAAAAAACAGTTACTAATCTTTCTGTAACTGTTGTTCTTCGAGATGTGTTGCACATGTCCATTCCGCTTTAGATGTGTGTGCACCCCGAGCACAGCTGTCGGAATTTTTTCCCCTAGTGGTATCCCTCGGCTTGGCTCTGGCACCCCCTGGTGTCACACGCTCATAGCACCTGTATAAGGGGCCCCACCGAGCCTGCGCTCCTCAGTTTCTTCTTACTGACCTGTCCGAGAGAGGAGCCAGTGGGCAGGTCTTGGAATGGACATGTGCCACACATATCTAAGAACAACAGTTACAGAAAGGTTAGTAACCAAGTTTTCTTCTTTGAGTGCTTGCACATGTCCATTCCAATTTAGGTGACTAGCAAGCAGTAGACTCAGAGGTGGGCTCAGAGATTAAGGACAAGCCGACTGTAGAACTGCTCTGCCAAAGTGGGCATCGTCTCTAGCCTGCTGTGTGATAGCATAGTGCGTCGAGAATGTGTGCGCTGAGGACCAGGTTGCTGCTTTGCATATGTCCTGGATCAGGACCTAAGCTAGGAAGGCCACTGAAGAGGCTTGGGACCTTGTGGAGTGGGCAGTTAAGTTTGATGGAGGGGGAAGGCCCGCGAGGTCATAGCATGTTCTTATGCAGGATGTGATGCGAGATGAGATCCTTTCATTCTCTCGGCAATCACCACAAAGAGCTGTGGTGATTTACTAAATGGTTTGGTCCTTTCAGTGTAAAAGGCTAGAGCACGTCTGACTTCCAGGGAATATAGGCAATGTGCTTCCCTATTTGCATGAGGCTTGGGGGTAAAAGACTGGCAGAAATGGAATTGGTTGTAATGGAATTGGGACACAACCTTCGGAAGAAACTTCAGCTGCAACCAAAGCTGCACATTGTCCACAAAGAAAACCATACAGGGGGGCTCCGCTGTGAGGGCCTGAATCTCTGAAACCCCTCCTGGATGAAGTAATCGCCACCAGGAAGGCTGTCTTACATGAAAGATGCAGCAGAGAGCATGTCGCCATCGGCTCGAAGGGTAGCCCCGTTAGTTTTGAGAGGACAAGATATAAGTCCCATGGAGGGAGAGGTTCTCTTATCTGCGGAAAAGTCTTTTTTAGGCTGTGACGGGGTAGACTCACCGCTGTGGTGCCTCCTGCTGACTGTCCTGGGAATTAGCTTAGTTCACCAGTGCGCCCTCATCTGGTGATGTCTCCCCGCCCTCACGTCTGCTTCAGGAAGCACATCGTCCCAAAGAACACAGCGTCCTCTTCAGGACACAGCCCTCTGGCTGTGTCACACTCTGTTCTCCCCCGTTCCGGGGGAACTGTAGTCCACTGTCCAGCCACTTTCTCAGTGGCAAGTGGGGGCAGGGAGGGGACCCAGGCCTGCCGACTATTCTGGGACCCGGCTCAGGGACCCTGCAGATGGCAACCATGTGCTGCGTCCCCTCCAACCCCACAGTCTACTTCCCTGGGCCACTTCCCCGCAGCCCCAGCACCTTCTCCACCCTTGTCTCAGGGCCCCAGCATGTCCACAGTCAGTCGGGAGCTCGCACTCGCTCCCCTGATCCTGCCAGTACTACTCTGTCCAAGGTGCTAGCTGCCTTCCAGCTGCAAGGTAGCCAGTCCTCCTCCCTCCTGGAGCTCCAGGAAGTGACTGACCTGCTCTGCCCTGTGGTTCTTCTTATATGGGCCTGCCTAGCCCTGATTGGCTGCTCCTCGCAGCCCCTTTCCAATAGGCTGTCTCCTGCACAGACTTCGTAGGGTCCTCTCCAATTGGCTGCGTGCTACGCAGCCTCTATAGGGTTGCTTTAACCCCTTTCAGGCCAGTGTGGGGCAGGCGTCCCATTACATAGGCCTTTGAGGAAACAGATCACCATTTCATGTGTAAACACCAACCTATTGTCAACCTTTGGGTGGAATGCTGAAATGGCCACCAGGTGGACCTTTAGAGAGGAGAAGGCCAGGCCCTGCTCTTTCAGTGATAAAAGGTAGTCCAAGGTAAGCAGGATCAATGCTTGCATTGGTAGGACCCCATGAGCTGAAGACCAGAGGGAGAACCGCTTCCATTTTGCATAGTAAACTGACCTCGTGGAAGGTTTCCTACTGCCCAAAAGAATCTTCTGAACCTGTTCTGAACAAGTCCATTCCTCAGGGCTCAGTCACGCAGATTCCAGCCGTCAGATGCAAGGAGCTAAGGTTCGAGTGGAGTAACCAACCATAGTCTTGTGAGATCAAGTCCAAGCACAGGGGAAGCTTGATCGAGGCCTTGCAGGACAAACGGACGAGCAAGGTGTACCAGTGTTGTCTGGGCCATGCCAGAGCTATCAGTATGAACTGAGCCTGATCCTGCTTGATCTTTGTCAGCATCTTGTGGATTAGCTGAATGGGCAGAAAGGTGTAGAACTGGTTATGAGACCACTTCTTCAAGAAAGCATCTGTCATGGAGCCAAGGCTGTGATCTCTCAGGGAGCAGAACTGCTGGCACATCCAGTTGGACCGTGTGTAGAGCAGCTCTAAGTGGGGAAAGCCCCATCTGTGGAAGATACTCATCGCGACATCTGGGCATAGGGACCACTTGTGATGAGTCAGGAAGGACCTGCTGAGCCAGTCCACAAACTGGTTCTGTACCCCTGGCAGATATGAGACCTCGATCAAGTGTTCGATGCAGAAGTCCCATAGATGTACTGCTTCTCAACACAAGGGGGAAGAATGAGCCCCTCCCTATCTATTGATGTAGTACATGGATGATGTATTGTCTGGAGATCAGTACCAGAGTCTCCCAGTGCGCCCCTGATGCTGCTGTGGTCACTGAGCGCACCAAGTAAGACCGCCTCGAGCTGGTGCCTTGGCCCTGGGGAAACCCCCACGGGTTCCAAAAGGACCATTGTAGTGGTGCCAGGCCACACAGACCAATGAGCCATGTATTGTGTGGCATCACTGTTCCCAGCGCCCCCGAAGATATAGCTGGGTGCAGGGATTGACATGGACCCTCCTGCTAGTGCCAGTGTCTTGCAATATCGGACCCCAAGTCCGAACTGGCAGGGGAGGAGGAGGACTGTGGTGACCACGGCAGCACCGATTCTCCTGATGCCGGTGATCAGTGCTGTGTGGATATCTCCAGCGAGGCAATGAAAGTGGCTTGACCCTGGAGGCTGGCCCTGAGACCAGTCTGAAGCTGGTCGATGCTTCAGTGCCGCTGGGTGGCACTGGCAGTGCTGTGTCCTGCCTCCCGGCCGGGCTTGATACAAGTAAAGTTAATAAGGCCTTCACCACCGTGTAGGCCTCCGGGATTGATGGTACCATGAACTGGTCTGCCCAGCGCTACGAAGCTGGCTGGACATCTGGGGTCTGTGGTACTGGTGCTGGTGCAGCCACCAATACCGGCGTTTGCCGCGATGCCAGGGAGGGAGAGCAGCCCAGCTCAGGTCTCATTCTATCCTGTTCTGCCCACTTATCTCTTTTCTGTGCTGGAGAGCGGGTCTTCTCCCGGTGGCCTCGATGTCTCTTCTTCGGCACCAGAGAGGAGAAACAGTGCTGAGAGCTCTTAGCGGCCGGCGGCGCATTGTGCACTGACGCCGAAGTACTCAGTGCCGAGTCTAACCTTGGTTCCAAGGCAGGTCACAGTGCTGCCTCCATAAGGAGGACTTTCAGTCTCACCGCTCTGTCCTGCTGCTTTGGGTTTAAATTCCCAACAAATGGGGCAGTGTTCTTTTCTATGACCCTCTCCCAAACACCTGAGGAAACTCAAGTGAGGGTCACTAGTTAATATAGGCTTGCCACATGAAGAACGCTGCTTAAACCCCGGCATCCGAGGGATGCCCCAGTACCAGGGGACAGATGGACCACCTCTCCGAGTATGGAGAGGAGTCCCAAGCTACTATACTAACACTACTAAACTACTATGCTATGAACTATAAACTATTTACAATAAAAATACTAGAAACCACTAAGACACTTTGCTCGAGGCAAAGAGGTGAAGTTCCAACAGCCGCACAGACGGTAAGAAGGAACTGAGGAGCACAGGCTCGGCTGGGCCCCCTTATACCCGTGCTATGAGTGCGTGACACGAGGGGGCACAAATGGATACCACTAGGGGAAAATTTCCGACAGCTGTGCTCAGGGCACACACACACCTAAATCAGAATGGACATGTGCAAACGCTCAAAGAAGAATCTGGTGTAATCTCCTAGACACATGGCCCATTTGCCTATAACCTTCCTCCTTGAGTTCTAATATGGCTTTAGTTTTATTCTGGACAAAAGCACTAAAAAAATAATATTTTGAACTTCTACATTGCCAGTCAGACTGAAAGATCTCAAAGCACTTTACAATTTACCACAGTAGGTAGTAATAGAAAGTATCATCATCTCCATTTTCCATATGGCTGAAGACACTAGGATACCTTCAGTTTAAGAACCACAATACTGTCGGTGAAATCTTTGTGCCATTGAAGTCAATGAGAGTTTTGCCATTGATATCAGTGGCACCAGAATTTCACCCATGCTCTCTGAAAACTTTATTGCTAATATAGTTACAATAACCCCTAAGCTTATAATAACTAAAAGAGAACAGAAAAAAGGGAGTTTTCTTTATTTTTTCAGTTTGTTTATACTGGGCATTTAATGCACTAGTCAACTTCACTGCTTCCCCTGTATAGAGATAAGGACCTCCAGCTGCACCCACTGGGCAGATTCTTGTGCCATGAGGAGTCATAGGGGTCAATCTCTGCACCACAGAGCATCACATTGGCTCATGGACTCACCGGCACAGAAGCAGTTGCAGGATCCAGGACTTAGGAAAGCTCCATACCACAGGGGAGAGGAAAACATGTTTTCAAAAATAGCAAAATGTGGTTGTAAAGCCAAAAAAACTGGGGGTGGAGGGAGGAATCAGAGACAGGTATATACTTTCATCACAAGAAGTTGCTCCTAAACAGAGAGCCTAGGCTTTAAAACTTCTTTATGCTTCAGAACCACCTTCCCACCCAGCCCAGAGATAAGTTTGTGAAAGAGGATTGGTTCTACTGCAATTGCATCATCATCATCATGACTGTGTTCCTATTACACCTCTGGCATTTAGGGCAGCGACGAAGCTCCTCCACTTCTGTCTGTTTCTGGCAAGTCTTTCAATAGTTCCCCAGCTGTGCCCCAGGTTTTTCAGCTTGGCTTCCACAGCTCTTCACCATGTTGTTTTCAGGTGGCCTTGTTTTTGCTTGCCTTCAGGTGTCCACCTTATTGCTACCCTGGTGATGGAATCAGGTTCCATCTGAAGCACATGGCCAATCCATCTCCAATGCCTCCTGGCAATGAGGGTGCTCATATTCTCTTGGCTGCATTGTGTCAATAGATCTTGGTTTGAGATTGTTCTGGGCTAAAAGATATGGAGGATTTTTCTGAGGCAGGTGTTCTGGAATGAAGACAGTTTGAACCTGTCATACTTTCTCATTCCCCAGTATTCTGCACTGTAAAGTAATGTTGAAAGTACGCAGTTCTGATAAATCTTGAGTTTGGTTTTGGTGTTGTATTTTGATGATTTCTAGACTGTATTTAAGCCCCTGAAGGTGGTCATGGCTTTATTGATTTTGTTCTGGATGTCCTGATTTGTTCCGCCATCCTGGCTGATGGTGCTGCACAAGTACGTGAATGTTTCTACATTGGTGAGAACATAATCTTCTATCCATGCTGGTAATGGTGAGGCAATCTTAAAGGTCATGATATGTGTCTTATTGCAGTTGATTTTCAGTCCAATTTGCTGGCTGAATGCATTGAGTCGAGTTGTTTTTTCTTGCATATGGTGTTGGGTATGTGATAGGAGAGCGAGATCATCTGCAAAGTCCAGGTCTTCAAGGGATGAAAAGGTTGTCCATTTAATGCCTCTTGGCATGTCTTCTGTTGTATGTTGCATTACCCAGTTGATGGCAACACTGAAGAAAATTGCAGACATGACACACCCCTGACGTACTCCTGTTTTGACTTCAAAACTGAGTTCACTGAGATCAACACTGCATGTAAAGTTGAAATAAAAGCTTTTGATGATGTTGATTATACGGAGAGGGATTCCATATGGCCACAGAATGCGCCATAGGCTGGTCCTGTGAATGCTATCAAAAGCCTTCTCAAAGTCTATGAAGTTTATGTAGAGCTGCCATTGCCATTCTAAGCATTGTTCTATTATGTTTCGTAGAGTGAAGATCTGGTTTGTGCATCCACGCCCTTTCCAAAAACCAGTTTGATCTTTTCTGAGAACTCTATCAACTGCCTCTGATATATGCTGGACTATGATCTTACACAATACTTTGCTTGGCACAGATAAAAGTGTGATGCCACACCAGTTATAACAATCACAGAGAGTTCCTTTCTTTGATATCTTCACTATAACCCCATTGGTCCACTCATCTGGCACTTTTTCCCTTTCCCAGACTGATGTAAATAGAGGGGTCAGGATAGATGCTAACTCAGGATTTACCTTGAACAAGTCTGCATTCAAGTTATCCTTGCCGGGAGCTTTCCCATTTTTTAAGGATGTGATGGCTTGAATGATCTCTTCCTTAGTTGGGGTGTCTGAGTTGATATTGCATCAATTGCAATGGCATCAAAGGGTAATTAATTCACAGGCTGCACTCAACTGAAATGATGAAAACTTCTTTATACCCAATTGCTACTTTAAATGTTCTCTGGTGACTAGATGCTGTGAAATACAACTTAATTCTATAACATGCCTTTCAATAATATTTGGATTATGGAGAGGAAGTGCTTTGATACCATGGTGGTAGCTACTATATTAGAAATAGAGAGCCAAGATTGATTTAGAAATAAAAATACAAGATCTAATCCTACAGTCTTTGCAAATCCCATTTATTTGAATGTTTGGGCTCATACAAAGGAAGTTGAAGTTGTAGCTGATTTGAGCTGCCCTAATTCCTTCTCTGGCAGGCTTTTTGTCTTGGAAACCCTGTGCCTGAATTTACCCAGGTGTAACCCTGCTTTGAATCTGGCCCATTTCCATTGTCAGCATAGTTAACTCATTTAAAAATAAAATAGATATGATTTTTTTCCTTCCTTTGATGCAAAACTTGGAAGCATCCCTTGAAAATGAATTACTGTCATAAAGAGCTGAACAGAATCTCATGCTGGCATGTGGACTAAAACACCTTTCTGCCCATACATGAAAACTCTGAGTACTGATATCAGAAATCTCCAACAGCTTCAAGAACTTCCCCTTGCATCTCACTCTCAACAGAAAGCCAGGTAATCAGTAGTGCTCACCAGTAGTTATACTGTTACACCATAGTTATTCAGACAGCAGAGACACTCCCAGTCTGTATTTCTTAGCATTACCTAAGTCTCACTGTACAGTTCCTGCATTTTCTGGTATTGATTCACAAGCCATTGGTCAGCTGAATTGAGAATGTCACTTTATTCTTTTCCTGCCCATCCAGTGTGAATGGGAGCCTACTCCTATTTGCACAAACACTAAAGATGCAGGGCTCAGGCCAGTTGGACTTTGCTGGCGTCCACCTGTAGAAAGCAACATTCACATATTTTTCAGTACATTTTGTACGTCATCATTGCTTTGCTCATTCACGTTCTTGTCCACCAAAGAGAAACACCTATGACAAAAGGCCTAGCTTTTCAAATGTCTAGTGATTTTTGGGTGCTGCAATTGCAGGGTTCCCAACCTGAGACACCTGAAAGGGACCTGATTATCATTGCTGAGCTCCTGCTCTTTCTAAATCAGGCCCCTTTAAGGATCTAACTGATAGCCATATGTGGGGTCAGGAAGGAAATATCCCCCAGGTCAAGGGGTCCCTTCCTCTGCAGCACATGTACAGGTGGTCATTTGCCAGGTCATTTGCCTGGGTATATCTCACGTAATGATTTCCCTGCCATTGTGGGGGCCTCAGGAGCACCTAAATTCCTCCTAGTCTCTGTCTGTCACACATAATAGTCTAATCTCCTGTGGGCTGTAACATTTTGGTCTCATTTTGGCTGTTGGGTGTAGTGTGCAGGTGCTGGGTGGTGGTGGCGGCCTGTGATATACAGGAGGTCAGACTTGATGATCTGATGTGATCCCTTTGGCCTTAACTCTATGACTCTAAATTGCCTCAGATGGGGTACCTTGAAACGGAGGCACTCAGAATCACTAGTCATTGCTGAAACTCATAGTTTCAAAAGTAGAAGCCTAAAGTTAGTCTTCTGCATCCATATCTGCGCTTGATTTTCAGCAATGCTTAGCCCTAGCTCCTCCCACTGAGTACACTGGGAATTTTGGGTATTCAGCACTCCTGCAAATCAAGCAGAGGCCTAAACATGTATGTAGAAAAATGGCTTTAGGCTTCTATTTTAGAAAATCTTGGCCTTTGTGTTCTTTGATTTCTTGTAATATGTGGTACACACTAGTCTCTCAGTTAGAACCAAGCCCGTGTTCCATAGGGTATGCTAAAGCTGAATTATGCAGCAGGGGGCCCTGAATTATGTAGCTCTGTTTGCCAAGCCCTCTCCCAGTAACTAGAGGAGCTCTATAGAGAACAGGAGTCCTTCAGGCAGAACCTTTAGTTCATTCATCTGCCCATGTAGGGAAGTTAGCTCAAACTGTGGTTTCTATTTGTTGGGATTTTATCTTCAGATGAAAGTGAACTCGAAGGAGGGCAGGGAGAGAAGAATGTTGGACTCCTGTTGTGGAACCCTACCAGGTTATACAAACCAGGACATTTTTAATTTACTGTTGAAAAAAAGTAAGATTGCCAGGCTGTGTCCTTTCTAAAACACCAGCTGGAAAACTACAGTTTCTCTTTTAGAAACCGAACCAATTTTTGTAAAAAAAATCAGGTGTGGTGAAAGGGAAAGAAAGCAGTTGGCATGTTTTGTTTATGCAACCTCTGAAAACTAGGGTGGTTATATTGTTCTAATAGATTAGGGTCTGGGAAAAGCCTGGCAAGCCCTGCTCCTGCCTTGCTCTGCTTGTTTCTCTTTACTCTCTTACAGCTCCTTGATCCTTTTCCTCTTCCTCCAGGTTTACCCATAGGGCCAGATTCATCCTGGTGTAGCAGGGATGAAGAAAGGCAGCTGGTGCATCCCATATTCAGGGACTGTTAGAGACTGAATCACCCCTTGACTGAGGCTACCGGGAATGCTTGTAGCTTCCTTAAGTTGTGCCCCTACCTTAATGGCCCTGATGAGCCACTGCAAGGGTTCAGGACCACCTTGGCCATGCCTCCTCCCACTCCCAATCTGCCCATTCCCTCTGATGGCCTTTGCCTACTCCAGCTCTTGCTGTGATCCTGTAATACCGCTATGCCTGTGTGGGGGCTGCTGTAGAGATGACACAGAAATACAGCTAGGTTGGTGCAAAGGAGCACTAGGGCATTTGCCCTTCCCCACTCTAGTGAATACCTCTAAAGTAAAAGAGTCCCTAGGGGGCGTAGGACTAACAGCCAAATTCAGCATTGTTCTTTCTCCTTTCCAGTGGTCCTTCTGCCTCTCGTGGTCTGTTTTCCCTTTTCTCCTTGATCCTGTTTCCCCAGCCTTTGTTTACTTCTCCTCCTGATCCCTTCTTGAATCTTTCTTCTTGTCACTGAATGCTCTGTTTCATACACATGCCCCTCGGATTCCTCTCCAACTTTCCACTGGATTCTTCCCCTATTCTGTTCCATTCCCACCTGAGTTTCTCTCCATTGGTAGCTGTACGGGGGAAAGGGAGAACCCCAAAAGGCTAGGCTGCCACCTCTGAATAACTGGGTATACAATGGGAACTCTAATAGGCCTTCTAGTTTCTATTGTACAGTTAGGGCACATTGCTATCATCTCATTCACTTAAAAATACTTGTCATCATCAGAAAGGCCAAAGCCCATAGTGGCAAGTTTTCAGTAAGGCACAGTGAGCAATCCTCATACTAGTCAGAAAGTTTCCAACGGTCTTCCCCTTAGTCCAGATAACACTGGTGCTGGAATTTCAAGCCTTATCATTTCTCAATACAAGCAAGCATATCTTAATCAAACTACCTTGTAATGATCTCAGAACTTATTTTTATTACACTGCAGTTCCTCGCGCTTCAAAAAGAAAAGACAACTGGTGCAGCTGCAATTTAAATAAATGGATTAGCTTTGAAACAAAATACACCATAAATCTCTGCTAATCTCTCTTTGCCTAGTAAATGAGATATGAGAGTATTGTGTTTCTTCCCGGAGGAAATCAGGAATATTTCATCAAAGAGTTTTGGACTGAGATGCTTTTGCACGTCTGATATGTTATCAACTGTTAAACTCTAAACTTGAGACATGTGGCTGGTGACACAAAGACAGCTAGGAAACTAAGGGAGTGAGCCAGTTGGTGAGTATCACTGGGGCACTACCACTTTATTGCTATTAACTTTAGGAAGGGCAAAAGAGGAACGCTTTCTGTGCTGGGAACTTGCCATCATGTTTGGTAGGACTCTGGCCTGGTTGGTGTGATTGCTGTGTTTTGAAATCTCAGCTTGGTTGCTGGCTGGCTGAGCTAGGTTGACCTTCAGTTAGGTGAGTAAGCACCTGCTTTCTAGCAAGGCTGTTTGAAGGGCTTGAGCAGGACTCTTTGAAGTGGGAGCCATGCAGTTTCTGATTGGATAAGCCAGTGATTAGACGCAGCTGAGCAACAGGGGTTGAGTTACCCATTCCAGCTGTGTGTGAGGCCCAGGCTTTAAAAAGCACACAGGCTCCCAGTGGCTGTTAAGATACACAGTTGATGACATGCAGGCAGCTGGGAGAGTAAGGAAGCTCACCAGCGGAGGGAGGGAGGTAGGGTTGGGTGTGTTTCTTTTTCTTAACCTGCAGGTATTCTACAAGAAAGAACCACAATGGGAGGGAAATGGTGTGTAGCCAACACCACTGTTAGCTTTTCCTTTACTTGCACCTGTGGGACCCTCAACCAGAGAGGCATCCTGACCCTAGAGGCTTCCACACAGGTCCTGGTCTTGACTTTGCTGAGTATGTGGCCTGCATGTCTCCACTGATTAAAGCCAGGCAGGGGGAGCCACCTGGTGTGGGAGGTGTTTTCTGATGGGTTCCTTCCGAAAGCAGGTAAGACAGGTGGAGGTGGCTTGTCTGCACAGCATTGGGAGCATGAGGACTTCATTGACAGGATGCAGGTGGAAACATCTGGGATGGAGGTTGCTAGCCAATTACAGGTGGTAGAGCAGCACCAGAGGAAGAAGGAGAGAACTGACTGCTATATGGGGAGGAGATTAACTGCTGGCCCTCTTGGGCAGTAGACAATGCTCCTACACCTACCCATGTCCCACATCCATTGCAGTGAACACTGGAGATGAGGTGCAGATCCTAATGACCTAAGAGGAGGAGTCCCCTATCCCAAAGGCTAGTAGGCTCATGGCTACCCAGTCCAAGAGGAGGAGGCATAGGCTATTTGTGGTTGGGGACTCCCTTCTGAGGGGAAAAGAGGCATCCATCTGCTGACCTGACATGATGCGCCAGGAGATGTGCTGCCTGCCTGGGGCCCATGTTTGAGACATTATGGAAAAGTTGCTGAAGCTCATCTGTCCCTCTGACCACTACACCATGCTGCTCATAGACATGGGCACTAATGACACTGCCAGGTGTGGCCGTGAGCAGATCAACCGTGAAAACAGGGCTCTGGGAGCAAGAGTGAAAGAGTCAGGGGTGAAGTTTGTGTTCTTGTGTCCCAGTTGAGTTTAAGGGCCCAGGCAGGAACCCGGACATCCTGGAGATGAATGCATGGCTGCACAGATGGTGTCAATGGGAAGGCTTCAGCTTCCTGAACCATGGAATTCTGTTCCAGAAAGGTCTGCTGGAAAGAGTTGAGGTCAACCTGACCAAGAAGGGGAAGAACATCTTCTCACACTGACTCGCCAACCGACTGAGAAGGGATTTAAACTACTTTCAAAGGGGCCAGGTAATAGAAGCCCACAGGTGAGCATAAAAAAGATGACCTTAGTAGAAGGCTAGATGTTGAGAGGAATATAGAAAATTACAATAAGGGCATAGAAGCAACAAGAGGGAAATCAGTAGGGAATCTGCTTAATTTAGATGTCTATATGCAAATGTAAGGAGTATGGGGAATAAACAGGAAGAATCAGAAATCTTAGTACACAGTCTAAATTATGACACAATTGGCATCACAGAAACCTGGTGAGATAAGTCTCATGACTGCAATATTGGTATAGAGGGGTATAGCTTGTTCAGGAAGGACAGGCAGGGTAAAAAGGGAAAACACATCAAGAATATATAGACACTTGTACTGAGGTCCAGAAGGAGGTGAGAGGAACATCAGTTGAAAGTCTCTGGGTAAAGATAAAAGGAGTAAAAAATAGGGGTGATGTCATGGTAGGGGTCTACTGCAGATTCCAAAATCAGGACGAGGAGGTGGATGAGGCATTTCTAGAAAAAATAACAGAAATATCCAAAACACAAGATCTGGTGGTAAATAGGGGACTTTAACAACTTAGATATGTGTTGGAAAAGTAATGTGGCAAAACACAATTTTTCCAATAAGTTCTTGGAATGTATTGGGGACAAATTTTTGAAGTGGAAGAAGGAACCAGCAGGACAGCCATTTTAGATGTGATTCTGAGCGAAAGGGAGGAATTGGTAACAAATCTGAAGGTGGAAGGCAATTTAGGTGAAAGTGATCATGAAATGCTAGACTTCATGATCCTAAGGAAAGGAAGCAGTGAGAGCAGCAAAATAAGGATGATGAACTTCAAAAAAGCAGATTTTTATCAAACAAAGGTCCTTGGGAAGAAAATTTAGAGAAAACAGAGTTCAGAGAGCTGGCAGTTTCTCAAGGTGACAATATTAAAAGCACGACTGCAGACTAACCTGATGTAAAGGAAAGATGAGAAGAATAGTAAAAGGCCAATATGATTCCATCAAGAGCTTTTTAATTACCTGAAAACTAAAAAGAAATCCTACAAAAAGTGGAAACATGGACAAACTGCTAAGGAGGAGTACAAAAAATAGCACAAGCATGTAGGGACAAAATCAGAAAGGCTAAGGCACAATATGCATTAAACCTAGCATGGAACATAAAAGCCAATACAAAGAGGTTCTTTCAATACATTTGGAGCAAGAGAAAAATGAAGGAAAGTGTAGGTCCCCTACTTAGTGGGGAAGGAGAGCTAATAACTAATGACATCAAGAAGACTGAGGTGTTTAATGCCTGTTTTTCTTCAATTGTCACTAAAAAGGTTAATGGTGACCAGATACTCAACACAATTAATATTAACAACAAGGGCGAAGGAATGCAACCCAAAAAGGGGAATTAACATGTTAAGGAATATTTACATAAATTAGGTGTAGTCAAGTCAGCATGACCTGATGAAATTCATCCTGCAGTACTTAAGGAACTAACTGAAGCAATCTCAGAATGATTAGAAATTATCTTCAAGAACTCATGGAGGACAGGTGATGTCCCAGAGGATTGGAGAAGGGCAAACATACTATCTATATGTAACCCTTCTGCTAGGTAGAGCCAGCAGGGCTGGGTTCAATATCTAGGGGTTCCTTTCCATTGATACAACACAGAACTCGCTCGAGCCCCCACCCAGTAATCTGGGAAAATTACACACCACCCTTGGGTGCCTCTAAGAGGCAATACTTCCCCACTTGCAAGCACAGAGTCTGAGTGTAGAAAAGAAACTTTTAATAAAAGGAGGGAAGTAACTCGGCTTTAATTTGGGAAAACACTGCAAACAGGGTTCATAAACCATGAGCAAAAGTAAGTTGGGCTGTGTCCTTTTCCCCTCAGGTTCTTAAATCCAGCAACCCAAAAGTCCCTTCACTGTGCCTGTCCCTTCTCTGCACTCCACTCACAGTTGCTGTCCTTGGTCAGACCCACAGTTCAAAGGTGAATCTGCTCAGTTCATCCCCCACCCTGGGTGGAGGAGTGTGGGGGCGCGGTTAAGGATGCACCTTACTCTTCTGCTCGGGCACTCGCTCACCACCCCCTCTCTGCCAGCTGCCCTGCTGGCCGCTCACTGCGCCTCTCCATTGCTGCACCACCTGGCTGCTCCCTCAGCCACTCACTGTGCCGCCTGGCCACTGTGCCAGCCACTCATTCTGCAGCCACCTGGGTGTACACTTTGGGGGCTGAGAGGTGGTGGAGGGAATGGCAGGGGAAGGGGGAGCCGCAGCCAACAGTGGGGCCGTGGCAGGAGGAGTGGTCCCTGCTGCGGGAGGCTTTGCCTTCTGGGTGTGGCTCTTGCCCTTCTTTTTCCCCTGGCCTTTTCTGCTGGCCAAGAGCGCTCCCTTGAGAGTGCTGGAGGCAGAAGCTGTGGCAGTGGTGGAAACCCTGTCCATGCCCGCTGCTGCCAGTGCTCTGGGAGGGGTGGTGGCAATGGACTCGGCAGCAGCAGTCGTAGTGGTAGCCACGAGGGCAGATGGGGGCGCAAGCTGAGGGTGGGCAATGATGTCGACTAGGGGGCTCTCTCCCCCAGTTTCCACCGCCATCCAGGAAAGTGGACAGGAGCAAGCTCTGAGGCGGAGGGCAGGGGCGGAGGAGCCAACAGGAATGGACCACAGGGGTGCCAAACAATGCAAGGAAGGGGATGAGCATGATAACCAGCACAAGGTGGGGTACCAGCAGAGGTGAAAGTAAGCCAGTACAGTCTGGTATGGCGTATTGGCAAGAGCCAGTACACCGTGCTGGACCGGACCGGCTTTCCCAGGCTGGAGCTTTAAAGGGCCCCAGGCTCCCCGCAATGGTGGGTATTTAAAGGCCTCGCCTCTTCTGGTTGAGGCCACACCCCCGTTCTCAGGACTCCAGAGTACTGGTAAGTTACTTTCACCCCTCGGTACCAGCTCCTCCGGTTGCACTGGGAGGGGGACAATAGCAACAATGTGGGGTGCAGTGAATGGGTGAGCAACAAAAAGGGGGGGGGTCACAAGTGCTGTGGGGGCATGGGCATACTGGTCGAGCAGGATGGAGTGGGGTAGGGGTCAAGCAACCAAGGATAATGGGGAATGGAATGGGCTGAGAATGGACTAGGTGGGGCAGGAAAGGTAACCAAACTCCCAAGGGATAGGGTGGGGCTGGCGAACAAAGTAAACTGTATAAGGGGACTAAGGCAGGGTAGGGAGGAGAAACAAGCTGATCAGTAGTGGGGCAGATGGGGCAGGCAGCAAAGAGGGGAGCAAACAGCTGCAGGGGGCCTGGTGGGTAAACAAAGGGTGGGCCCGCCAGCTCAGTGTAGCTGGGGGAATGGCAAGTGCAGGGGGGGGGGCATGTGCACCCATGCATGCGCGTGAGCAAAAAGTCCCAGTTGCTGTCAGAGTCCCATGTGGCAAGCAGGGTGAAGGCAAGTTGGCTGGTCTGGTAAGTGGAGGCAGTTCCAGATGGTCTACAGGAGTTGCGGACGTGGGCGCCAGGTTTGTATAGTTTTTGGTGGTGCCCAGAATGGGTCCAAGCAGAGCTGTCCTGTCCATAGGAGGGACTGGGGCAACCTCCCCAGGCCCCGCACTTTGGGGGGCCCCACATCTCAGAGGGACGCGGGGTCCAGGGTGGCCTGGTGGGTTAGCGGGGGACCTGGCGCCGGCAGCAGCGAGCAACCCAGCCCCTCCCTGCTCCGCCCCCTCGCTGCTTCCACTCCACCTCTTCCCTCAAGCCCCCACCCTGCCTCTTTCCCGCTTTCACCCCCTCCCCCAAGAGACGCCAGGAGCCAGTGGGGCGGAGTGCAGTGGGGTGGGCTGGAGATGGGCTGCTGGCAGCACCAGGCCCCCCACTAATCCCCCAGGCTGCCCGGGACCCTGCGTTCCCCTGAAGCGCAGGGCCCCCCAAAGTGCAGAAAGCCCAAACATTGGTGGAGCTGGGCCCACGTTCCTAAATATTGGTGGAGCATGGGCACTACGGGCCCATATAACTCAACATCTATGGTTGCGGAGGTGAAGATGGTGGTAGTGGGGAAGCAGATGACTGGGGAGAGAGCTCCATGCCCCCATCCTGCTCCCAGATGACAGCAGTGCCGGCAAAGACAATGATGGAACAAAACTCAGTCCTGGTAACAGCAGCAGTCTCTGTCGCGGCACCAGCACCTCTGACAGCCTCCTCCAGCAGCAGTAGCCGCAGCAAGTCCTCTGACAGTGGCAGCAACAGGCTCCCAGCCGGAAGAGAACCTGGTGGTGGTGGTGTCACATGCTCCCTCCCAGGAGGAAGGCCAGCAGGCAGCCAGCAAGAATGATCTCAGCCTGGTTGGGGCTGTGACACCCTGGGCAACAGGATCTGGGCCAGCGATCTCGTCACTGCATCTCCAATTAGTTGTCCCAGAGCATACCTGACTACGGGAATGGCTCCCAATTGATAGCCTGGAAAGCGCTGCCTGGAAGGAGGTAAAAGGCTAATTAACTCATTAGCCCAGATGGGCACAGGAAGGAAGCAAGAAGGGGAGAAGAGAGTAAGCTAGAGTCACTGGAGATCTTTCCCCTCCTTGTCTCAGGATCTGGGGGCTCCATGTTGCTGTCGGGATGAGGCTGCCTCTGTCTCCAGCCAACCTACAAAACTGGTTTTGACCAGGAAAAGAAAAAGCCCAATGAACACAAATAACCAAAGAATTCTGGTGGGATTTAATGAGACCCTCTCTCAAAAGAAAGTAAGTAGTTGTCTGGGGGGAACCAGAGTCAGTGAGACCCAGGACTTCGCTAGGGGTACCTGAATACAGAAAGCCTGTCTGGGTTACCATCAGGGTGTAGTAAGACTTTAGGTAAATTAGACATGTATGTAGACTGTTTCTTTTAAAGTTCTTTTTTCTGTAATACTTAATGCCTACTGCAAAAATAAACAATACTTTTGTTTTAAGAGGGCTGTTTTGTCACTATATACCACTGGTAACAGACTCTTGAAGGTAAGAACCACTGCAGCCTGAACTCAAGTCATACCTGTCGGGTAAGAATGGTTGATTACACAGGGTACCATAGTTCTGCTCATGGTCTAAGAATGGGAGAATTGCAAAAGTCCACCCAGGACAGGTAAGGGCATGAGGCCCAACAGCTGAAGGGGTGTACTCAAAGAGACCATAAAGGGGCCAGAGGTGCAGCTAGACCCAGGACAGGTGGCTAAAAAGAGGTTTTGGAGCCTTTGGACTGTCATGACATTTTTGAAAAGGGAGATAAGCAGTTGCAATAGGCACTGTACAGCCCAGCAGACACAGGGAACAAAAGTGTTAGATGTGGTGTGATTAAATATTTGGCTGCTTGTTTTGAATTTCGGAAGGGATATTACGTGTTTTTTACTGCAAATGAAATGTTTGTGGAGGCTTCCCCTGCATAATATCAAATTTAGGATTCACTTTCTTAAACAGCATAGCAGTCTTCCTGACTGTAAAACAACACTTTGTTTTTGTGCTCTGAACACAGTGGTGCCAACACTCACAACTTCATTGCAGGTCTTGCAACATTTGGTGGGTTTTTTTCCTTAAAGCCCCAGCTCCTAGATTCATGTGACTGCATGAGAATCTTACTTTTTTTTAGAATGGAAACTAAGTTTCTAGTGAATGTGGAGAAAAGCTTGAAAACACAAGTGTAACCTAAAAGACTCAAAAACCAGAAGGCAAACAAAAAGTACCCAAAAGACTTGGGGGCCTGATGCATGATTTTTGAATTCTTGGGATTGGCAATGTAAACATTTGGTTCACTTATTGTTCATAGCCTTCTTCCTCTTATCTGTTACTGTCCCCTTGAAAGCACCTTCTTGCAGCCCAGACGCTGCATCCTCAGTAGCTGTGTATCCCTTCCAGAAGCAGCAGTAGTTGTCACTGTGCCATGGGGATGTTGCTGAGTGGGTGTCTGAAAACTTGGACTTTTCAGCTGTGTGTCTGCCCATACAAACTTCCAATGAGAGATTTAAATGGCTCATGTTATTGTTGAAACCAAAAAGCAAGGACAGAGTTGCACAGGCTCTATCACAGGGGAATTAATATTGTGTATTCTGAAAATGCTGAGGAGGGTGGGGGTCTGTTGTGCTCAGCATCACGCTGGAGCTCTAGTTCTCCTGACACACCCAGCCCCGTGCTGCCCATACTGTAGGCTGGCAGTAATGTGGGTGCTATAGACTGAAGTATTTGCTACTGACCTGCTTCATGGGCAGCTTTTTCCCTGTGAAAATGCAGCCCAGTCTGTGTCAACAATGAACCATGTGCAACTCAGAGCTAGTGGCATCTCCTGTGCGGCTTTGCTGCTGTTGCCAAACCCTGAGGTCAGTCCATGTTACCATGTGTATCATGTTAGTGCTGATAGCAGCAGAGAGGTATATACATGACTACTGTCATCTGTGGAATGACAGTCCAGGAGAGACATGTTAGTGACTGTTTAGTAGCAGGAGCAGCCACTCTCCTCCTACCCTCTCCATGGTTCCCGTGGGTGTCTGTCTTCACTATCAGCCCTCTGTACCACATTCTGAGTAGTTTCCCTTTCTAGGAAATCCTGGTGCTTGTGCACTCAGCTGGAGAGATGAAAAACCTGCCAGAGTGGGTGATAGTGAGGGTGAGTTCACAATAACTCCTTCCCTGCCGTGGCTGCTCTCTGATAATTGGTATCCCAAATGCTGGGGTCTAAATTAGATGTTACCATTCAAGAACAAGATCTTGGAGTCGTGATTAGTTCTGTGAAAATATCTGCTCAATGTACAGTGGGAGACAAAAAAAGCTAACAGTGTTAGGAACCATTAGGAAAGGGATAGATAATAAAGCAGAAAATATAATAATGCCACTATATAAATCCATTGTGTGCTCACACCTTGAATACTCTGCATTTTTGCTTGCTCCATCTCAAAAAGGATATATTAGACTTGGAAAAGGTACAGAGAAAGGCAACAAAAGGGATGAGGGGTATGGAACAGCTTCCATATGAGGAGAGATTAAAAAAGACTGGGCCGGTTCATCTTAGAAAAGAGACAACCAAGGGGAGAGAGATGATGGCAGTCTACCCAATCATGAATGGAGTGGAGAAAACGAATAATGAAGTGTTGTTTACCCCATTCACATAACATGTGAAGTAAGGGTCACTCACTGAAATTAATAGGCAGCAGGTTTAAAACAAACACAAGGAAGTCATTCTTCATGCAGTGCACAGTCAACCTGCCAAACTCATTGCTGTGGATATCGTGAAGGCCAAAAGTATAATGAGGTTCAAAAAAGAATTAGATAAATTCCTGGAGGCTATTAGCCAAGCTTATCTGGGACACACCATGCTGAGTGTGTCCGTAAACATACAGCTGCCAGATACTGGGGCTGGACACTGGGGGATGGATCATTTGCTAAATGCCCTGTTCTTTTCATTCCCTCTAAAGCATCTGGCAGCTGCTGGAGGAAGATGGGATATTGGCTAGACCGGGGTGGCCAACCTGTGCTCCGGAGCCACATCAGGCTCTTCAGAAGTTAACATGCAGCTCCTTGTATAGGCACCAACTCTGGGGTTGGAGCTACAGGTGCCAACTTTCCAATGCGCCATGGGGTGCTAACTTATCAACCCCTGGCTCTGCCACAGGCCCTGCCCCCACTCCACCCCTTCTTGCCCCCTCTCTGACCCTACCATGCCCTCGCTCTTGCCCCCCATGGCCGCCTGCATGCCATGAAACAGCTGATCGGGAGGTGCGGGGAGGGAGGGGGAGGGGGGAAGCTGATGGGGGGAGGGAGCTGCTGATGTATTACTGTGGCTCTTTGCAGTGATGAGCTGCCAAAATCTTAACAACGGGTTCCCTCCTCACCCCACGAGGGGGTCGTTGCCCACCCCCGCCCCCCAGGACTCCTGCCCCATGCAACCCCCCACGTTCCTTGACCCCCCCCCCACAACCCCTGCCCCATTCACGCTCCTCCCCTGTCCTCTGACTGCCCCCAGAACCAGGCAGGAGGGTCTCGTGGGCCACGGTAGTGGGTGCCAGTTTCTTACCCCTAAGAGCCAGAGGCACCTGTCGGAGGGTGAGGTGGGGAGTCCCGGAGGTGCTTACCTGGGGCAGCTCCAGGAAGCATCCGGCAGGTCCCTCTGGCTCCTAGGGGCGGGGGAGCATAGCTGCGGGGGAGCGGCCACTCCCCCACTGATCACATAAAATGTGGCGCCTTAGGCGCTGACTCCCTGGGTGCTCCGGGGCTGGAGCACCCATGGGGAAAATTTGGTGGGTGCAGAGCACCCACCAGCAGCTCCAAGCCCCAGCTCACCTCACCTCCGCCTCCTCCCCTGAACGCACCGCCCCGCTTCTCCGCCCCCTCCCCCGAATCAGGTCTTTGGCAGGAAGCCTGGGAGGTCTGAGAAGCAGGAGGCGGCTTCCTGCTCAGGCCGAGGGTGGTGGAGGTGAGCTGGGGTGGGGAGCGGTTCCCCTGCACGCCCCCCCCCCCCGGTTACCTGCTGCAGCGCAGGCGGCCCTCCTCACACCCCTGCCCCAGCTCACCTCCGCCTCCCTGGGCCTGAGTGGGAAGCCGCAGCTTGCTTCTCAGCCTGCCCCAGCTTCCCGCGCGGAACAGCTGATTCGCACAAAGCCGGGGGGGGGGCGGAGAAGCAGAGCGGGGCAGCGCGTTCAGGGGACGAGGCGGAGCAGAAGTGAGCTGGGGCCAGGGGTGGGGTAGGGAGCTGCCGGTGGGTGCTCTGCACCCACCAAATTTTCCCCTTGGGTGCTCTAGGGCTGGAGCACCCATGGAGTCGGCGCTTAAGGCGCCACTTTTGGCCGCTTAAATTTAGAAGCCCTGTTATAACCGGTTGTCCCTCATGGAACAACCGCTTCTAAAAGGGCTTCTAAATTTAACAGCCGGTTCTAGCGAACGGGCTCCAGCTCACCCCTGGCTCTTTGGCAATGCACATTGGTAAATTCTTGCTCCTTCTCAGGCTCAGGTTGGCCACCCCTGCGCTAGACGGACCGTAGGTCGGACCCAGTGTGGCCATGCTTATGTATGGCGGTCAGGGTGCGGGGTGCTCTGTGCCTGAAGCCGGACGCAGTGATCACCCTTATCCCGCTCACAGACCAGGGAGCCGAGGGGGGAGCGCAGCGGTCCCGCCTGCCCACCGATGTTTCCTGGAGGCAGCGGTATGTGACACCTGCCCCAGAGGGCTCGTGCGGAAGGGCCCGCCCCCCCTATGTACTGACAGGCCATACCGCTCTGTAAGGCCCCCGCACGAGACGCACAACCATTACGCGCCACACGCGCGGCTATCGCCAGAGGGGAGAACACAGCCCGCCACAGCCGCAGCTGCGCTGACACGGGGCGGGGACACCCAACCCGGCTTCTCCGGCTCCCACCGCCAGGACGCCCTCTGCTGCCCGCGCATGCGCGCAGGCGCCTCGGCCGTTGGCCGCAGGCCGTGGCCCCGCCCCCTCGGGGCCGCGCGCGGAGGGCGCCGGGGACACACACGAGAGGGGCCCCGCCTTTCCTGCCGGAGGGAGCTGTTCGTGGTCAGACGGGAAGATGGCGAACCTGGAGGAGCAGCTCTCGGATGAGGAGAAGGTAACGCGCGCCAGGGCCAAGGTAGCCCCCGGCGGGGCTCGGGACCGGGCTGGGCTCTCGCCGCCTCAGGTGGCGGCGTTTGTATTTTTAGCTTCCTCCCTTCCCGGCGCTGTCAGTCAGAGGGCGCCGGGGCCGTCCAAGGGCCTCTCCCGCCGCGCCTTGTACGGTCCGAGGGCTGAAAATAGGCCCCAGGCGCCGGGCTGGGGGGCAGGATCCGGTGTCCGATGGATGAGGCCGCCCGCCTGGCCCAGAGAGCTCGGCCTCAGGCGCTGCCAGTTTCTTCCCCCCCCCCCCCCCGCTTTCCGGGGCTCGCCCGATCCTCGCCCTGCGGCGGCGGCTTCCTATTGATCAGGGGCGTGGGGAGAGCGAGCCTGGTGGCGGGGTCTCGGAGAGGGGCCCTTCCCCTCGCCCCACTCCGGCGGCCTGCGTGGGAGCTCCCTCTCTCCAGAACTCCTCGCAGGCTGGGGTGTAAGGGCTGAGTTCCGTGTCTCCCCCCACCCCGCGTTGTAGGAAGGGAGACTAATGGGGCTGGTTTCTGGGCGGTGTCTAGTGGCTCCCTTCACTTCCGGGGGTCAAATAAAGGGATACTTCTGGCAGGTTGGAGCAGAGTTTTGGGGGTGGGGTGTATCGCCTATCCCCATTGCTGGGGGAGAGTGGGTAGGGAATTCAGATCCCCCCCCTTAGGGATGAATTATAAGGACAGAGCTTAAATACCCTCCCAGGAGACAGGGTTGTGGCTCAATGAGCTGTTTATAATCTTTCCCTGGCTATTTGATTTTTTTCTTTGCTTAGTTGGTCTCTGTGGCTTGAAAATAGCTTCCTAAAATGAAAAGGAGTACTTGTGGCACCTTAGAGACTAACCAGTTTATTTGAGCATAAGCTTTCGTGAGCTACAGCTCAGCAGCTCATGAAAGCTTATGCTCAAATAAATTGGTTAGTCTCTAAGCTGCCACAAGTACTCCTTTTCTTTTTGCGAATACAGACTAATACGGCTGTTACTCTGAAACCTTCCTAAAATGGTGCTTCAGGGAAGGGGCAGCTTGTAAAATCCAAGTGTTAAAGCTGCTCTTCTTCCTTTCATCTGTCCTTCCTCTGTTGGAGGGAGGCTCATTACAGTTGCCTGTGAAAAGGAGGCTTTGGAGGTAGGGTGTGGAGATGTCAAGAGGATGGTGATGTACAGCTCTCATGTCTTTATGTAACTGTCACTCATCTCTAATATATGTAAGTTTTCAGAGCTGCTGAAGCTGTGGAGGCAACTCAAGTGTGGGAGATTTTAAGCAATTGAGAGAGGTCATACATTCCCTTGAAATTAAAGGGAAGACTTTTAAAATGCCTTAATGTTAATTGTAATGTGGGAGTCTTCCTTCATATCTGAGGCCTACTAGGACTGAATTTCAGAAGCAGGTGGCTAAATGAAAAGTCACTATGAGTTGTGAGAAGTATAGTAGTTTAGCACCAGAACATAGGGTGAGTCATAGTTTCTCAGGATGGGGACTTTAAGGCTGCAGTTTATTCTTTTAATTCATTGAGTACTGTTCCTGTTTGTGATGTCAAAAGCAGCTAAAAGATACACATTTGTAGTTGGATATTCTGGTCCAAACCTTGTCTGGAAAAGTTGCTTAAAAAAACATAGGGAAATAAAAATAACATTAAACAAAGACACTTTGGCGTCCTCTGGGTAGAAGGGTTGCCAATTTTGGTTGGAGGTATTCTTGGAGGTTTCATCACATGACATAATCTCTAATTAAAGATTAATCTGTAATTCATGGAGACTCCAGGGCATTCCTGTAGGGTTGGCAACCCTATATTGACATAGCATACCTAGGGATAAACTTGGAAACAACATCTACTTATCTGGCTGAGAAGTACTTGTCGCTACATTGCCATAACTTTGCTCTGTTACAGTAATAAATTCAGTCCCTCAAATCAATTGACTCTCACTCTAGCTAATGGAGTCTAGGCTCTTTTCCCACCTACCACTAATCTAATGAAGTTCTGAGGTCTTTTCCTGCAATTCTGATTTCTCTCCCTTTCCTCAAAAAGTATACAAATGAATTCTGGACTCTCTGTTTCCTTCTCAGTAATAAATTATAGGCTCATGAAATAAATGACATGTGCACTCCACTGCTATAAGTAAGGCTCAGATTTTGTCACGGATATTTTAAGTAACAGTCAGACATGTCATGAGCAATTAAAAAAAAAATTCACAGAAGCAGTGACCTGTCCATCACTTTTACTAAAAATATCTGTAACAAAATGGGGATCAGTGGATCCCTACAGCGGGACTGTGCAGTGGCTGGGAGCTGTGCAGCCCCTGCTGCCTGCAGCAGCTGGGGGCTCTGGGATACTACTGCCGCCTGCAGTTCCAGGGGTCCTGTGGCGGCTGGGAGCTCTGGGGTGCACTGGGAGCTCTGCAGTGCCCCTGCCGTGGCAACCCCCCACCCCTGATGGTGGCTGGAAGCTACTGGGTTCCCCTGTGGTTCGGGGGGGCCCCACTCCCCATGCCGGCAACCCCTGTCCCTGTGGCTCCCAGCTGCTGCAGGCTGAAGTCTCTGAGGTCACTGGAAGTCACGGATTTCGTGACTTTCAACGACTTCCATGACTAAATCGTAGAGTTAGCTATAAGGTAATACTGGGTCTCGGTGTAGGGCCCATCTGGGACGACAGAGCTTCAGCGCTTGAGGAAGCCCTGTGCCTCCCACTAACTCTTCTTCAGGTGGGTTAACCCTTTTCCTTGTCCTAGCCTTGGCTCAAGTCGCTTTGCCCCTGGTCTTTAAAGAGAAGTGGTGCACCTTCAGTGCTTTCCGTGCCCCCCTGAAACGTACTGGCAGCTTAGAGGCTCTCTGTTTCCTGTATGTCTCTCCTCTCTTGTTAAGAGTGACATATGAGTGGCTTTTTTTTTCTTGCGAACATAGAGGCAGTGACTTCCTGGTACCCAGCTCAACCCTGTCATCTGTGCAAAATTCTGATTGTCCTCAGTGAGTGTGTGTGTTCCATCCCCTGGAGTTTGTCTGGTTGGACAATACAAAAAAAGGGTAATATTGCAAGTTTACAAAAGTAGGCTGGTGTGAGTACAAAGTGCTGAGATGCTTGAAAGTTTTCAGTTTGTGTAAAGGAGGCACATTCACCAGTTAGGGCAAATCAAACTGTTTGATAAGGTTCCTTGGGTATAATCAGATATCCTATCTGACCTGCATTTGTCCTTTCCAAAGCAGTGGTGTCTAGTACACACTATAACCCATATAGCTTCCATGAGTATTCTTTTGAAAGATTAGGCTTCCCAGATGACACTATTTTTTTTTTTACTTATTGAGCATCTATTACTGTGTCACTTATTTACACACCTTATAAAGAATGTAAAAATGGCCATAGTGGGTCCATCTAGCCCAGTATCCTGTCTTCTGACAGTGGCCAATGCCAGGTGCTTCAGAGGACATGAACAGAAGAGGCAGTCATCAAGTGATCCATCCCCTTCTGTCCCATCCCAGCTTCTGGCAAACTGGCTAGGGATGCTTAGAGCATGGTGTTGCATCCCTGCCCATCCTGGCTAATAGCCATTGATGGCTTTATCCTCTATGAACTTATCTAGTTCTTTTTTGAACCCTGTTATAGTTTTGGTCTTCACAACTCCCCTGGCAAAGAATTCCGCAGGTTGTCTGTGTTGTATGAAGGAGTACTTCCATTTTGTTTGTTTTAAACCTGTTGCCTATTAAATTTATTGGGTGACCCTAGTTCTTGCGTTATGAGAAGGATTAAATAACATTTCCTTATTCACTTTCTTCACACTATTTACGGTTTTATAGACCTCTTAGTTTTCTCTTTTCCAAACTGAAACGTCCCAGTCTTTTTAATCTCTCCTCATACGGAAGCTGTTCCATACCCCTAATCATTTTTGTTGCCCTTTTCTGTACCTTTTCCAATTCCAGTATATCTTTTTTGAGATGGGGTGACCAGATCTACACGCAGTATTCAAGATGTGGGCATACCATGGATTTATATAGAGGTATTATGATACTTTCTGTCCTGTTAGCTATCTCTTTCCTAATGGTTCCTAACATTGTATTAGCTTTTTTTGACTGCTGCATGTTGAGTGGATGTTTTCAGAGAACTATCCATAATGATTCCAAGATCTCTTTCTTGAGTGGTAACAACTCATTTAGACCCCATCATTTTGTGTGTATTCATGAGATTCTTTTCCAGTGTGCATTACTTTGCATTTATCCACATTGATTTCATCTGCCATTTTGTTGCCCAGTCACCCAATTTTGTGAGATCCCTTTGTAACTCTTCGCAGTCTGCTTTGGGTTTAACTATCTTAAATAATTTTGTATCATCTGCAGATTTTGCCACCTCACTGTTTACCCCTTTTCCAGATCATTTATGAATATGTTGAACAGTACTGGTCAAAGTACAGACCTGTGGGGGACACCGCTATTAACCTCTCTCCATCATGAAAACTGACCATTTATTCCTACCCTTTGATTCCTATCTTTTAACCAGATGCTGATCCATGAGAGGACCTTCCATCTTATCCTATGACTGCTTACTTTGCTTAAGAGCCTTTGGTGAGGGACCTTGTCAAAGGCTTTCTGAAAATCTAAGTACATTATATCCATTGGATCACCTTTGTCCGCATGTTTGTTGACTCCCTCAAAGAATTTTAATAGGTTGGTAAAAAATGATTTCCTATGTTGACTCGTCCCCAACATATTCTGGATGACTTTACATTAAATCTCTATGGAAGTATTTGAGTTGTGCTGTCCTTTACAGTAAGGTGTGTGCCCCTCATGAAGCTAATTATTCTTACATTATTAAATTTAAATGACTGCTGAATGATTTTATGCTTTGAGTAGATTGAGCGGAAGACAAATATTCATATTTTACAGCAAAAGTATACCAGATGTTTTTTTCCTGATTAAACAAAGAGCATATTTTAAGCCAGCAATTTACTCAAGTAGAATTTTTACTACTTGTGATCCCTAGACAAGACTTGGGAGTAAGTTTTCTAAATGGATGTGGACACGTTTAGTCAAATTCGCCTCTCATTGGCGCTTACTATGGATGTCAGAACAAGTTTTCTTTTTCTAGGCTAAAATGTGGCCAGCTAACCAGCTTCAGACTTGTTAGCCTGCATCTTGTGGGATTCTTTCTATAGTATTTAAGATAAATCATTTGAGTTAACACACATGAAAATACACACCCTTTTCTTGTCAAGATAGGGCTGCAATGTTACTCCTAGAGTATAGGAGTGCTTCTGGAGAGGGGGAGGAGAAACATGTTAATCTTGCCCTGCCCCAGCAGTAAATCACACTTGTGCAGCTTCTCTGTTTTGCTTTCCTTATGATGCAATAGAGTGAAACTGACTAGGATCTTGTAATAGTCATGCTACTGGTGATCCTCCTGATAGAGGGGGACTAGTGGGACAGGTGCTGTTTGCAGAAGTATAGGCATAATCCTGGAAAAGAGGGCAGACATGCAGAGAAGTAAGGGAGTAATACCAGGCTCTATACTGGATTTTATGGATGGTCTAGTGACAGTACCCATTCAGAAAGATTCATGCTTGATTTCTTGTTCTATGTACTAGTGGTGGCTGGAAGTGCTGCCAAGGCAACACTGAGGTCATGAGGAAAGGATATGCCTCTTGTTGCTCTCCAGTAGTCACTTCAGGATGACTAAAAAGGTAGTATCAGTAAGCTCTGAAACAATTCAGATTGAGACCTTAGGTGGCTGGCACAATGTGTAGGGCTAGAAGGTGGCAGACAGGTAGGACTTTTGGTTTCCTCTGCACCACTGCCGCACAGATCCTGCTCCTCATGCCATTGCCTGCTGCCCAGGGGAAGTGAGAGCAGGATAGGGCAATGGAAGCAGCCAGAGCCAGTGAGGGGACAGTCAGCAGCCTATCCCTGCCCTGCCCATGTCCTGGAGGCGCTTCCTCTGCCCTGTAACTGATGCCCAGATCCTTCTCTGTACACTTCTGCCTGCTACCTAGGGAAAGTGAAAGCATGCCAGGGGGGACCTGCCTCTGGGACATGCATGACCCACCTTGACCTTTTCCTAACTGTGTCTATTTGGGGAACACGCTTCTAAATAAATTAACTGAGGCCTATTAGGAAAGGATAGCATCTGTTGCAAGTCAGCCCTCAGAAAGGTAATCCACATACTTTTGATCTGTTTAACACTTATATGGGAGTGGTAAAACAACATTCAGAAAATAACTCTACATTTTATGAAAGAGCCACGTCTTAGAGGCTGCACTTGCTGATGAGGGAATACTGGCTTCAGGCAGAAGTTATCGGTAGGTAAGCTTTCATTTAACGTGAGTAATTAGGATTTCTGTTCTTATAAGAAGTGCATAATTTTTGTGAAAGAAAAATCCCTTTTAAAATGTATATGATCATAAGACGCACACAATTAGGACATTAGCATTGACTAAAAGTATCTCTTGGAATATAGGGTACTTTCATAACCTGTTGTGATTATAACTCTTGGCACAAGCAGTTAGGATCTGTTTTAAGTACTAAATTTACTCCTGGCACTGACAGGGAAATTCAGGTATTTCCCTAATCCTATTTTTTTCCCCTGAAATGGCTTTTGAGTCATAGGCATCCTACTGCGGTTACAGTGGGGGACAGTTTTAATTTTTGCTACTTTAATGAAAGATGTGTCCTCTGAATCTGGTCTATCCAGCTTGTCTTCCAAACTTAGTCTATCAAGTTTATATGCTCTGCACAGGTCATTTGGGATGAGACATGGAGACAGCAGATAAGTAGGAATGGAATGAACTGGAGTTGTTTAAACAGGATTTTAAAAACATATTAGTCAGAATGAAACTCTTTTGCTGCTGTGTCACCTGCGGTTTAAAGGATTAAAACAGATTTTGTATGTTCATAGTTATAGGTAGCTGTAACACTGTCAATTTTATAGTTAACTAACGAATACAATTTACTAAATATCTTGTTATAAAGCAAGATGAACCTAAATCCTGCGGCATAACCCTTGAATTTTGTGGAAATTCTGGAAATCTTGTGGCAGTGTCAGATAAAGCAAAAATTGAGGTTTCCAATAAATTAGATGTAAAATTAAATAATCTAGTCTGTCTTTTTGTTCAGTTTGTTGCTCATTAGCATATTTTCACTGTGCCACAGATATTTGTATTGGCAATGCCTAACTGTGTCAGAATTTGGGGGAGGAGATAGTGGAAGCAGGATGTTTTGGCAGGGAATATGGGACATTTTGTTTTTGATGCCTGAAAAGGTGTGGAAGGTTGTTCAGAAATATGGGATAAACATATTGACTTGGTTTAAACACTATTGTGCAGATTTCAGTTAACCCCCTAATATGGATGGGGCAGTTCTGAGCAGTTATTTCAGGCAGTATGCAGACTCAAGAAGACAGCATTGCATAACTTTCAGAATTGAGATTATACACTATGGCTGCATAAAACCTTAGCATGTTGAAATTTGACTCCTGAGGATTGTTCAGTCTACAGATCTTTATAGAAAAGATGTCTGAAGGCTTGATGAAGAGAGATCTTTTGCCATCCATATATTAGGGAATGGCAGAAAGAAGTACCAGCATTGCACAGGTTGGCTGAAAAGTTGCTGACCGCTCCAGTATCATCTGATTAACTGGAAAAAAATATTTTCCAATTGATTATTTATGAGAGGTATAATTGTCTGAGTTCTGACCAGTTCAAGAAACTGTTGTTTAAATTCTAAAGCTTGAAGATCAAAAACTT
The DNA here is from genome assembly GCF_965152275.1 of Natator depressus. Lineage (NCBI taxonomy): Eukaryota > Metazoa > Chordata > Testudines > Cheloniidae > Natator > Natator depressus. The sequence continues at coordinate 301,525,440 of NC_134234.1, forward strand.
ACTGTGGCATCCATACTTGAAAGAAGACAATGAATGATTTTTTTAAAAAAAAATCAGTTTGCAGCTTCCATGCAGTTAATATTCTTTCAAGTGATTCGAAGTTGATTTGTGACTAATAACTTATACAGATTAGTATGTTTATTACAGTATAAAAACCTCAGTGGGGTCCATTTGTCTCTGTGCTTTTAAAGACCTACCACAATCACACCCCCCCCCCCGCCCCAAGATCTTATAATTTAAATAGACAAGAAACCTAGAAGGTGGGAGGGGAAATAGTGGAGGTCAGAGGCAGAATGAGAGCCAGGAGACCTTGATTCTACATCAGTGCCCTGTTCACTAAGTCACTCTGCATATTTTAACTGAAATTCATCAAAGAATATAAATCTACTTTGAAATACCATCTTGGGTTGTTTTAATATTAGCAAATAAACACTGAGTAGGAGAGGAAGTCAAGTTAGACAGCAAAACTTAGCAAAGTTTGCATTTTTCCATGAGCTATGTATAGTGCCAAATTTTAACTTAACATGTAGAATCAAGGTTATACAAGCATAAATAATTGTAAACTTTTTAAAAACATAAGTACGGGAGTGAACTTAGATGCTGAAACAATTTTTGTTTTTAACTCTTGAAAATGGGGTATTTTGAAAATGTTCCATTTGTAATTTGACACGGTTGGGAAAGAGTTTATAAGCCATGTGGGGGGGGGGGGGGGGAGTTCTTATGATTAAGATGGCACTCTGAGTTGCAGCTGCACTCTGTAATAAAAAAAAAAATGTTCTTCATAGATACAAGCTCTGATTTCTCCCACTCCTGGATGCATGCTTACTGTCAGGGCTTGAAACGTAGTTGCATGCAACCAACTTCTGCACAGTGTAAGCTTTCATTTAAAAATTCTAGCCCTCATGGTTGTGAAGAAAATCTTCCACGTGTCAACCAAGTGGTCCATTGCAGTCATCTTAACTTCGTGGAAGTATCTTCAGTAGCGCTAGTGTTACGAGGGAGCGTCAAGCTATTATACTGTTACGAGTAGGGTGCCTGGGGGAATGCCAGATCACCCTAACTGTGTGTGATCCCCTGTCAGTACTACCCTTTAGTACTGTTTAGTCATGTATGGGTTAAGTAACCTATTTGAGAGCAAAGGTGTTCATAATATATTAAAGCTTTTTAACAAAGGTTGGCATTTTACCAGTCACTTAGTTTGAGATGTTTTGTATAAATGTTGAGAGAGAAGATCTCATAGTGAACCTTTTTAAAGGAAAATCAGATTGTTTCAAATTTGAGTTATGTAGGGCACAATGGACTAAGGATCTTAAAATAAATGAATGGGCAAATACTGGAAATAAATAGTTCTGTGATTGCATTTTGTATGTATACTATTTTCTTGGCTTTTAGGTCGCTTTCAAGCTAGTTACTGACAATTTTTCTGATTAGTATTCCTGAACCACTATAGCTACAGCACATTCTGCTTTCTAGGTCATAATGGCAGGAAAGTTCTAATTTCATAGCTTTTTATTGATGATGGGCATAGAATTAGACAGATGCATATCTTGAAGAAGTTAAAATTTAAATAGCTAAAATAATTAGGGGGTAGCAGAATATTATGCAAAATAACCAAGATAAATTTTGTCTTGCTACAGGTTTTTTTTAACATGGTCTAGTTAGTTACATGGTCCATCACTGGTGTGAGACACCTTTGTCATCCTACTCTTTTTCCTTGCCTATTATATCTATCTTCTTGCCATCTGTCTCTGATCTAACCCTCTTTCTTTACCTTACTTCTCATTTCCATTGGGCTGATTATGGATGCATTACAGGAAAAAATTATTAGCTGATCATGAGTCCCTCAGTAGCTCAAGTGCACGTCAGTAGCCAAGATAATCAGGGATATGCAACACCCTGCTCCGGGTGACCCTAAACCTCCAAATGCTGGAAGCATCTGGCACTGGCCACTGTCAGATACAGGATATTGGGCTAGATGGAGCCTCAAATGGCATTTCTTATCTTACGTCTAAATTTACTGGTGTGGAATTTTGTGGGTGCAGGGACATGTCCCGCACTGCTTCTCCATAAGCTCTGTGTTTAGTCCGTTTTAAAAAATACTGCCTCTAGAGTGCTCCCATCCTTTTGCTTCAGGAAGCATTCTAAGGTTGCATTCTTCCATGTAAAGTAGTGTGACATTATTAAACCAACAGCTCAATAGGCTTTTGCTAAAGTGCTCATTGCTATACTGTCTAGATGCTTCTGTTGAAGTCTTCAGTTTTAAAATTAAGGTTTTGACCAGTTGTGGTCTTGAAAGAGCTTATGGTTATTTTCATAAGAAGATGTTACTTCAGTATGACTTTGGTGATTGCATTCTTTTTATCTAAATTTCTCCTGAAATTCCTGGTTGGATACTATATTTGCTTTTTGTCCAAACCTGTTAAGTACTAGTACTATTATGTGCTGTTAAACCTTTACTAGCGTTCATTGAGAGCTGTATTTCGTTGGTGGGTGAATAGATCACTATCCTTTTATAGCTGTGGTTCTCAACAGGGGATACGCAGAGGTTTTCTAGATGGTACATCAACTCATCTAGATATTTGCCTAGTTTTAAAACAGGCTGCATTAAAAGCACTAACAAAGTCACTACAGACTAACATTTCATGCGGACAATTACTTGTTTATACTGCTCTAGATAGTACACACTGAAATGTAAGTACAATATTTATATTCCAATAGATTTATTTTATAATTATATGGTAAATATGAGAAAGAAAGCAATTTTTCAGTAACAGTGTGCCGTGACACTTGAATTTTTGTCTGATTTTTGTAAGCAAGTAGTTTTTAAGTGAGGTGTAACTTGGGGATATGCGAGACAAATCAGACTCCTGAAAGGGGTACCGCAGTTTGGAAAGGCTCAGAGCACCTAAAGCAGTGGTTCTCAACCCTGTAGGTTTCACAACCTTTTCTTCCTTCAATTCTTACACTTTCTTTCAAGGATTTTTTTTTTTCCTAGCTCTTCAGGTTGCAGAGATTATACTTTTATTTATACCATTAAGGTTAACAGTTGCATAATGTCTAAGGCCTTGTCTACACTGGCAAGTTTCTGTGCAGTAAAGCAGCTTTCTGCGTTGTAACTCCCAAGGTGTACACACTGCCAAGCTACTTAGTGTGCAGAAACTGCGCAGTTGTAGCACTGTTAAAAAAAAAAAAAAAAAAAAAAAAAAAAACCTCCCCGACGAGAGGCGTACAGCTTTCTGCAGCAGGGCTACAGCACTGCGGTGCCAGTGTAGATACCCTGGTCGATTACAGCTCCGTGATTGGCCTCCGGGAGGTGTCCCACAATGCCTGTTCTCGCCTCTCTGGTCATCAGTTTGAACTCTACTGCCCTGCCCTCAGGTGACCAACCGTGAGCTCCATCACTTAAATTCCTTGGGAATTTTTAAAGTTCCCTTTCTGTTTGCTCAGTGACATGTGCAGTGGTCTCAGAGCATCTTTCCAGGTGACCATGCCTGCCCCAGGTGATTCCCTGCTTGGAGCAATGTTGAGCTGCTAGACCTCATCAGCATTTGGGGAGAGGAGGCTGTGCAGTCCCAGCTGCACTCTAGCTGTAGGAATTATGGTACCTACGGACAGATTTCATGATGCATGACAGAAAGGGGCCATGATTGGGACACACTGCAGTGCAGGGTTAAAGTGAAGGAGCTGCAGAATGCCTACCACAAACCGTGGGAGGCTAGCTGCTGCTCCGATGCTGCACCTATGAGCTGCCAGTTCTACAAAGAGCTGGACGTGTTACTTGGCGGCGACCCCACCTCCACTGCGAAGGCCACTGTGGATACTTCAGTGGCTTGTGTGCCAGTCGAGAGTGGACCGAGCCAGGAGGAGGAAATGATGGATGAGAAAGGGGAGGGGGACACAGAGGCAGAGGACAACCTGAAGGTCAGAGATGCAGGCAGCTAGGAGCTCTTTTATACCCCGGAGGAGGCTAGCCAGTCACAGCTGTCAGAGCTTGGCGAAGTGCAAACAGGAGAGGAGGCCCCTGGTAAGTGGCTTCGATTCTGGGAATCACTGAAGTGAGTTGTTGGGGGCAGGAGGGTTGCAGAAAGTAGGCTTCTGTCTGTATGATGCGCTTACCACCACGTGCCTAGTCTGAGCGGCGGAACAAGGTGTTGATTGACTCCCTCACTTCACAGGAATCTGCCTTAGAGATCTCCAGGAAGCTGTCATGGAGGTACTGGGCAATCCACTGCCGCAGGTTCTTTGGCAGAGCTGTTTTGTTTCTTGCCCCATTAAGGGTAACTTTCCCGTGCCACTCTGCTGTCATGGGGAGGGTGAGGGGTGACCATTGCTGCACAGAGGTGAGTTCCATAGGGGCTAGGGCAGAAGTCACAGTCTTGGAGAAGACCCCCCCCCCCGCCCCCTTGATTCCCTGCTCACCCTCAGCAGTGAGGCATCTTCCATAATGAACAGCCTGTGGAAAATGTGGGGACAGTAATGATTATAAGCACCCCCCTACAGTGCTGGCTTTCTCCAAGAGCCACTTGCCCAGTGTACAGTACAGTCCTGGAACGCTGATTTCCCCTGCCCCTGCGGTTACTCACCATTTTGGGGGTCTTGTGGCTCGTGTGCTTGCCTGGGGTCAGCCAGTCAGTGATAAGTATGTGAATAGTGGCTGTGTTTTAAATCACTGATTCAGTGGTCTGTGTGTTGCAAACAATACTGCTTCTGTAAAACATTGCATTTTGGCTTCACATATGTGACCGTGGGAGCCCAGCCTCCCTCTGTTATCACCAGCTGAATGGCCGCACAGAATTAGAAAGCGGCCACGGACAACTAAAGCAGATTTTCTGCATGATGTCATGATGCACTCCGTGGCCGAAACACAAGAATTGAAGGAGTGGGAGGACAGCGAGAAGAGGGACCGAAAGGCGAACACGATGTGCCAGAATGGAGCGGCTCTTAAAAGTTATGGAGCGCCAAGTGGACACGCTGCAGGTGCTACTAGCACTGCAAACTAAGCGGCTCCAGGCCCGCCCTCCCCTGAAACCGCTGTCGCAAAACTCTTTCCCATCCCCCCCCCCCCAACACTGCCAACACACTCTTATCAACCTCCTGGCTCCAGTCTGTACCCGCTGCATTCCACTTCTCCCCCATCACAGTCAAGTCCTTCAGACTCCCAGTACCCTCTGCACTCAACACGCATCCCTCTGCAGTTTAGCCCTGCTGAAGTACACTACCCACTGCACTGTGCACTGTACTCCAAAAGAGAAGGTTGGATATGATACCTGGACATACACAAATCTTTAACCGTCCCGGGACCCCACCTCTTCCCGGGACCCTCTCTTCCCCCATTCCCCTCAGTGCTGATGTGTTTTTTGTTTGTCCTTCCCTCCGGTTGTTTGTTTTTTAATAAAAGAATTGTTTTGGTTTGAAAGCAATCTTTAGTCCATTAATTGAAAGCAAACAGAGCCCTGCAAAGCAACAGGCAATTTTCTTAAACCTTCATAGTGCATAGTCTACACCAATGACAATCACCTTCTAGCATTACAAGTACTGCACTCCCAAGTATAGCAACAAATATTAGTGACTTTCAGCTTCAAATTGCTGCCTCAAGGCGTCCCTGATCCTTATGTCCCAGTGCTGCGCCCCTGTAATAGCCCTGGTCTCTGGCTGTTCAAATTCAGCATCCAGACGCTGAGCCTCAGCGGTCCAGCCCTGAGTGATGCTTTCACTCTTCCCTTCACAAATATTATAGAATGTACAACAAGTGGCTATAAGCATAGGAATGTTGTCATCGGCCAGGTCCAGCCTCCCATATAGGCAGCGCCAGCGGGCCTTTAAACGGCCAAAAGCACACTCAGCAGTCATTCTGCACTTGCTCAGCCTGTTGTGGATCCATTCCTTGCTGCTGTCAAGATGCCCTGTGTACGGCTTCATAAGCCACGGCATTAAGGGGTAGGCAGGGTCTTTCAGGACCACAGTGGGCATTTCAACTTCCCTTACGGTGATCTTCTGGTCCAGGAAGAAAGTCCCTACTTGCAGCTTCCTGAACCAGACAGCTGCGTGCGTCATGCACCTTTCCAGACCAGTTAATGTCCATGAAACGCCCACGGTGATCCACAAGCGCCTGGAGAACCATTGAGAAATACCCCTTCCAATGAATGCACTCAGTGGCTAGGTGGTCTGGTGCCAGAATTGGAATATGCATGCCATCTATCGCCCTGCCGCAGTTAGGGAAGCCCATTTGTGCAAAGCCATCTACAGAATCATGCATGTTGCCCAGTCTCGGTCTTTCGGAGCAGGATGCGATTAATGGCCTAGCACACTTCCATCGACACGAGTCGAATGGTCAACTTTCCCACTCCGAACTGGTTAGCGACCGATCGGTAGCAATCTGGAGTAGCCAGCTTCCACAGTGCAGTTGCCACTCTCTTCTCCAACGGTAGGGCAGCTGTCATTCTTGTGCCTTTGCGCTGCTGAGCTGGGGGAAGCTCATGACACAGTCTCATGAATGTGGCTTTCCTCATCCGAAAGTTCTGCAGCCACTGCTCATCATCCCAGACGTGCATGATGATGTGATCCCACCACTCAGTGCTTGTTTCCCGATCCCAAAAGCGGTGTTCCACTGTGGTCAGCGCCTCTGTGAATGACCCATGCAATCTCGTGTTGTAGCTACTACAAGATGGTGAGATCAGTGTCGAACTCCTCTTGCCTTTGTAGTTTAAGGAATAACTCCACTGCCACTCGTAATGTCTTAGTGAGAGCGAGCAGCATATTGGTCAATGGTGCAGGATCCATTCCTGCAGACCAAAGAGGCAGATCGCGCAGTACACAAACCGTTGAAAGATGGCGCCAAATGCGGACAGAAGCACAGGGGTTGCTGGGATGCGAAGCAATACATCATGGGGCATTGGGACAAGCTTCAGGATGCCCTGCAAACCCCTCTGCCTTCCCATAACTCTTAGCGGCAGAAGAGGAAGAGATGCTCTCTGGGGTAGCTGCTCAGAGTGAACCTCTCCGAATATCACTGCAAGTGCCACAAGTGTGAACACACTGTTGCTCAGGCAGCTGATAGCGTGAATGAACACACAACAGTGGTTTCCTTTCAGCGCACTCTGAGCGGTGCTGTAACAGCCGGTGTGGTAACTCTGCCAGTGTAGACATACTTTAGGTGTGAAGACAGCATAAAACAATAAGTGTGACTTGCTCCATTCATCTCAGGTGAGGCCTTGTGAGCAGTTATTCTCTGGCTATAAAATCTGGCAGTTTTTCCAGTATGCCACAGAATTCAGTGTGGAGGGGGGGTGTCTCCCCCGCCCACCAAGGATTTGCATTTTGCTGTTTTTGTCTCTTTGCCCTATTGGGACCTCTCCAGTTTTCTTCCTTACAGTACATGCCTCCTGCTGTGTTCCATTGAGCCAGGGAGCATAGCAGTCATGACCACTCTGTTGCTTAGCCTTTCTTCCTTCTGTGGAGTTATTGCTTGTAGCCTCTCTGGCGAGCTTGGCCCAAAACATACATCAATATGCTTCTTAGTTACTGTCTCTTAAAGGATTTGTTGCAGCAGTTGGTGAAGGATTCTGGCATGTGCCTATAGCTGTTAAAGTGAAGAAGCAGAGCTACTAATGACGATAATTCAATGGGCTTATAAATGAAGCCCATTGAATTATTCAAGCAAAAGCTTGAGTTTACAAAATCAAGACTCTTATTATTTGTATGTAGTGTAAACACGAAAGCTCTCCGTGCATCACTGCAAATAACAAAAGCTGTCAGCCTAATAGGTTGCAATCAGCATTTTCCCCAAATGTCAGTGTTAAATTGGGATCTGCTGCTGCCAGTCAAGTCAAAACAATCCCCTTCTCCATCGAAAACTGGCCAGCTAATTCTGCACAGCTTTCAAGAAGAGTTCAGGTGAACCAGTGCTCTTCTTCATACACCGGATGAAACTACAGATGTCTTCTGCACAGCATTACTCTGGTATGAGTGGGTAGGATCCATGAATGACTTCCTGGTTTTTGGGCCCACTAACGGGGCATGCTATGAGGGGGGAATGTTTGGTTTGGATTAGTTTAGCTGTGTTGATCATTTGCATTAACGAATGGCAAGCTATGACAAGAAAACACAGTAGCCTATGACTAGAACTTAGTCTGCAGCTAAGCCATTTGGACACATTGTTCAGTTTACTGGGAAGCGTTGGTGGCAAAGAGGATAACAATGGGACTTGATGAGGCTGTAACAGTTGTGAACTTTATTAAAGATAAACCTACCAGTGCATGCCTCTTCACTATTTATGTGAATGGATGGATACTTGACAGTGGCTGTATTGTACATGACAGTCTTGTACATGAGTCTTTGAATAGCTTGTTTAAGCTTAAGGAGGCAAAAATGCTAAGTGTGCTTCTGTTCTTGCCAAATACTTTACAAGTGCTGGCTTGCTCTAAATGCTTCTCTCCTGTGGCCGAATATGAACTCTACATGAAGCCTTCATTGCAGGTATGATTCTCCACCAAACATCTCTGGGATGATTTAGTTAGGGATTGGCCCTGCTTTGAGCAAGGGGTTGGACTAGATGAGCTCCTGAGGTCCCTTCCATCCCTGATATTCTATGATTTCTGGTTTGTGTGAGGAAGGATTACCAATAAGTAGCATGTACAGTTTAGCAAAAGGCATGTTCTTTATGAACCAAACTCTTCTGCTCTAGTTCTTATTGGAAAATAAAATCCCATTATTACCTTGTTGAATATGATCTGCTTCTGTTTAACCTATGTGTTCTCAACTGGGGGTTGCCCTCCCTCTTCCCACTAGGGGGTCATAGAATCATAGAATATCAGGGTTGGAAGGGACCCCAGAAGGTCATCTAGTCCAACCCCCTGCTCGAAGCAGGAGCAATTCCCAGTTAAATCATCCCAGCCAGGGCTTTGTCAAGCCTGACCTTAAAAACCTCTAAGGAAGGAGATTCTACCACCTCCCTAGGTAACGCATTCCAGTGTTTCACCACCCTCTTAGAGAAAAAGTTTTTCCTAATATCCAATCTAAACCTCCCCCATTGCAACTTGAGACCATTACTCCTCGTTCTGTCATCTGCTACCATTGAGAACAGTCTAGAGCCATCCTCTTTGGAACCCCCTTTCAGGTAGTTGAAAGCAGCTATCAAATCCCCCCTCATTCTTCTCTTCTGCAGACTAAACAATCCCAGCTCCCTCAGCCTCTCTTCATAAGTAATATGCTCTAGACCCCTAATCATTTTTGTTGCCCTTCGCTGGACTCTCTCCAATTTATCCACATCCTTCTTGTAGTGTGGGGCCCAAAACTGGACACAGTACTCCAGATGAGGCCTCACCAGTGTCGAATAGAGGGGAACGATCACATCCCTCGATCTGCTGGCTATGCCCCTACTTATACATCCCAAAATGCCATTGGCCTTCTTGGCAACAAGGGCACACTGTTGACTCATATCCAGCTTCTCGTCCACTGTCACCCCTAGGTCCTTTTCCGCAGAACTGCTGCCTAGCCATTCGGTCCCTAGTCTGTAGCGGTGCATTGGATTCTTCCATCCTAAGTGCAGGACCCTGCACTTATCCTTATTGAACCTCATCAGATTTCTTTTGGCCCAATCCTCCAATTTGTCTAGGTCCTTCTGTATCCTATCCCTCCCCTCCAGCGTATCTACCACTCCTCCCAGTTTAGTATCATCTGCAAATTTGCTGAGAGTGCAATCCACACCATCCTCCAGATCATTTATGAAGATATTGAACAAAACCGGCCCCAGGACCGACCCCTGGGGCACTCCACTTGACACCGGCTGCCAACTAGACATGGAGCCATTTATCACTACCCGTTGAGCCTGACAATCTAGCCAGCTTTCTACCCACCTTATAGTGCATTCATCTAGCCCATACTTCCTTAACTTGCTGACAAGAATACTGTGGGAGACCGTGTCAAAAGCTTTGCTAAAGTCAAGAAACATGTCCATCCTGCTCTTCCCATGTAGCTAAATGGAAGGAAGGACCCTGATGTTGAGCCAGTATATACTGTATCTCCTTTACAGAGGTGTTGAAAGTTAAAGCTTTGTAAAATGCTTTGGAATCGTTCAATGAAAGTTGCTATAAAAGTGGAAACAAAATATTGATTGCTCTTCCAGCAATTACTGATGGTATCTTCTCTGGCTTTCTAGAGTGGAAACCTAACTGTTTTTTGTGTAACATTCAGTGTGACCTTTCAGGATATTTCACTGCCAACATTTGGCCAAGTTTGGGCTTGTTTAGAAACCGAATGCTACAGCTTTTAAGTAAGTACAGCTTTAGAAGAAAATTCCATTTAAAGGCAGGGTTCTGAAAAGTCATAGCAAAACATTTTTACATTTGTGACAAACACTGCCGTTTAGCTTTTTTCTACTGTCGTGATAGTTCTGTGAAGCAAACTTGAGTAACCTTTTTAATCACAAAACTTCAAACCTATTTCTCATTTTAGAAGAAAATGAGGCTTGCTGGATATGTAAGCTATATTTTATATATAACATATAGCTTATTGATTTGTATTATGGTAGTGCCCAAAGCCTGCTGTGCTGGATGTTGTGCACACGCAGAGGAAAGAATGGTTTCCTGCCCCAAAGAGCTCCCAATGTAACTGGAAATATGTGAGTGACGAAGGAGTCCCGGCACAAGGGTCGGAGGTTAACGACATATGGGACTATATCAAAACATATTGGCTTAAACTTCAGAGCATCATCTTATGTACTGCTGTCTCTTTCATCTGTAACTCTTGTGGAAGGCATTGTCAGAATACCAGATCATGTAGAGACTTAAGCCAAATAGTTTTTTCTGAAATCTTTTATATTTTCTATAAACAAGTTCTGTTTTTAAGTTTTGCTGCCTTTTTTGTTGGTAGCTGAATGTTAGTTGATTAACAGGAGTAATGTATTTTATATTTGGTTCTGTAGTTTGACTTTCTCAGAGCTGCTGGTAATAGCATTTTTGCTTGCACTTACTCACTACCGTATATGGGCATGTAAATTGCAGACGGTCTGGCCTTTCAACCAATGTCAGTTTCCAGTGTGGCCAGAAACAGGAAGAGTAGTGGTTTGGAGCATCTCATCTTATAAAAAAAGAAAAAATTCTGTATAAGTAGTTGAAGAGGAAATAGAGCCTTGGGCTCAGCCAGTGCATTTCTGGTTGATTAATAGCATGCCTTCAGAGGACAGTTGGTGGGTGGAGCGAAGACATAAGTCTGAAAACAGCATTTCTAATGTCGTCTATATTACAAAATTAAGTTGACCTAACTTAGTTGGCATACAGCCACCACAGTAATTACATCACTTGTGTGTGTCTACACTTTGCTCCTTGTGTCAGCGGTGCGCATCCTCACCGGGCGTGCTTGTATTGATTGTACTGTCAGTGTAGGGCAAGGGGACAGCTCCTGAAAGCCAGTAACAGTCGACATAACCAACGCAGTGTCTACATTGACACTATGTTGACCTAACTGTTAGGTGTTTGGCTGCATATTCTTTTTGCGTGCTGTACTGGTGTTGGCCAGATAGCCTGTACAGCAGGCTCCAATTGAACTGCCCAATAAATCCACAGACTCGGTTCATAGCAAAGGCACTTGGTCAGGTTTACTGTCAATGAAGCACAGTCCTAATGCCCTGGCTCAATGGTTGCAATACGCTAACACATGTATGCCCGTTGCAATGGACTAGCTCAATTAATGGCAGACTTTCCATTATCCCTTAGGCCAGCCAAGGACGCTCCCTGTGAGATATCTTTCTATACATTAATACAAACAAATTACTTACTGTCCCTCTAATGTAGTTAGTTGACACCCTCTGACATAGCCAGTTGCCACACATTACCTTGTATATTTTTATTTATTACACGGTCCTTCTGACCTTATTTTAAGGATGGTTTGCGTGTTTTTCATCTTTAGGGAATGTGTTGGTATTGAGGTGTTTTGGTACCACCCTTTTGGAATGTGTTTGCGTGAATGCTCTGTACCTAGCACCTCTTAGGAATGTGTGTTTTTTGCAATATTAGCTCTGTTTTTGCCAGTTTTTGTGAGCAGGGCCTGCTTCTAGCTCAGTCTGATTTTTTGCTTTATATTAGCAAAGTTTTGACCACTACTTTAGCTTAGGCCTCACACCAGTCCTCTGACACAAGGCATTATGTCTTAGGCTTTCTTTCTGCTACACTAACTACCTTGACCCTATGCTGCTTGTGGAGGTGGAGTTAAGTCGACATAGCGGGGCAGTTGTGTCGTCGGGAGCAAAATTTAAGTGTAGACATTTCCATAAGCTGCCTTGCGTCGACCTAACTTTGTAGTGTAGACAAGACCTAAGATAGCTAATACTGGCCTTTGAACAGCTGGCTTATTGCTAGTATGAATGGAATTTGCAGATAGTGAAATCTAGAGGGGTTTTTTTATGTCAATCAACTCTGGGTGAAAAGAGCCTTCAGCTAGTTTGTAATAAAGAGAACATCTCAAGTATACAGAAGTCGAACTTCTTTGAAATTCTTGATATTTAATATATGTACTCCCCTTTCTCCCTCTCCATCAAGTTCAGTTTTAATGTTGTATATATTTCAGTTCTAAATCACAAAAGTTTCAGATTATCGCATGCATTTGAAATTGGGCTGAGGTATAGCTTCGGTCTTCATCTACACTGGCGTAGTCAATAGGCATACCACAGTTCAAATCCAGACTGTCAGAAGCTTTTCAGTGGGACACGGAGGCGAGGCGATGCATGGGCAGGGTATTCAGGATCACATGTCTTTACCTCCTCCTACCGTGGCCCCAATTGCTCCGGACACTTCTGGAGGAGGCAGCATTTTCCATGTGTCTGTGCAGCACAGGGAGGGACCAGGGCAGCTGGCTGAGTCCCTCCTCCCCGGGCTGCTTTTCCTTCCCTTCTGCTGGAGTCCCAGCGTTGCTGCCTGCTTTGCAGACCATCTACAGGTGAGAGGCAATGCATGATACAGCAGCAGGAAAAGCAAAGCAGCTCCGTGTTGGGGATGGAGGAGCTGGAGGAGCTCAGCCAGCTATCCCACTGCTTCCTCCCTCCCTGTGCTGCATGGAGAGTGCTTCTGCCATGGGGAGTGCTGCCTCCTTGCTTCAGGGAGTCCTGCGAAATCAGGGGGGCATGTGACCTCCCCCCAAGAACCTTTCATTTGTGGCCCCTCACCCCACTAGCCACTGCCATGTGTCGCTGCTGAGCTGGAGCCATGTGGCGGTCCCTGGAGTTTCCTGCCCCCGAGCCGTCCCCAGAACTCCACCCCCATCTATGCTATCCCAGGTACCAAAGGGACATTGCACCACTAGCAGGATCGTAGTCCAACAGCTTCATCTCCTGGCTCCAAGCTCAAAAGTACTCATTCAGACCCTGCTTTTCTGCCCAGATCCCAGCCCATACTCATTCTTCTGCCCCAGCTCTGCTATTTGGCTCAATTTGGGGCCATGGAGGAACTTTGGGGGGGGAGTGGGCGGCAATGCCAGATGGCTCAGGCCAGCCCTGTGCGTCCCGTTTTTAGTTTAGGGAAGTAGTCACCTTAGTCTCTGGGCTGGGTGGGAGGACAATCGGGGGTTAGGGATAGGGTTGCCAGATATCCAGTTTTTGGCTGGAATGTCCAGTCAAACAGGGAAAACGGGCAGAATCCAGTTAGCATAGATAAAGTCCAGTTACTTGCAGTTCTTCCATCAAGGGGCTGGAAGAGCAGCAGGAGCTGCTCCTGGATGAGCCACTCTGTTTAGCAGCTGTCGCTTTTACCACCCCCAAGCCTGCTGGAGAGAACTGGCTGGCTACTGGACTGGGCTGCAAAGCAGGTACTGGTGCCATCCGGGGGGGGAGTGTTAACATTACTGTCCCGTCCCCCCCCAGTCTTGCTGTGTCCTGATTTCCCTGGCCCCTCACTCCAGGGATGGACACCCGCCCATCTTGCTGTGCCCCGATTTCCCCATTCCAGCCCTTTGCTCCGGGGACAGATCCCCCCCACACCTCGCTGTGCCCTGATTTTCCCACCCCAACCTCTTGCTCCAGGGACGGACCCCACCCCGCTGTGTCCCGATTTTTTCCTAACCAGCACCTCTCTCCGGGGACTGACCCCTGCCATGCCCCACTGTGCCCTGATTGGGCAGGCTCCATGTCAGCTCCTCCCAGCCTGGCTGTGCAGGTGGCAGGTGAGCCCCAGGGGATGGGGGAGCAAACCATGGGGGGGGGGGTGGAGATACAATGTTTCGCAAAGTATATTTAGGTTAGCTTGTTTGACTTAACTTAAAAGCATTACTGTGTGGTTGAAAATACACTTATGGCAAAACCTGCAAGATCTGTTTCTGATAAACAACTTTCTTCTGTGAATTTATACGGTGATTGTTGTCTCTTATTACCATAATTTTGCTTAACTTTTGTATAACATTAATTCACATACAAACTCTATGATTGTCTCAAAAGCCAAAGAATTCTGAGTTTTTAAACATGAGGTGTTTTTAAAAATGAAGACACACGTGTAATCTTAAATTTCTTAACTTCAATTACAGAATTTTAAAAAAAATTCTAAATTTGCTATCTAGACAATTCAAAGTGGGACTGAAAAATGTTTTCCTTTTGAAACAATTAAATCAGGGTTTAAGTTGCAAGTTTTCTTTTAAAATGTGCATTTGTTCTGAGTTTTTCACTCTTCTAAAAGTACTTGTAATAAATTTAAGAAATTCTGAGCCAACTCTTAACCAGTCTTTTCTCGTTAAACTGTTAAATAACCAATCTCTTCTGAATTATAGAACTTCTCCTGTAAATGTGAAACTAATTTTAAATGACAGGTTTCAGAGTAGCAGCCATGTTAGTCTGTATCCGCAAAAAGAAAAGGAGTACTTGTGGCACCTTAGAGACTAACAAATTTATTTGAGCATAAGCTTTCGTGAGCTACAGCTCACTTCATCTGATATAAAATCCCCCTACTGTATTTTCCACTGCATGCATCCGATGAAGTCAGCTGTAGCTCACGGAAGCTTATGCTCAAATAAATTTGTTAGTCTCTAAGGTGCCACAAGTACTCCTTTTTAATTTTAAATGTTGTCTTTAAACTTTATTTTACATTGTTGTCTAGAATAATCAAACATAATTTTGTATAACCATAAATATTTAACTCCAACTAAGCTGTAAAAAGCCAACATTTGAGTTTGTAATTTATACTGATTTGCATTGTACAAATAGAAAAGAATCAAAGCAAAGCATAATTAGTTGTGCCTCTTAGTGTATTTGTATCCTTTCCTTTAGACTTTTTTGGTAAAGTCATTCAAAATGTGTTTAAATGGCTATACTTACTCTCTTCCTGTTCTAATTTACATCTTCCAGTGGGATCTGTGCTAGGAAAATCATTAAAATGGCAGGTCCTTGATATCTATCATGAATTTTTTTAGTACCACTACCATCAGCCTATTAATCTGAATGCTTTCAATGTAAAATCAATAGCAAAGTCCCAGTTGACTTCAGTCAGTGAACATGGACTGAAGATACCAAAATAAGAATTTATTTTAAACAAACAAAAACTCCCTATCTGTTGGAAATTTTTATGCTTAGTAAATACTTAGTTTTCTAAGATATTACAATAAGTTAATGGTTTGGTATATTTTTCTTAAATACCTATTTATAAAATTATTCTGTTCTTGAATGGGTGGCTGTTATGGAAGGTTTGATAGCCTATTTTCAGACTTTTTCTAAGACTTTCTGTACTCAACAAAACAAAACAAAAAATTTGATACTAGAAAACTAGTCAGTATTCCTCAGTAAAACCCTTGCACCAAATAAGGGAGCACCATCTGTCCTGGAAAGAATAAAAAGGACCATTCAGTTCTGGGAAGAAGATATAATTAGTACTGAAAATTCCTCTTTAGTAATGATAAAACTATTTCTTTTCAGTAATGTACCTGTTTATTGAGCTCTGACAAACTATAGAATCCATTATTCTGGTAATGAAAAATTGAAACTAGAAAGTATTATCCATGTTATAGCATACATCTTGCTAACTTTAGGCTTAAAATAGTACAAAGCATTAAGTTATTCTAAAAAGCCACTTCCAGGTAAACATAAACTCAAGCTTTCACTAGGCTTTTGAATAAATCAGTGTTTTCTTTAATGCTATGAAACAACTCAGCTTTTTCAAGGATTGGCAATCTGTATGTTATATTTCATACCATTGTTTGTGAGAGATTAATCCTGGACACAAGTGAGAGAGAATGTCAGATCCTTGAAGAGTTGGCCTTGTCCTGGATTAGTGGATTGGAGACAGGGATTGAATTAGTGCAGCTGCTCTTAATAAAATGGCTAAAACAGCATAAGTCATCAGTTGAGCCACTCGATGTCAGCTTTGTTTTGTATGAAGACTGTCATATTTTTAAAAACTAAGAAATTGCAGTATGAGTACAGATTGGGGTGAAGTGGCCTAAAAAGTGTTTGCAGGATCAGACCCTTTAAGCAGGTTTGTAATTTTGAATAGTTCCATTGATGTAAATCGGACTCGTGCTTTGCAGCATCAGGAGCCAACACTATTTTTATTTTTAAATAAATGCTCTTAGTAGAATCAACTCGTCATATCAAAACAAACTTGCTTCAGTGTTAACAAGCTTACACTTTTAGTGAACTAAGTTATTTTGACATTTTTTCACATCTATACAATCCAAATTTTTGAAAAATAGGAGCTTGGTTATACTGAAACTAGAAGTGCTTTACTGATGAAAGAATATTAGTATACTATACTGGCAAAACTGTGCTTTATACCAGTGCAAAAAAACACTGACACAAACATAACAGATATGCCAGTATAACTGCACGTATACTAGGGGCTTCTGCTCTCACAGCTGTGTCAGGAATCGCACTAGAGTCCTGTGCAGGACTTTTTTTTAATCCCTTTCCTGTCCCACAATACTCACTACCACCCGCTCCTACATTGTTTCTTGCATTTTTATCATGCTCCCACCTGCAAAAAACTTTAGATTCCACAAGAGAGACAGATTTTCCCCATGCTACTAAAAACCCAAACAGTCAGTTAACATATATTATATAAAATATATAAACAGAATTCAGACAATTTTTACCACTAAAAGAATAAAACAAATCTTGCGTAAACCATGTAAAAAAATACTTTAACTTATGTTATAGTAGACATCAAATCTCTTTCTACCCTTGCTTCAATTTAAGTATTTAAACCTTTATATTAAAACCTTTAAAAAACAAAGGAAAATTTGCTGTACATTGCTGAAATTCTATTATTGACAAATTGGTGAGAGATTTAATGTTTTCCCACAAATTACTGCAGTCTGTTTTTTGGTTTTTTTGTTTGTTTGGTTGGTTTTTTGCCCACCCAATCCCACCTGCAACAAAGTACATTTTTCTGCTACTATGGGAGCAGGATCCCAGTCCCACTGCTGGGCTCTGTATCAGTGGTTCTCAAACTTCATTGCACTGTTACCCAACTCCCCATCCTCCTCTAACAACAAAATTAATACATGACCCTATGGCACAGGGGGCTCCATGAACTGCTAAGCTGCTCAGGCTTGGGCTTTAGCCCCATGTGGTGGGGCGTAGGCTTTGGCAAGGCTGGCATTAGACTCACTGGGGCACAGGGCAAAAAGCTCAAGCCCAAAGTGTGGGACTGAAGCCCAAGCCCCATGGGAACAAAGGCTTCGGCTTCAGCCCCTCATGGCAAGACTTGGACTTCGGCTTTCTGCCCTGGGCCCCAGCAAGTCTAACGCCAGCCCTGGCAACCCCATTAAAATGAACTTGCGACCCACTTTGGGGTCCTGACCCACAGTTTGAGAACTGCTGCTCTAGATCATACCTCTTATAAGCTGTCAATAACTGGTAGAAGTCTGTGGTGTAGACACAGCTGTAAGCTCCTAAGCTTGTGTTTAGATGGGACCTTCAAAAAAAACATTTAAGTGACCTGCAAGGATCAGGCCTATTGACTTGAAACTGCAAACCCTGATGGAATATAGTCTGAAGCATTTCAGCTTTCTTGATTTGTGAAAATTCAGTATATTGGAAAGCAGTACTCTATAGCGCACATAGCACAGGTGCAATTTTCTGTTTGAGTTTGTGGTGGTCTTACAGTAATGATGTTAATGAGGTCTTGGTTTTGTCTGTTTCGGCATAGATGAGCTTTAAGTGTGAAGCTTCTTCCTAGAAAAAAAAAAATCTGAAATTCTGGTAATTAAAGAAACGAGTACGAAACTTCCACTTCAGTTTAATACTACAAAATGGAACAAATACCCCTTTCTGTTAGGTTTTGTGCAGACAAAAGACGGCCCTTTCCATAGAGAACTTCCAATGTAGAGGCCTGATTCTATTAGAGAGAGAGCTATTTCCCCTGCCTTGGCATTACAAAGGGACCTTATAGTGATTGCAAATTATATTATGAATTGCAAGCTCTACAACTTGGGTCTTGTTACTTATTGTATCCCTTCTCTCCTCCTCTGTGTTGCATATGATAGCCTCCCTCTGTGTTGTCCCCTGTGCTTAGAAACAACTCCTAGTCCCTGTTCCTGGTATGTTCAGAGACAAAAATAGTTTTGGGAATGTGGATTGTATTGAATAGTGGGATTTGGAGGACTTTATATTTTAGACGTTAAAACCATACAAAATAGAACTGATTTGTTTTGCATGGATGGACACTGAGTTTTGGAAGTCTTGATATTTACATATTTTTATTTCCTTTGATGTATAGTTGTATAAGAATATACTTTTTATTTTATCTAAGGTGCACATAGCAGCGAAGTTCATCATTCATGCTCCTCCTGGGGAATTTAATGAGGTGTTCAATGGTGAGTATCTTTGTGCTTCCCTGCTCTGGATCTAACTTGTTAATGCATTTCAGATAGAGTGAGTGTGTGTGTGTGTGTTTAATAACTTTAAATAAGCTGTCGGAGATTAGGTGTTCATTGTTTTTGTTTTTTCACCCTTCTCTGCCATTTCATGCTGTTTATCTTCAGTCACTGCTTTGTGGGGATGAGACCTTGCTTTGCCACCATTGCCAGTTCTGCAATACTGACAACTGCTAATAGTGTTTGATCTGATGAAAAGAAGGATACTTCAGTTAACTGCTCATGCTTTGATATATACCTAGGCTAGACACTCCAGGTTTTTTTGACCTTGCTGAAAAATACCTTGTTGTATATTGGGTGTGGTTAGTTGGAGGCAGGTGGGGGGAGGTTTTAAGAGCTGGTTGGGTTTTTTAAGTATATAAAATGCAGTGTTTAAAGTGAAAATGTTTATGAATAAATGTTAAACTGACCTTGTGCTGATATTTTTTTAGACTTCATTATTACTGTTGTTGTGGGGATAAGCTGCAGGGGGGAAGGTATGGAGTGGGAGGCTGTGAGATCAAAGGGAAATGTAGTGAATCAGTAGTTTTAGGGTTGGGGGGGAAGGTGAAATGGGTGGGGGTGGGGAACATGGAGGAGTGATATTGAGCTGTATTCCTCTATTTTGGAATGAGATGGCTCTGAGGCATGAGTGCCCAAGGTATGGTGATAGGGTACAGGAGATGTTGGGGATATAGAGGAAGGAGGCAGGGGAGTACATTAAGGGGACAGCCTAAAAGGGAGTGTGTGGAGGAGGGTGTATTGGAAGGTGTGTGGGGGTATGGAAGAGGGCAAGATCTGGGAGAGTATGATATTGAGGGTAGGGCACAGAGGAGGGTAGAAGGCCGGCATTGAAAGGACAGTTATACATGATGGTATAGGTGGGAGGTGTGGATGTAACCAAGATGGTACATAAAGATGGAGACATAGAAGAGTAATGAAAGGAACAGGAGACAGGAACAAGCAGCCCCCTGTTGTCATTTAAAAAGTTAAACTTACTTTTTAGGTATAAAACTTGGGGTTTTCCATGTGGATAAATCTCCCATATTTTACCTTCTCCTTCCCACAAGCCTCATGAATTTGCGAAAAACCCTATAGAAATTATAGAAAAACCCTGCTTTGAGCCATGGTTGAGAGGGCTTTCCTTCAGACACTATACACCAACCAAAGTTTTAATGTACAGTGGAAAAACAAATTCCAAAGTCTGTTAAATAAATTTGGTAATTTTTTAAGTACACAAAGATTCCATCTCCTATTCTAGGTATCAGTTTCTGATGATCTGATCATTTTGGTCCTTATAAATATTTGGGTGAGAGGAGCGAATATTAAGGGTTAGGTGGCATAATAGTAACATTAGTCATTCAGATGAGGAAATATTTTAAATTGTTCTTTTAAATTAAAATCTGAATTTCAGATTTGCAGATGGGAGCATATATTAGGTTTTATTTTCAATTTTAACCCTATAACCAGCCTTTTACATTTTAATGTATTCTGTACTGAACAGTATTGTGATTAACTTTGCATATAGATATTTCACGTGAAAGCATCCACAAAGTGGTGATTTATCAGGTTAGGATTTTACTGGCATAGGAGTGTAGATTTTCTTTGTCTAAAAATAATTCTTAATATTTAAGAATGTAAGAAGTTACTTGCAATTCAGTTTCTGATCCACCTGCGGATTTGAAATCTGGATTGAAATATATGTTCAGGTTAGCAAAGTCGTCTAGGAGTTTGGAACGGGGCAGGGAAAATACAATAAATTAAAATTAACTATGTATACAACACTAATCACCACTGTCAAAAACTGTACTTAGAGTCTATGGCTAGACTGCTGTACGATCTTTAGTAATCTTGAACGCTTGTCTGTAGACAAGTGGAGCCATTACACAGCTCTTGTGGCTAATCCAGCAGTTTTCTAGATTGTTGATCATGCCTCTTCTATAGTATGGCTTATATCTAGGGGGCCTACCAAATTCATGGTCTATTTTGGTCAATTTCATGGTCACAGGATTTTAAAAATCATAAATTTAATAATTTCAGCTCTTTAAATCTGAAATTTCATGGTGTTGTAATTGTAGGGGTCCTGACCCAAAAAAGGAGTTGTGGAGGAGTTGCAAGGTTATTGTAGCAGGGGTTGCCATACTGCTACCCTTACTTCTGTGCTGCTGGTGGTGGCGGTGCTGCCTTCAGAGCTGGGCAGCTGGAAAGCAGTGGCTGCTGGCCAGGAGCCCAGCTCTGAAGGCAGAACCACTGCCAGCAGCACAGAAGTAAGGATGGCATGCCATGGTATTGCCAACCTTACTTCTGCGCTACTGCCTGCAGAGCTGGGCACCCAGCCAGCAGCAGCTGCTGCTCTCCGGCCACCGAGCTCTAAAGGCAGTGCAGAAGTAAGGGTGGCAATACCGTGACACCCCGCCCCCCCCCCACCCTACAAGATAACCTTGTGACCCTCCTGAAATTCCCTTTTTGGTCAGGACCCCCAATTTGAGAAATGCTGGTCTCCCCCCGTGAAATCTGTATAATATAGGGTAAAAGCACACACAAGACCAGATTTCACCAGGGGAGGCCAGATTTCATGGTCCATGATGCTTTTTTTGTGGCCGTGAATTTGGTAGGGCTCTACTTATATCTGCTTACCTACTTGCTGGGAGAATCCATTTTAGTCATCTGTCTTGCATCCAATTACTGTGAGTCATGATGGTGAAGTATCTATTATTTAACAGGTTTGCTACCTACTTCCACCCTTTCCGCCGCGCCCCCCCCCCCCCCCCCGGCCATTTTCTTGGGGAATAAGTTACATTTGATACTATGTAAATTAAAATTATTTTGTGGGCTAATTAAAATAAGAATAAATAAATCTTCTAACATCTTGAAAATAGTTTTAAGACTTAAATATTTTCTTTCAGATGTTCGGTTGCTGCTTAATAATGATAATCTTCTTAGGGAAGGAGCAGCCCAGTAAGTATCACATACTACACTTAGCATCTAAACACTTTCGGTCTTTCACTTTCTATTAAAGTTTTGTTACCAACAAGTGATCACAGTGATCTAACTTGTTAATTTCTGCACTTGTAACTCTGGCTGTGTGTTCATCAGAGCTAATAAACTAAACAGTTAGCGTTGGTCAATAGTTGTATTGGAGATGTCCAAGGAAAACTCGGGCGTTACAGAAGTAGTGTCGATGACTCTGTCATCTGTGCTCTGTCAATACTGAATCAGCCCTTT